>NC_091821.1:172709040-173076540 GCF_038994185.2 Dermacentor albipictus
TATGGTTCAGATATATCCGCACTCTGCAAGCGTGGGCGTTTAGCCCAGCATAAGGGTGAACTAGGCCAAGTCCGCCTGCACTAACTTGTCTGAAAATATTGTCACGCCTCATTGACTCATAGGCTGATGATCAAATGAAGGTTGCAAAGATTCGGTGAAACCGCTAAATGCAAACCCTGGAACAATTAATTCTTTGCAGCACATACAAGAGTTTTTATGGATGGAAAACTTTATTGAGGTCCACCGGAACTTGCACTAGCACGTAGCGGGTCGCTCCCACGTCGGGACAGAAAGACCTAGCCTCTACGCCACGTCGCACGTCCGTTGGACTGCCCATAGTTGGGCTTCAAAATCGGGACTGCGTAGGGCAGCCTCCCACTTCGACGACATAACGTCTTCGACGCCCCGTAACGAGGGGCAGCGCCAGAGCATGTGATCTAAGTTGAAAAAGTCTGAGCAAAGCGTGCTAGTGTTTGACGTTTGAATTTCAGGATAGGTCCGGTGTAAGAGGGCGGGAGCAGGATATGCCCCGACTTGCAAGAGTCTGAGTGTCAATGCTTGAGGTCTGTTCAATTTACTGTGCGGCGGCGGATACTTCCGCCTCCCTAGGTAAAAGTACTTTGTGAGTTCGTTGTACGAGGCAGGGGGATCCCTATTGCCCAGAACCTCAGCGTCGCGCCGCGCGGTTGTTACGCGGTCGACAACTTCTCGCGCAGCTCTGTGGGCCGGCGCGTTGAGGTTGGACGGGCGCCCTTGATCTGTCTCATGTGAGCTGGGTACCAGACGATCGCGTGTTGCTTGATTTCCTTGTCCCGTAGGATCCGCAAGACCGGATTCGAGACGGTGCCCTTGGCGAATGCTCGGACCGCCGATCTCGAGTCGCTGTATATCGTCGTTCTCCCGTCGTCCAGCAGGGCCAACGCTATTCCGGCCTGTTCCACAACCTCGGCCGCCGTCGTCCGGACCATCGAGGATTTTGTGATTTCCCTTTCTTGATCGACGCTGACTATAGCTAACGCCTCTCCCTCAGGGTACCGGGCTGCATCGACGAAACAGCCACTCCGGGCGCGTGCGCAGGCCTCTTCCAGGGGGGATTTAGCCCTAGCGCTTCGTGTGCCCACGTTGTACTCAGGGTGGACATTCCAAGGAATCGGGCCAACGGTAATGCGCTCTTTCTGTTCTCGAGGTATGCTGCAGAAACTGGTCTCCATCTCCGTTGGGGAACTCCAAGCTCTCTCAGGATGTTTCTTCCGTCACTGCTGGTAGAGAGTCTGGTAAGCTATATGCCCTCTTTTGTGACTCCGCTATCTCTTCTAGCGTGTTGTGCATGCCGAGGTGGAGCAGTCGCTCCGAACTCGTGTACATGGGAAGCCCGCGGGCTCTCTTGGCCGCCTTTCTGATTAAAGCGTTCAGCCCGTCCCGTTCCGACCTCCAGCAGTTGTGCATGGCCGCGACGTAGGTAAAGTGACACATCACGAAAGCATGAACCCACCGGACGAGGTTGTCCTCGCTCAGTCCTTGCTGCCGGTTGGTAACCCTTCTTATCAACCTGATGGCATTGTCCGTTTTCTTGGTGAGCTTCAGTAACGTCTGGTTATTGGAGCCGTTCGAATCGATCGTCATACCCAGAACTCGGAGAAAGTCCACCCTGGGGATGAGACAACCCTCACTTGTCCTTGGAGTGATTCTGATGTCCTCTTCAGGCTTCCGACCTTTCGGTTTGAGGCCCCTGCGCTTGGGCCTGCATAGTAGTAGCGTTAGCTCCGCCAAAGATTGAGAGACTGTCCGGAAAGAATTATTGTCTCGGTTCTTCTTTCTTCGAGACTGTTCTCACCAAGTACAACACTTCGCTAATACAACAAGCACAAGGCAATACTAAAAAAATGTGGGAGGTTGTAAAAGGTGTAATTGATGAGCCGGTTAAAAAACAATTCACCCCTGAATAGGTTGATGCCAAATGTGCTCAAACGTTTAACGCATACTTTACTATCATTCGTCCAAAGCTAGCAGATGGTATTCAAGCCAGTGAGAACAATTTCATTTGCCCGGTCACCCCTAGTACATTTTGCTTGGAGCAGGTGGACGAGCACACTGTGACATCGTAACATCGACTATATCAGGCATGCCTTGCTACAAAGCTGCTGGTCACGATGGCATTGCCGTAAAAGCTTTGAAAGAAAACATTGATCTTCTTGCGCCAGTACTCACAAAAATATTTAATAACTCCATGAGTCGAGGCACATACCCTGATGCTTTAAACATCGCAAGTGTTTCTCCTATATATAAAAGCGGTGACATCAATGACGCTGGAAACTATAGGCCTACCTCTGCGCTCAGCATTATAAATACTGTATTTGAGAATGTCATTGCGGCTCAATTAAAGTATTACCTTAACGCAAACAAGCTTCTAACAGATTCCCAACATGGATTCCGAGCCAATCGATCAACATCATTAGAAGTGCTAGAAGTAACTCAGAGTATAAACACATCACTGTACAAAAATGACTATGCAGTAGGAATATATTTAGATTTAAAGAAAGCCTTCGACACAATCATTCACCCCATACTTCTAAAAAAAATACAGGTCTACGGCTTTAACAAAACTACTATGAACCTCTTTTCTAGCTACTTAAGCGGACATAAGCAATATGTAAGTATTGGCCCCTTTTCCTCTCAATATAACACTATTGTTACAGGTGTTCCACAAGGATCAGTTTTGGGGCCCATGCTCTTCTCGCTATATATTAATGACCTTGCATCAGCACTAATATCATAAAAAGCTGTTATTTGCACTGACGATACCGTACTAACCTTTTCAGGTAAATCCCTGAAGGAATTGCAGAACAGTATAAATCGCGAATTATCAAATATATCAACTTGGTTTACGTGGAATAAATTAACATTACACAGAGATAAAACGAAATACGTGGTATTACACTCCCGATATTCTCAACGTAACGCAACAGGTGCGCAAGTTTATGTCGAAGGTGGTACTATTGAACAATTAGACACGATAAAACACTTAGGAGTGTTATTAGATCGCAACCTAAACTGGAGACCACATATATCCAGCATATCTTTGAAATTAGCCTCTGCTTGCTATGCACTAATTAAATGTAGAGCATGCTTTAATCTTAGCATACTAAGGTTATCTACTTTCCTCTCTCCCATTGCCACATCATTACTGCTGTGAATCATGGGCTGGTAAAATATATGAAACCTACATGGATGTGCTTATTCAGTTACAAAAAAAGGCCTTGCGTATTATAACATGCATAAGCCCACATAATAAGACCATGCTATTCAGCGTCTAGGCAAACTACTATTTCTCCCGGGATCTGAAAAGAAAGTTGCGATTCTGATAAGCAACATTATATGCGGAAATCACTCATTGCTGCCAGACTTGTTCATTATACCTAATCGTATTACAAGAAATGCAACAAATGTAAATTTTAACTTACCTGTCTCTCGTAACGTCTGTCTAACGTAATTTACCTGTCTCTCTCGGTCAACGACTGATTGAGTTTCATGTTGCCAAAATTTGGAATTCAATACCTCATTAAGTAAAAATGAAAAACAATTTTGTAATCGCTGTCAACAAGCTGTACCAATCTAAAATTACTTGATTCATTTTTTTTCATAATCTACTGTACTTTTTTGTTAGTTGCATCTGTTTGTGATCGCCTAAAATTGTTTTAAATTTTATCACTAGGAGGTAGATATGTACTACATTTTGTAGACTGCTGATATATGCATATTGACTATGGGCCCACACTAGCCTTTGGCAACGGGTAAAACAGTTTTTTGTACAATTCATGTAACAATTAGAAATAAATGAAGTCAAATGAAAAAAAAAGAATGAAAGCCATTACTCGGGTGTTCTTGCAAGTTAATCTCATCAACGTTTACCAAATTTAGCAATTTCGGCAAATTTTGTTTCACGCCCATATTTGCAGGGATTCAGGCGTGAAGTGCACCTCTCAGTGCGCTTTCTGGCAGTGATGTTCTCAAATGAATACTTATTCTCTATCTCATGAAAAAATCTGTATAAAGATCTAATTGATATGTTTTTGAAACCTCCGCTATACCGATCGCTGTACATCGGCTTACCTGGACATGAGGTGCTTACACGAGTCTAAAATGCCTATTTCTCCAAACTCCGAAACATTCTTCTACAAAGTCCATACAGAAACGCTACCTGTTAAAGTCTGGTTAAGTATAGAAAAGGCATTTTTGTATCTTCGGTTAACTGTCGTCTCTGTAACGTATCGGAAACTATGGAACACTGCTTTATCGACTGCAAGGACGCCATCTTGTTTTGAGGCGTTCTCCAAAGGACTGTTAAAAAGGATCTTGATGTAAATTCTCATACAATACAATATCTTATGCCACCTAAATGTGAAGATGTGCCTTTTCACCTGCTGCTACTTATGACGTTGAACAGTTTATGGGAAACTCGGAGGTTAGATTGGAATGTAGAACCAATTGTATCTTCGCAGCTACATTTCATTTAGATGATTTCACAAATGAAAGACATTTATGATCAAAGAGACATCCAACCAGACTGGCATCCATTGTTGATGCAGTGCATCCTTTTGCCTCCCTTTTAGAGAACTGTTTACTGTAATAAAGTGAAACCTGGATAATTTGAAAGCCGTCGGACCACACAAATTTTTCGAAATAAGCGGATTTTCGGAATAGCCGAGATGAATAAAAAAGAAAACAAGCAAGAACTTGCCGCAAAAAGAAATCACCTTTATTTTCCATGTCCGATACGATTACTTGAAGTGATCACTGATGAGGGATTGCTTGGCGCGGTAGTTTGCCCAAGTGTCATGTTCTGCAGCTGGCTCACAACACGGTGCATATAAAAAATCACCACCGCTGCACTCAACAAAGCTGCGGACGACGTTCACGGAATCGATAACCGAAGCTGAAGCGGACACTTGACTCCAAAAATTTGGACTTGATGGATATTCCGGACTTCATAATGCCTTGTCAGGGTTCCATTCTTTAAGCCACTCTAAACCTAATAAATTTAATTTTTTCGAGCTATTTTTCGGTCCCCGCGTAGTCCGGAAAATCGGTCGGCGACTGTATGTAGCACCCAAACCTAACAGTCGCACGTTGCTGCCGGCCGGAAACTACGAATTATCCGGATAGAGCCGCGCAGGCTATTCAAATCATCCGGTAGAACTTGCATTGGAAATGACGGGACTGCTCAATTTTTTCGAATTAACCAAAAATTCGAATTAACCGAGTTCGAATTATCGAGGTTTTACTGTAATTGTATTGCGAGGTGCCTGTTTTGTGCTTGTAAACGCCGCTATGACTGTTTTGACCACTATGTAAATACCTTACGCAAGTACGTATTACAGTCGTAATAAATACCACGCAAGAAAAAAAAGTGGGTATCTAAATTAGTGGGTAAGACACTCGGCTTCCGAGCGTGGGGTCGTAAGTTCGAAACTCACCACCGCCAACGTTCTTGCTTTGAATTTTTCCTTTCGAATTTGTTCTGTTTTTCTTTATGGAGCGCATCGTGTTACGTGTTACAGACAGACCGACGGACAGATTGCCCGGCTTATTCACCTAGAATACTTACGCATTAAAACTACAGGGGGTCGAATTCACAAACATTCTCGTCTGTAAAAGCTGCATGCCTCCCATTGGCCGGGCGCCTTCAATATTATGTCCGACGTTACCACTGGCCGGTGTCTGCTCTTACGAACAGATATTTTTGTGAGTTCAGGCTCTGGTGTGCGCCACGCGAATGCAAGCAATACACTGTCGTTGACTGTCTGCATTGTCCCTGTACTGTGACCGCCTGATGACAGGCGCCATTAAACACCATGGGACATTTCCACTGAACCAAAATCCTGCAGTGAGCACTTCCTCTTACCGGCTATCCGCAGACAAAACTGTCATCCGCATACATCAAACCTGGAAGACCTGAACCTCGATCACACTGTCTTGTTCATACAAAAATAATAACCTAACTTACTCGTTCCCTTTCCATGTCTAAAATACGCATCATAAAAAGCAGAGTTGATAACAGAAAACCTCGGCGCAAGCTATAAATTTTACATTGTCAGCTGTCGCACTGCTATAGCTAATCATTCCCATGCTGTATGTACTTTATTATTCCCGCATATTTCCTTCACTAGCGTAATACTGTCTTCCCCCACACCTCCCCTAAAAATGTTCCACAAGATTTATGTGTTTACGCTGTTGTATGCCGCACTAATATCCAGGAAAGCTAAATATAAAAGCCGTTCTGAGCTCTGGCTATTACTGCAGAATATGTGATAACAATTAGGTTATAGTCTATTCGCCTACCTATTCTAAAGCCGTTCTGTAGTCCTCTCATAAACCGTGTGACAACATATATGTACAGGCTCGTCCACTCTTAGGGTGAACACGGCTCACCGTGGCCGCGCTCCGCGGGGCGCCAGTGCGTCCGGCGCGGCCGCGCATCGAAGCGAAGCGGCGCAGGCGCACACGGACCCAGGGGACGTGCTTCGCGTCGTCTGCTACAGCGCTGGAGCGCGCCGCTCTGGCTTTGCTGTAAAGTACGCTTCGCTAGACCCAGGTGACAGAGCGACCGAGGCGGCGTGGCGGGAAGGCGCACTTCACTTACTGGAGCATTTTCCAGCTAGTTCGGTCTCCAGCTTGTGAACAGCCTGCTTAATCAATATACATTAACAGAAAAAAGCTTATGACCACATAAATCACTTAGCATCTTTTTATAAGTGATGACGGTAAAAATACAGTCATTTTTTCGCGCTCTTTATTAGGCTGGGGCGTAGAGGCGACGCTTGATAGTCGTGTCAGAGACGTCACCCAGCCAGAGGCTGTTCTTAATTTCCCGAGCGATAAAGGTCGGGTTTGCAGCAGCCGCCGCAACGATGGTCATGTATTCAGCTTCAGTGGTCACTGTTTGCCGGGCTTTACGGGGAGCATCCGCAATTCTTCCATCCTTCTTGTAAGCCTGGACTATTCGATTCACAGTTTTCAGTGGCCTTTTTGTCATCTACGATATAATGCGTTGAGAATAGTTTTGTAGGCACAGATCTACAACGCGTCGTCTTTCTTTTTCCGGTACCCGCGACATGGCCAGTTTCCGAAAGTGCACCGGGGAAATAAAATCCTGCGCTGTTACAGCGTTTTTCTCGCCGAAGTGCCCCGGCAACCGACAACCGAACAAAATGCAATTCATCATGAAAGTCGATAGAAATGCGTTTAATGGAAACACCTCTGGTGTCTTTCGATTGGACGAGTCATCCCAGAATATTTAACTCGTGAGCGGCCAGTCACTCATTTGAGCAGCCGTTGGCTGCACCACATCACCATCTTAAGCTAAAATGGAGTAGCATGACCTAAGCCAAAAAAAGGGGGGGAGGGGGGGGGGCTCGGCGGTAGATCCGGCTGACGCCCATGGTCAGTTAAAGAGTAGACTAGCCCGAACATAGCAATCTGGCTTGGGCCGGGCTTGGCTTTTACAAATGTCGAGCCCGTTGGCCGACCACCGGCATGCTGTCGGCAGACGACACCGGGCCGGCCTCATGACCGCCGATTTAATTATCGTGGCCACGTTCTTCCAACACACGGACCGGCCACTTCCTCATGACGGCAACAGCATCGCTTGTTCAAGGCAAGGGTTCCTGTGCCGTATCCATATTTGAGTTTTACCCACTCAGCCTCGCCACCCCCATAACCCCTAAAAGAAGAGAAATCAATTCCTCCTTTTCTCCAAATTTATCCGATGCCCCCCTATTTGGCGTAACGCAGAGGCCATGTGCCGCTTCGGGACGCATACCGCACAAATATATGCTAGTGAGAATATACATATGACCGATTCCGAGGAAGTACTGAAATGAAATACAAGCGAGTAACGACATAATTACCCGGCAAGACGTATTTTAAGCTAGAAAACAGACGTGTAGATTATAGATTTCCCACTTCAATTACGTGGTCGGGCAAGGCCTGACTGTCCCAACGTGGGAGCGGCCCACAGCGCGCTGAGTCGCGTACCTCAGGAACTTATTAAGGTTTTGCATCCATGCATCCATCCATTCAATTACCTATTCAAAACGGACAGAAAGGGCATTCGCATGCGGTGTGCATCGACTCCAAGGAGAAAAAAACAAACAACCAAATAAACGACGGCGCCACATGTGTCACTCCACCTAATCAATGTATTCAAATAACTGACCGACGATTCCTTTAAATAAGAATGAGACTTCTCACGTCAGGTAGCCGTCAAAGGACCGGCACCGCTTCGGCGATTTTAACCAATCTGTGACAACAAAAATATGATGTAGAAAGATAAAAAGGGGAGTAAAACTGCCGCCAAATCAGTTGCTATGCAGGGGAGAGCCCTTTCCAACATCGCCTAAAGAGCTCTATGCACCCCTACCAGCGACATTAACGCGTCAATAAGAAAGTCGCGAAGTAGCGGATGTCGCTTCTGAGTTGCTGTCGAAGAAATATAATTGCCCTCCTTAATGGTAAAATCGATGGCAAACATGATGATGCATGATTGAACAATCGTTCTCTAACTTTCTGTGGAATTTATTGCGGGTTTCGGTCCCTTTTTAGGTCAATTAAGCACATTCGTTCTAGCATCAAGACATGCGCGAAATGGCGCGCAAGGCTCATCACATGATGACTCCAACGAAGAAGAGCGCGCCTAATAGGTTTCTCGGTATGCACTACACCAAGTGCTGTGAGAGTCAAATAAAATGGCACCAGCCTAATAAAGAGCGCGAAGAAATGACTGTTTTTTTACCCTCATCACTTATTAAAAACATGCTAAGTGATTATGTGGTGATAAGCTTGTTTCTGTTAATGTATATTGATTAAGCAGGCTGTTCTCAAGCTGTAGACCGAACCAGCTGGAAAATGCTCCATTAAGTGAAGTGCGCCTTCCCGCCAAGCCCCCTCGGTCGCTCAGTCACCTGGGTCTAGCGAAGTGCACTTTACAGCAAAGCCAGAGCGGCGCGCTCCAGCGCTGTAGCAGACGACGCGAAGCGCCTCCCCGAAGTCCGTGTGCGCCTGCGCCGCTTCGCTTCGATGCGCCGCCGCTCCGGACGCACTGGCGCCCCGCGGAGTGCGGCCACGGTGAGCCGTGTTCACCCTAAGAGTGGACGAGCCTGTACATAGGGCACAACAGCGAACCTTTTTATTTTTGTTTTTCTTGTTTTTAACAGCACTTTTTACCGATTTCGAAAGATTTTCACAGGTTAGTGATAACAAATGAGCAGGATAATCAGCCTTTTCGAGCCTATCTTTCTGTTGTGAAAAATTTTGTTGTATACTGTGTGGACATGACTTAGCGATGGCAGACCTAAACGCTAAGTACGCTATACCCTGTTTTACAAGTTTCTAATGGCAAGAAGAAAATTCAAGCAGTGGTTTTTTTTTTTTTGCCCTTGGCGAATAGTACCAACAGACATGGTGTTGGAAAGCTAAGCAACAGATCTAATAAACTGTAATTTGTTGTTCTGGATAAGCTCAAGCGTGAAACCAAGACCCCCACCACATTCCCTAATAATTTTTAAGACGTCCGTAGCTTTCCTGGTGTAGTTATTGCATGAACGAAACACCAGGTAATTATCTACGTATTCCTTTAGATTGTTTTGTATCTTTCTATTGACATGACCTAGCTACAGATCACTCAAAACCGGTGCAACTTTTGAGCTAATGCAAACTCCTGATTTCTGTACATACATAGAACTACCCCATTTTACAAAGGTATTCTCAAGGTAAAACAAAAAAAGCTCTAAAAAAATTCCAAAGGCATCCCATAGTCCTGAGTAAACCGGAACTCATCATTGTAGAGCGTCGCCGCTTCTTTGACACTACACATTTGTTCCGTTTGCGGAAGCGAATTAAAAAGGTCTTCTACATCTACACTGATTGCCGAGCATTTACCTGGATTATTTTCTGTTAGGAAGACCACAATGTCTTCGGAATGTCTTATCAGGAAGGGGTCTTCAATGCAAACTGAAGATAGAACATTATGCAAAAAGTTGACACAATGTGCTGTCACGTTCCTTTTTTCAGAAATAATGGCTCTAAAAGGAACTTCCGGCTTATGTGTCTTAGCACTAAACAAATACGTCAATGCGTAGTCCCTTAAGATTGTTTTACTCCCGACGCAAGGTGCTCAAGACCAAATTGCTCAAGCAACATAACCGCGGTTTTCTGAACGTTTTTTACGTTGGTCTTTTTCGAAACAAAATTCTTGTCAATAGCATTTTGAGCTTTTGGGTGTAAAATTCCTCAGGAACAACAACAAAGAAACCTTCTTTGTCCGCAGTAACCAACCTTCGCTGATGCCCGACGAAAAAACGCGACACACTGGATAAGTTGTCTGACTTACATTGTTGGGGTACTGTCTTTGCGATCACGTCAACACACTCTGTCGCACATTGTGAAATGGATCTAGACAAGCTGACCTTTTCCGGAGGTGACAAAGCATGTCGACAGGCAAACTAAGGTCCCTTGCACAGAGTGTTTTCGATATTTTATGGGAGTTGTTGATTGCCGGACACCAACGCTTTTCTTTGGTCCCGTGTTGGCTTTCTTCGGCAGCGAGAGACGAATATGGGCCCATAGGAATTTCGTGGTTTGCTCCGCAATTCTAATTCCTTCCCGAAAACATCTTCGTTGGCCTTCCACAGACGGGGCCCTACCGCACAAAACTAGTAGCTTGTCCCTGAAGAAACACACTTGTCGTCAGAGTTCCGAGTTCAGTATACGGGTCATCCTTCGGGAGTGTCCTGTTGAAGGCTTCATGATTCCAAACACAGCTTGAACATCAGGAAGGCATCTGCCTATTCTACTGGACCATGCCCCTTTTCTGGCTTTGCAACCAGTTAATGCAGTAAAATAAGCAGCATTGGCTTCGCTAGAAAGGTTAAAGCATCCACACTGAAAATATCCCTGTGTACAAGAAATATAATGCAAAATTGTGGACAGCTAGTTGGGCGAATTGGTACGGTAACATATTGTTGGTTTGTAGCGCGAAGTGACACAGACGCAAACTAGAAGACAGGACGAGCGCGAACTCTCAACGAAGTCCTTATTGAAATTGTTAATAAATATATAAGTGATTGCAAATACCGTAGCAAACGAACATGACAAGGTATGAAGACTATCAGTTAAACATATCAGAAGGTAGGGAAGCCATAAAAACCAAACGAGAAAGGGCGCTACTTGAGATTGACACACGGGCTGAGAAGATATTAAAATTCGCTTTATGGCAGTGATATTGCTTCACGCGTGTTATATTTGATTGTTTGAACGAGGCGCGTGGGCGCCATCACTCGAGAAAAGAGGAGGAAGAATGAACATGGGCTCGCGCTGTGAGTCTAACCGGTCAGCGCTGCAACCGCTGTTGTAAATATAACCTGTAAATAGTTGCTCGTCTTACTGACTCGTCCTTCGCGTAACAATATTGATACATGGCTGACACAAGTCTCTCCTAATCATTTAATATGAAAGGCCTCAATTATTTCGCGTGTGGTTTCGCGTTTGTGTCTTGAAAGGTCCTGTCTTCTAGTCTGCGTCTGTGTCACTTCGCGCTACAAACCAAGAACATAAGGTGTAGTTTACCGAGGTTCGGGTACGTGTTCCTCTGGCGCTGGCACCAGGCCGCGGCGTTCTCTCTCGTGAGCGTGTCATGCGACGGGGAGTAAGCACGCGCGACTACCGAGTCTGTAGTGTTGTACGAAAAGTATCGATACTGTATTGTAGCGGGAGTGAGTCCCGGTCGAGTACCTCGGGTTGCGGTGCCCGGATGCGACTTTACAATTGCTAGTAAGTACAGCGGGGCGAAGCACTTCCGGAGGCGCCGGACATTTGTGCGCATGCGCGAGTAAAAGCGGGCGCGAGAGAGAAAACTGAGGGGGACTTTTGCTCCTTGAATATATGACTCTGCCTAGGCACTACGGAGTAGGTTTCCTAGCGCGAGTTGTATGCGTTTGTCCCCTAGGCGTGCCGGCATTGCGGAGTGGGGTCGAGTTTGTTTGCGCTCCGACGCTATCTGCTGGCGCGGTGAAGCAGTGGGCATGGACGCCCCATTTGGTGATCGCTGTGTCTGAAGGTACGCGGGACAGACTTTCTCCCGACTGCGGTGCTGGTGCTGAGTCATTCATGCCGGATTAAACCTTTCTCGCCCCTTACGGCACTTTCCGTTCAAAAAAAACCATCACTGGTTTTCCCGAGGGAGCAGTAGGAGCCGTAGTAAAGGCCGGGCCTGCCCTCCTGGTGCAGTATCTTCGCTCTTGGCAGGCTTTTCGTATGCTGCTGTCCCAGACTTTTCAGAAGCATTTTGAGTGCACCCCTTTGAGTGAAATAAACACACAGCACCTTAGCAACTGCGGTTGAATGCCATTGCCTGATGTCACGCCGTGCTGATTATTGCCTTTGCGTATCGGCCACGCTATGTTAGGTTAACGTTAGGTTACGTTAGGTTAGGTTAGCGCAGAAGGCGTATTCTCACAGCGGTTGCGCCGTCGGGATTGTTGTCTTTGCGTCTCGGCCACATTTGGTTAGGTTAACGTTAGGTTAGGTTAGCGTAAAAGACGTTAGGGTAGCGCGACGTATTCTCATAGCGGTTGCAGGGGCGTCGAGTATCACCGGCGGCCTCTCAGCCACTCGCGTTTAACCGCGGTTGCTAAGGCGCTCTGCCTTCCAGATATTCAATATATGTGGCCCGGCTTCTACTACAGTCCCTATCGCCGCAAGGCGCGGCAAAGATAGGATCCGGCACAACTGACTTAGCACGAGCGCTGCAGCTGCGAAACAGTCTCTCCGACACAGGGGTAGCCAAATGGGGCGTCAGTGCACGTTTCTTGATCTATTTCACCGCGCCAGCAGCCAGCGCCCTAGCGTAAATAACCTCGACCCCACTTGGCAATGCCGGCACGCCAAGCGACAAACCCATACAAAACGCGATAAGAAGCTTCTCCTCCGTGCCTAGGCAGAGTCATTTATTCAGGGAGCAAAAGCCCCCATTTTCTCTCTCGCACCCTCTTACTCGCGCATGCGCACAAACGTCCGGTGCCTCTGGAAGTGCCACGCCCCGCTGTATTTGCTAGCAATTGTAAAGTCGCTGTCCGGATAGTGTGCGCTTGGACCGCATTGGTACGAGCCGCTAGCTTAGCCCTCCGGACCAAGGCATTTTGGGACTGAACGTCCGAGCAACCGAGCAGCGCCGCCTCCCACTCCTCTCGGGTTGGGTTAGTGTTGGGGGAAAGAGCTGAATTGAGCTGACAAGCCCAAACCATGTGGGCGTGTGCGCGCTTGTTACCGCTGAGAGACTCGCGTCCCGGAGCCCAGATCACGTCTACCGTGAGTGGGAGTTTGGGAGTCGGAGATTACCTTTACGTGTTGAATTCGCGGCGCAGACTATGGCCAGGGCGATGGCCATCTCCGCTTCGAGAGCGTGTCTGGTGCGCACGGTCAGGGCCGATCGCTCCTTGAGGTTCGAGTCGACCACGCTGACCGCTGCGGCGTTTCTGGGCGGGTAGGGGGAGGCGTCCGCGTACAATGCTTATTAGTCGAGCTCATACCGCTTCTGAAGGGCCTGCACTCGTGCCTGAAAACGGGCTCTGGTGTACGGCCCGAACAGTTCGTGGTGCATGTTGCGTGGTATCAGGGCCACGCGTATTGTAATGGTTGGGGTCGGGCATGAAATAGATGGTAGGTGGCCCATGCCGTCGTCCAACTCATCCACGCTGAGGACGTTGTTGAAGAGAGAGACTTGTTCTCATCGAGAACGAGGAATATGGGATTTATTTGCAGTAACTACATGAGAACATTGCAGTTCATTAGTCTAGCATGACTGAAATAGAATGCACACTCAGCAGCCGCGCCACGGCTGCTTATAAACACTCTGTCCTTCCTAGATCCCTCGGTGAGGAAAAACGGCCGTTCAACCGTCGACCAGTTCTGAGCGTCCTAAATCATCGCAGCCAACCCGTCTTTGAGGGTGAGGGTTTGCACACTCACTTCTGCAGAGTTTTTACTGACCACACCAAGGTGAGAGGGTTTTCGCACACGCTGGTCTTGCCCTGAGCAGGTGCCTCTTGGTCCCAGAGTTGACTCCGCAGACAGTGGCCGTCGCGTCTGTCCATTGACTGAAGACTTTTAAGACCCGTCAGACGGCGCCGCAAAACACCTTCTTCCAGGAGTTACACCGCTTCAAACAAACCGTGATGGTGACGGCGAAGTCACTAACAATACTTGGTCCGTCGAATGCGTGAAGACATCCCGGCGCCGTTCGGTTGTGGACTATCGCTGTTGCGTTCGCCAGCCCCCGCAGGTCGAACGTAACAGTATACGTTCGTGGGTGTGTGTTGGCAGCGCGAGTGTCGTTTCGTGTCCCTGTTCGCGTGTGGGCTATCATAGGCTTGTCAGGGTGGCTCTGTGTGCAGGGGTGAGCGCCAGCTTCTGCCGCTGAGTGATGAGCTGTGCTTCCACTATCTACCGGGCGGTGCTGCACACGCCCAGTGCCATAAGTTTGGTCGTCGACCTGCTAAGTGGGGGCTTTAGTCGGTGGGAACCGCAACGCTTGCTTGTATACTCGTCGATCGTAGGAGCACTTCGAGTCTATCGTAGTCTCGTCTCGTCAGGGGAAGGCATGGCGCCGAGTAGGCCGCGCGGCTGATCACCAGGGTCTGTACCAGCGCCATCATGTCTGCCTTGTTGCGACTGAGGGTTCGAAGACAGGATCCTATTTCCTCGTGGAGGGATAAATGAACGTGAGGCTGGGTCCGATATTCAGGAAGTTTTACAAACATGTTTATATTTACATATGTACAAGAAAATGCAAAGTCAAACAGAAAAGTTAATGGTGTTGTTGTAGTCGCCTATCACTCCCGCCGTGAGTTGCTCCTTTTATGCCTTACGTAATCATTGTTCAGCCACTTCCCCCAATCCGGTGGCATCATGGTCCCACCAATCCGGAGGTAGGTTGCCCTGTCCCTAAAAGGGGAACTTGGTCGAAAACGTACTCACATCCTGGGCACAAACAAGAAAAGGAGGGGAACGTACGCTGACTCCGATCGTATTCTGACAGGTGACGGCCGTATCATTGCAATGACCGCGTCGCCGGCTTGGACGCGCCAATTTGTGCGCCTGACAAGTGATGGCCGTACCATGCTAATTGCTCAAACCTCTCCTGAACGAGGTACTCCCGCGCTGGTCATAAATCATCCGTGTCGAGAACCATTTGGACGAGGCCGTCGGCCCGTTCCCCGCAATCGTGCGAGCCGTGACCGAAGGGTGTCGCGGGGCGAAAGGCCGATCACAACAGCCTCCTTGAGTCTGTGACCGCGTTCTGTAGATGTTCAATGGCATGGGCTGCCCCGGCGTTTCCCAGCATCCTTAGGGCATTTACCAACGAGATTTCCGCTCAGTCTAGGGGTAGCTTAATCGTCGGTGGCGGGGTACGCGGTTTGCGCATGCGCGGATTTCTCCGGGGAGCACTGCAGGCCGCAGTTTGATGCGTACTCGGGGACGACATCCGCGGCCCTTTGGAGGGCGTTCTGCTGGTGACCCAGCGATTCTGCGGTGTTCCAAATCATGATATCGTCCACGTATATTGTGTGTTGAATTACGTCTACGTTACTGAGCCTTACTGGAAGTTTCATCGTGGCTATGTTAAACAGGGTCGGGGTCAACACCATGCCCTGTGGCGTGCCCCTGCTGGGCATCGACAGGACGTCAGACCTGATGATGCCGACGACTATGGTGGCCGTCCTCTCTATCACGAAAGCTTTGACGTAGTTGTACGTTTTACCGCCGCAGTTCGTGATGCTTAGGTTTTCCAAGTTTGCCGAAACCTGTACGTGCGTTGTTGGGAAACGAGTGTTATTCACTCGTTTCGTGACTGCGCCGGTTGTACCCTTTCTTTGCCTCTTCTCTCTGCCCCTCTCTACCGTTATATCTACCTCTCCTCAGGACCTGCACGTTAGCAGAAGGGTAAAAGCGCTGCAGTTTCTGCAATGGTTTTTCGAGGGGTCACGGATAATAACAGCTATTCAGAGGCTGTGACGACGCCCAGGAAGCTCCAGAGCACATTGTGCATATACAACGCAATGGAAAGGTCTAAACAAGTTTATCGCGTCGCCTTTCCTCTCTGCCACGCTCCTTCCATTCTCTGAACTATTGACCCTTTTCGCGGAACAGTTTGTTCTTAAGAAACGAGATGGCGCTTTCGGCGGCACGCCGCTAGGCGATTGCAAGATTGGTGGAATAAAAGTAGGAAAACGACAGAAAACGGAGACGTACAAAAGCAAAGTTCGCATAGGTGATCAGAAAATTTGGTTGTGGGAGTTCATATTGGTTTGTTTTCTTTATTTCTTTTTTAACCTAGGTAGGACATTAGGCAGTA
The DNA here is from genome assembly GCF_038994185.2 of Dermacentor albipictus. Lineage (NCBI taxonomy): Eukaryota > Metazoa > Arthropoda > Arachnida > Ixodida > Ixodidae > Dermacentor > Dermacentor albipictus. The sequence continues at coordinate 172,725,449 of NC_091821.1, forward strand.
TTGGCCTCGCCCCGCAGGGGCGTCTGCGTAACCAGGCGTTTGGTGTGTTGCGACACCACGTACCCGAGCACACGAGGGTCGGACCCGCCCGCGTGTAGCCGTGCGCGGCTTAGCCGTGTCTGGGGAAAAGGGGATCCTGGGGGTTGAGCCGATGCTGGGTGTTTGGACCTTTAAGGCCCCCCGGCGGAGGCAACACACTTCTTCGGCCTCGGCTTCACATAGACAGCACCTCCAGGCTGACCCACCTGGAGGAAATCGGTAGTTGCCTTTTCCTATCCTCCTAATCTTCGTCTTTCTCTTGCTTTCGGTCTTTCCTGTCTCCTCCTAGCTTCCTTTTTATTTCCACTTTTCCCAGGCAGCAAGGGTTAACCTTGTGTGGTATAGCCAACCTTGGTTATAACAGATTTGGTTATAGTAGTGTCGTACAGCTAGCTGGCGCGTGCAGGCCGTGTCTTTTCACGGTCCTGCAGCGTCCCCTTGTTGGGCTCCATGGTGGGTGGCTGGCGGTGCTGCCGAATTTCCGCATATATCTATGGCAAGTTCTTTTCCACCCCTTCCTGATCACCCTCATAAACGAGGGCGCACCGAAGAAGTATTTAAGTTCTATGGTCTTCATAATGAAAACTTTCCCAAATTTAATGTCATCCACTCGGAGAAAACCGCAAAGTCAGCGAGAATGATCTCTCCTTTTCTAGTGTCTAAATCAATAACCGATATCCTTGGCCAAGGCTTTAAAGTAACCAAACTTGCAAGTGGAGATCTCCTTTTGGAACTCCGAGATAAAGATCAGTTTGAAAAGCTGCCTAATATTATCTCTTTTGGGGACGTTTCAGTGAATGTGACACCGCATCGCACCACGAACACCAGCCGTGGTGTTGTATCAGATAGTGACCTGATTGATCTGACAGAGGCTGAACTACTTGAAGGCTGGAGTGACCAGAATGTGATCATTGTAAAACGAATCAAAAGAGGCGCGATAGTAAAGAAATTCAGATTAAGCATTTTATTCTTACATTTGGTTCAAGTGTACTGCCCGAAACAATCGAGGTAGGCTATGTGAAGATCAGGGTGAGGCCGTATATCCCAAATCCCCTCCTATGTTTTAAGTGTCAAAGGTTTGGCCACAGTTCCCAGAACTGCCGTGGCCGACTGACCTGTGCCAAATGTAGCGACCATGAACATCCGTCCGAGTCATGCCAGAACACTCCACACTGTGTAAATTGTGAAGGCGAGCACCCCGCATACTCGCGGTCCTGCCCACATTGGAAAAAAATGGCTGTGGCGGTCCTGCCCACATTGGAAAAAATGGCTGTGGCTTAGGTTAAGCCCAGGATGCGAAGCATACTAGCCTTTATTTTAGTTGTTGAACCACTGTTTAGCCTGGTGAACTGTTGTTGCTTGGCTATATTTGGTTTGGCTAGACGAAGAAACAACTCATGCGTTACTCTGCTTCGCCTTCAAGAGTGGAACGCGACAGCGTTCCCGTCGACCCGCCAAGGGGTGTAAGACAATGTGCTACAACGCAGCGACTACGCGCCCCGCATTGGACGCGGTGAGCGTCGAGCAACGCAGCGTTCGGCGCGGCAACGAAATGTGCGCCTGAGCAAGCGACGCACGCCTGAGCCTTAGAAACAGCTCGTTTCTAAGGCAACACCGCATTCACTAGAGGCGCTTTTGTACCGCTTTGAAGCATCGTACTCGTGGCTCAGTGGTAGCGTCTCCGTCTCACACTCCGGAGACCCTGGTTCGATTCCCTCCCAGCCCATCTTGCAAGAGTTGAGCCAAAGCCACCTAGAAAATCAGTCTCTGCAGCACGCCGCAACCTTCGCTTCTCATTCCAACGAGCAGCTCTGTCCCCAGGAGGCATCTCACCTCGTGAGTGTCTAGCAGAGGCAAGCGCAGCTGCTTATATAACGCCGCGAGCGACGGCGCGAGTTGGAGCCCCGTTTCTACTCTGTCGTGACGTCACGGTGTCACGTGGTATTGAAGGCGACACCGCCGCGCCTGAGGAGCTGGGTTGAGCTCTCGTAATATGCTTCGCATAAAAGAAAAGGAAATAGTGGCACTCAAAACCAAAAAGAACATTTCGTTTAAGGAGGCACGCAGGCGCGTATCCTTCTTACCGAAGAATAGCTTTGCCGAAGTGGCGCGTCAGGGGGCAGCGCCACAACGGCCTCCGGCGGCTGTCCGGCCCACACCTAGTGAGCCGGCAGTGACGTCCCCTGCCCCCTCGGCGGTTGCGGCTAGCGCTGCTCCGTCATCCGAGAAGGGGCCGTCGACCTCCGGGCTGGTGGCCTCAAGGGCCTCATCCTTTGAGAAGAGGCTTTCTCAACAAACAAATCGCTCACAAGAGCGGGTGTCCAGCGCTTCGCAGGAGGCGATGGTCACGACACCAAGTCAAAGGGCGCCACTAGCGCCTAATGAGCGGCGAGAATCACTCGACCGCTCCAAAAAAGAGAAACATCGCATTACAGGACCGGAAAAGGGTCCTGTAACCTAAATTCTCTTTCTAGACACACAGCACTAACCTCGTTCCCGTTATGGATACCCAAATAATACAATGGAACGTGAGAGGACTTCTTCACAGTCTTGATGATGTTAAAGAACTCCTTCGCAAATTCACTCCAAAGGTGCTGTGTGTCCAAGAAACACACCTAAAAGTAACACAGACCAACTTTCTAAGGCAATATGCCACTTTCCGCAAAGACCGCGAAGATGCAGTCACCTCCTCAGGGGGTGTAGCCGTAATAGTCGATAAGGGCGTTGCATGTCAGCAAATCAAACTCCGAACTCTCCTTGAGGCAGTTGCAGTCCGAGCTGTGCTGTTTGGTAAGTTAATCACAGTTTGTTCGATATACGTCTCCCCCTCCTGTCAATTTTCTAAAGCAAAGTTTCAAAGCCTTATCGATGAACTTCCTCCACCATACATAGTCGTTGGTGATTTAAACGCACATAGCCCCCTGTGCCGACTCGCGTTCCGAAGCGCGTGGGCGCCTGATAGAAAATTTTCTGTTTTCTTCAGGTGCATGTTTATTGAACAAAAAAGAACCAACGTATTACAATGTTACACATAACACATACTCGGCCATAGACATGAGCATCGTTTCGAGTTCACTATTTCCTTACCTGGAGTGGTCTGTTCTCAAGAACCTCTATGGGAGTGACCACTTCCCAATTACATTAAACCTAACCAAACCAGATGCATGCTCGCCGCATTTCCCTCGATGGAACCTCGAATCAGCAAACTGGGAACTGTTTTGAGAAATCACGTGTTTAGGATGGGACGACATTTCTGATTTTAATATAGACGATGCTGTGGCATACCTAACTAGTTTTATTATTGACGCTGCAACAAAATGCATTAAACATTTTAACGGACTGGCAAAGAACTGTCGCATCCCATGGTGGAATGACGAATGTCGAAATGCACGCAAAAATCAAAACAAAGCTTGGGGATTGCTTCGTAATTCTCCAACAGCTGAAAACCTTATTAATTTCAAACAAGTCAAATCTCAAGGCAGGAGAATACGTCGACGTGCGAAGAGAGAGAGCTGGGAGCGGTACATATCAAGAATAAATACTTACAACGACGAGGCAAAAGTGTGGAATAGGGTGAATAAACTAAAAGGCCGGGAGACGAACCCCCTGCCCTTAGTAAGTACCCATGGAGATATGGCCTGGAAGACCAGGCAGACTGTATGGGGGAACACTTTGAGTATATCTCCAGTGCATCGCATTACTCACAGTCATTACTGAAGTTCAAAGAACGCGCAGAGCAACAGCGCCTTGATCGGAAATGTGCCCAAAATGAAGATTACAACCGCCCGTTCAGTTTAGCTGAGCTCAAAACTTCTCTTGCTAGGTGGTGACCGTATCATTTATGAAATGATCAAATACCTGCATTCTGAAACACAGAAAACACTCGTCTCACTATTTAATGCCATTTGGGCCGCTGGGTATATTCCATCTTGGAAAGAAGCAGTAATAATACCCATACTCAAACAGGGTAAGGACCCGTCCTTACCTAGTAGTTACAGTCTAATCGCTTTGACAAGCTGTTTCTGCAAGCTTTTTGAAAAGATGATAAACCGGCGCCTAATCTATATCCTTGAGAGCAATAGACTACTAGATCCTTACCAGTGTGGTTACAAAGAAGGCAGGTCGACCGCAGACCACCTTGTCCGCATTGAGGCTAATATAAGGGATGCCTTCATACACAAACAGTTTTTTTTTTCTCTCCGTATTTCTTGATTTGGAGAAAGCATACGACACCACATGGCGCTTCGGTATTATTCGAGACCTTTCCGCTATGGGTATCCGCGGAAGTATGTTAAGTATCATTGAAAGTTACCTTTCTAACCGCACATTTCGTGTTAGGGTGGGCCATGCCTTGTCAAGGTCTTTCACCCAGGAAACTGGTGTTCCACAAGGTGGTGTGCTAAGCTGCACACTCTTTATGGTGAAAATGAATTCTTTGGGCATGGCTATCCCACGAACGATCTCATACTCTGTATATGTAGATGACGTTCAGCTTGGTTTTAAATCATGCAACTTAACTATCTGCGAACGACATGTCCAGCATGCCCTAAATAAAGTGGCAAAATGGGCTGACGAAAATGGTTTCAGGTTAAGCCCACAGAAAAGCACCTGCGTTCTTTTCACGAATAAGAGAGGAATAGTACCACGTCCTGCTATTGAGCTCTCTGGTAGCAGATTACCTCTAAGCGCCGAGCACAAGTTTCTCGGCATCATACTGGATTCGAAACTGACATTCATCCCGCATATTAAATACTTGAAGGCTAAATTTCTCAAAACAATGAACTTATTGAAACTTCTATCAAGTACCACATGGGGCAGTGACAGGGAAATGTCTTTTGAACTTGTATAGGTGTCTTGTCGGCTCACGTCTTGACTATGGCGCTATAATATATCAGTCCGCTACACCAAGTGCTTTAAAGATGTTGGATCCTGCCCATCATTTAGGAATCCGCCTCGCGACTGGAGCCTTCAGGACAAGCCCCGTACAAAGCCTTTATGCAGAAGCAAATGTATGGTCACTCCATTTTCATAGATCATATAGCACTTTTACATATTTCCTCAAAGTAAATTCTAACCGCGAACACCCCTCTTAATTTTATTCATGCATAAGCGATATGGCCGATGCCATACTCTTCAATAACCGACCTGCAGCGAGAAGACCGTTCTCTTTGCGCGCAAGGAACCTCAGTGAGGAAATGGGTGTTCCGGTGCTTGAACATTGTCTTATGGCTCCAGCGAAACTGTTAGCGCCATGGCAGTGGCAGCAGATAGAGTGTGCACATCCTTTGTAGAGGTCACTAAACATGCGCCAGAGACACATATCAAAATGCATTTCTTGGAGCTCCAGTACAAGTACTCGTGCACAGAGTTCTACACAGACGCCTCTATGTCGCATGCCGGGGTGTCCTACGCAGCCATTGGTCCATCCTTCTCGGAATCCGGTGTACTGCACCCTGAAACAAGTATATTTACGGCTGAGGCCCATGCACTGTTATCGGCTGTGAAACATATCAGAAAATCAAATCTTCAAAAATCAATTATATTTACAGACTCCTTAAGCGTCGTAAAAGCCTTGAAGTCACTCTGTAAACACAAAAACCCTGTACTTACTGAGCTCTATTCCATTCTCTGTAGAACGTATATGTCTAACCAGCATGTCATTATATACTAAGTACCGGGCCATAGAGGCATCGAGGGGAATGTACTAGCTGACGGAATGGCTACATCAATCACCTCGCAAGCTATTATTCCTACGGCTGCTGTCCCTGTCACAGATCTGAAGCCTCTCTTACGGAAGAATCTGCGAAGCCACTGGCAACGCTTGTGGAACATGGAAGCTACGAATAAGCTTCACTTGATTAAGCCAAAGTTAGGCTTCTGGCCCCCGAAAACGAAAACACGACGAACTGATGTCCTATTCTGTCGACTCAGGATAGGACACACCTATGACACCCACAATTTTTTACTGACCGGAAATGAACCTCCAACGTGTGGTAGATGTGGTGAGAGGCTGACCGTTCTCCACGTCCTCGTGGAGTGTCGGGAAGCCGAAGCTGAGAGAGACATTTTACCCTTGTATATCGCCAGCACCCCCCTCTCTATCCGGCAACGTTTCTTGGTGAAGAACCGTTCTTTGACACCAAATCAGTTCTAAATTTCTTGAACGATGTCAACTTGCAAGTTTTTAGCCCCAGATATTCATAGCACATCCTCTTTCTAGAGGATGCCGCTGTGATGGTATACTCTAGCATAGCACATGCCTACAGGCCCTTGCATCCCAAGGACTCTGTTAAGGCAGTAGTGCTTATTGGAAAAAGTATATCTGTGAGATATATCACTAAATCATCATTACTTCACAATGTGTATTTCGTGTCCATTGTACAGCCCATTAACCATCGGCATAGTTTTATCTTGTATAGGTTTTATGCATTTTAGACCGTCAGTTCTTAGGCCCCTTTACAGCCACCGTAACATCTGCCCTTCGTTATTCATACCTCCATTTCGAACGCATTACCACCGGCCTGGCGCTCTTTGGCCACATTTGGCCCTTGCGCCACAAAACACCACATTCATCAGTATTGGCCTCGAGCTCCACCACTGGAAAAGCTGGCGCCACCGTCGCCGTGACGTGCAATTAGGGATCACGTGGACATAGCGGCCGCGTCGGCTGCTTCGGGAGCGCCGAAGCGAGCTGAAAACGAGAGTTTAAATTCCCTCCTACGCTGCGCTCCCCATTTAGTGGCGAGATTTTCCGGCTTCGAGTGTCTCCTTTACAACGCTTGAAAGCACTACAATAGGTAGTGGCTGCCTTTGAAGGCGCGCAATATGGTAGGCTACTGCTGGGTGCCGCAATGCCGGACGTACGCAATGGAGCCCGGTGTCAGCCTTATTCACACGTAGCCGCACGACAAGAAGCTGCGTGAAGCTTGGCTCGCGAAACATAAAACCGGCAAACAGTCATCGGCTACAACTCGGGTATGCAGCAAGCACAGACGCGAGGAAGATTTCTGCTACGGCGCCGGGTCTGCAATCTTCGGAAAACGCGCACTGAGACGCTCGCCCGAGTCCGCTGCCCGACTAATGTCATGACGGTTTGGTCTATGAACTTGTCGATGCTATAGATACTGGCAAGTTCACTGGAGTGGAAAGGGAGCGTAAGAAGCAGATTATAAACAAGTATGACATAAGGTCATGTTTGTGTTATGAATTAATGCACTAGACTACAAAAAAGAAGCAGCGGGAAATCGCACACTGAGAACACCGATAGACATACAGTGCGACGCAACTCGAGCAATAATATTGAAATGTCCAAGAATTTAGAAGAAAAAAAAAGATTGAATCGTCGCGACGGCACATATCCCCCTAGGCGTCGAAGTCTCTACAATGAAATTATTTTTGAACAGCTCTGATAGCGCCCACGCAACAATGATTGCTTATATATAATGTCAAATGCTCATATTCTGCGGCCTAAAGCTCATGGCACGGTGCGAAAACGCGCACGCTGCGAAAGCGAAACAGTGCGCGGACAAGCATACAGACGCGAAGTCGGTCGCTGCGAATCTATACGTGCGATCGCTGCATTGAGGCTTCATTCTATTACGCTCCATTCAGTTATACAAACACAATAAGAGCATATTTTACATAGTTTGCTCTCACCGTTTACCTACCTTTCACGCAAGAATTAAGCCGGTTCGGGAGACTCCATCGCGGCGACCGCGCGCAGTGGCATTCACTGTACGTATTCGGTAAAGAGATAGCGTCTGTAAACGATTCTGTGCTTTCACTTTGTCCAAGGTTATTATTTAGTGAGTAAAAAACTTCTCTCGTTTCGAAAGTACTTACAGAAATGTCCGGGAGAGCTCGCGCGTGGTGTTTTCAGTGAGCGCTGACAGCAAAACCTACGGGGAGCGCGCCGCGTGATTCCTCATACTAAGCCAGTGAGGCGCTTCCCGATAGATGGCGATTCCGTAACTCCTCGCCGCCAATAGTAGCAAGAGCTTGGTGGCAACCCACCGCCCCGTTCCAAGGGGGACGCTCATAACATCCATATATCTATCCGCTAAAACCCCTTGATAATTTGAAACATTTGAAAGTAGCGACCCTTTCCTCCCCGCGGCGCTTTCCTCCTCGCTTCACCTCGCCCGCCGGCTGCGTGCGCTGCGCACAGCACGCTTTTTCTCCTGGGCTCCCGCGGACGGGCCGCATCATTCTAGGAGGCGCGTTATTTTGGGCCAGTTGCGCGCCCCAGTGGTGCCAAAATTTTGAGAAATGCTGAAAGCAGCATCGATAATGCTGAAGGCAACGTTTATGGGGAGGTTGGTTATTTCTTAAAGCCGTGAATGGGGTACACTGATGTAAAAGGAGCTTTGAGGCGAGTTCTATACTCCAGACAATTTTTCTGCCACATGATCAGATGCTTTACTTTATGCGTCTGATGTAGTATTGCTTGCGGCACAACCCTCTGCAAGTGGCTTATTAAGCGAAAGTCTTAGATCTCTTTCAAGGTTGCGTTGTGAGGTATAGAAGATATCACGACACCCAAGGTAGGCTGGAAGTGAATGAAAGCATGTCCAGCCATGTTAAGAGATGATTACTCAACAGCAAAGTTCATTAATGATTGATTAGTGAATATATCAAGAGGTATATTAAGGTGGATTAAGGTCAATGAAGGTGGATTAGGGTGGATGAAGGAGAGTTAAGGTGCATTATGGAGAATTATGATGGATTAGAGTGGATTAAGGTGGATGGAGGAGGATTAGGGTGAAATACGTTGCAGTGCTAAACATTATTGCCTGCACAATATTCTCTGCATTACTACATCATGACCCCAATTGTGATTGATTGCTCAACATTCGTAAACAAAGCGCATTGAGGCAACGATTACGGCTCGTGTTAAATCAGTGGAAAAAGTTTCCCCACAGAACAAAACCACAGACGGGTGGTTTTAAAACATTCGCTATTAAAGCAAAGATTCCCGGCTTCCACCTAAATGTCGATATCGACAGCAAGCGTGCGCGATCATGTGAACCGCCTGCAGATTGTCTGAATCCGTGAAAAAAAAACAAATAATAATCATCGTCCACTCATGCATGCATGGAAGTGCAGTTCCAAGCAAATTCCAAAAATCCAAGGTGTCCTTAGGTATCGCCTAAGAGACGCGAAAGCAAAAGCCTTGTAAAGCCTACTGTAATTGACCTTAATTCACCTCCATCAACCCTAATCCATCCTAATCGGTTTTAATCCTGCTTCATCAACCCTAATCCTCCTTAACATGCCTTAATCCTTGTTCATGCACTTTAATCGCCTTTTATACACCCTAACACACCTTAATCCCCTCAATCCACCTTAATCGGTCTTAATATTCTTTCATTAACTCTAATTCACCTTAACCCTTGTTTGTGCACTCTAATACACCTTTATACACCCTAATGAACCTTAGAAGGAGGCAAGGAGGTGAGAAGGAAGCGGAGGTGGCAAAATTCAAAGAGTGGCGGTACTTTAAAATTATCAAGGTACTTTACTCACCGCACGTGGCCTCAGCGACAGCGCACGAATACGAAACCATTACCGCTTCCACTTTGCTTCTGTACGATCAGATGTTAGAAACGCAACTGAGTTTTAGTTAACGCACTGTGCTCCAATCATGCTGAATTGAATCATGTGGATTGAAGACGTGTGCAGTACTTGTCTGCAAAAATAGTGACTGGCATATCAAGGAATGGAATGAATCTGTGTGGCTAAGTTCGCAGACTGCTGCTGCAACTGTCAGTACGTATTACTGGCACTTTGAGATGTACGGCTTTCCTCAAGAATACAGAAATTTGCTCATCTGCCACCGTCGTATCGCTAACCTTCAAAAAAAGTGCTTCAGCCCCACAACGTACGTCAGCAACAGTGAGTACCACTCGTTAAACAATGGCAAAGGGGGTAGCACCGCTTCCTGTCGTAGTAAGTATTGCACACAGTATCTACACACATATACATCTACCCCAAATGACACGGAATCTTATGCCCACTTTATCGCCAAGGTGTCAATAAATAAATGGGTGCACACTTGATATGTGCACCGTACACGCATAATAAATGACGGACTACACCGATAACGCACGAATAGTCGAAGCTGAATGTTTCGTGACGGTCCACAAGAGTAAGCGAGTAACTTGCAATAATACGTATTTGCTACAAGATATTGCAATGTACAAAACAGCTGTGTTTCAAGCCTTGCACGTAGCAAGAACAAATCTGTCGGAACTGAGCGCAACCGTGAGCGATTAGGCAGAAAATGAGATAGCGACGGCACCAAGAAAATTTACTGAGTCAGAAATGTGATAAGCCGCTGCTTCAAAATATTTGTCAAAAAAAAGAACGAACAGCAAAACACACTAATCTTGAATCAATCCATAAGCGAAAATTTGTTTAGCTTGGAATACATATTTAGTTCCGCTTTTAGAACAAGCACTATATATGCTGATCGCGCCATTTGGACATTGCTTAATCAGCTCCGGAAGCGCTTTTGCATGTTCTCTGAAGCTGTAGCCAAAGCTTCGTGTCGTTCACCCAATCATCGTCTACAGTATCTCCTGAAACAGAGGTTTGCTAAGCTGCACCGCCATCATACACAACTATTGTAAACATGGAGGCATTTGAGGCAAGCAATGGACACGTCACCACGTGATCAAACATGGCAGCGCCCATGGTATCACCGCGAAAAGGGTCAATACCCACGATGCGTCGTACAAGACAGCAGCAGCAGCAGCAGTAGAAAAGCCGAAGGAAGAGGCAAAGAAAGCTTCACTTAAAAAAATAATAATAATAATAAGGCGAGGACCATGACCTATGTGACGTTACTCTCCGGCTCCGGCATTGGAGAACGTAGGGAATGAATTTTGCTTGCGTAGACTAGACGGGGCAACTGGCGAGAGAGTTGATGTTGGTATGCAGCGAAGCTTGCCCCCTGAAATCCTGGGTTATAGCGACACTTCAAATATTTTTACCTCTGCTAATAATGAACCAATTTGAAAAAAATCTAGTGGTAGAATGCTCCCTAGAGGGCACGACAATTTCCAGTGTATAATCAAAATTCGCTATGTCGAATGGTGACGGGCCCGTTAACTGCTAGTGCAGGCTTACGAGGTCTTGCTGTATTGCTTTTGTTTCTTGTTTTATTTCACATCTACCATTTTCTCTCTCATGTTCCGTTTTTAGAATCAGGACAATGCTTTCTACAAGTAAAGTATTGCCACGCATGCTTTTACTTTTTGCTAGTCGTCACAATGATCATTGTTACCATAATCATGTACAACTTCTTGAAGATTGTAATTGATTCTATAGCAAGGCAGAAAGATGACACATATGTATACAGGGACTTGGTTGCTTTTATGCTAGCTTGAAAAAATATCTTATGCTTACTCTTGCTTTGTTTTCACTGAAATACCACAGATCACATTTTTTGGTACAGAATATAGTTCAATAACACACTAGGCAACTTTGCTTGTCTAGTCAATCCGGGAAAAAAAGAACTGGCATCATATGCACATCATATGCATTGTGCTTCTGCAGAGGTGTGGACTTTATTGGCTGCATATAAATTGGCAACTAAACCTTTGTAGCAGGCAAACAATGATGCCAAGTATTCTACTGAAATTTAGGGGGGAGGGGGGGGGACCTATCTTATTGCAATATCTGAGTGGGCACAAAGCAGTGGTAAGTACAAGATCTTATTGCCAGAATAAGAAGAATGTCAGAAGTTGTCAGAATAAAAGTTTTGCTCACTCTAATATAGTAGATGGACTTAAATAGTGAGATTCGATTCCAATAGCACCGACTTTGCTCGCCATTTAAGTGGACACTCATTAGCCTCCTGCACACTTTGAAGTCTTGCTTTTGCATGTCCTTTGACTTGTATACATCTTAATTGGAATCGTGAACTAGCAAACACCAACCAGCCATGCACATGAAGAATTTTTCAAGTAGAAAAAGGTGTATTGTTTATTTGTAGCTCTTTTTTACAGAACATATTAGGCACACTCATGTAGATTATACAGCACATTTAAGGTTCTGCGTGGTTCTCATGAGGTTACAGATAATGCTCATACGTCGAGCCACCAGAGCATAAAAATGCAATACAAGGCACAAACTCGCAAGGCCATATTCCACGCTTGCACAGCTTGTAACTGAACACCAGTACCAGTACTGCATCCCGTTCAAATTGCAAAAGTTGCTTATTATTTACTTACTAAGTGCTAACCATCATTGAAATCAACATAGGAAAATAATTCATTTCTACGGTCACCACTGCAAAGGTTATGGAGACTTTACAGTTTGTGGTGATGAAAGACCATAGCCACCACCGCCAGGTGTCTCCACATGAAGAACATCCTGCAAAATAAAAAATATCCCAACATATTGAGTGCACAGAAAACTGCAGGACCTGAGCAGCTCATTGAAAGCATACGTTAGGGTGAGATCCAGAGAAAGTGTCTAGTCACTCCACTTCCCTTATCAGCAAAGGCCATGTATTTTTACATTTGTAACAAGACTCCACCACATCACCAAACAAGTCACACTTCATGACTGTCACTGCAACACTTTCCTCCGACTGCATTGCAGCTGACCTGGCCACATGAGTAAGGATTGATGGGTATAGAAATATGGTACACGGCTTACCAGCAGTGTAATCAATTTACCTTCTCTTTTCATTCCTTGCAAGGCTGCATTTTTACATGACTACAGCATATTTCTTTAGCACAGGAACTCAAAGGCTGAAGAAGTACTTTATCACTTGCCACAAAGCAGTATACTATATCAGTACAAATCGTAATGCCTCCAGTTTCTATCACCAGTTTGTGTCAAGCTTTGAGTGGCAATATGGATGGAGCTGGAGCAATGGAAATGCTACGTCACCATATATGCTGGGAAATATTAAGGCCAGTAATGATATGCAACATGCTAAAATAGATAAATATGTGTTACAGTTTAATGGCAGTGTGGCACTTTGCAACCTTTACATCATAAAGCAAAAGACGGCCAGTAAATTATGAGATGCCTGAGCTGCTGATCTCAAATAACAAGTTTGTGCTTTTCAGTTTATAGAAGCTACAAGGGACAAAGGTTTGTAACAGAGCAGTGGAAAAAAAAAATTGCTGTATTGCCTCGCAACTTAACCTTAGCTTGAACTTTAAAGTTACAGTCTACACATGCATGTGTAATGACTAAGCTGTGAGAAAGCTTTTCACAGCTTTCAAGGTTCATACACCTTAGTCCCAAATAAAAATGCAGCTCTACAAAGTGCAGCAGTGTCACATCCTAGGCCTAAACAATGGGTCAAGGAGGCATAACTATTTTTGCAGGCAAGATTATTCAACATTTTGCTGGGCATTCATGCACTATGATGCCATACCAAATGTGTTGTATAAATGAACTACGTATAGAATAAATTATAACAAATTTTGCTATCATATTTGCACTGCTATGACACGACCATAACATTATGATCATATGATCTTAACATGATTTGATGCTGTGTCATGTATGCAACATAAAGCTGCGTCAATAAAAAATTTTGAATTCAAGCAACTTTTTTATCTCCAAATATTGGACTTTCACTGGAGTAGGGCACTCGGAAACAAATAATTTTTACGTTCAGTAAATAATTTCTTTTTTCTGAAATGCAGCCATTCAAAAGGTACAGGGACTGCTATAAATATACAACACAAAAATTAACATTTTTCATGTCTCAATATAAAAGTGTGTTGTTATGATCACGTGATCATAACATGAATTGATGCTGTGTTACTTATGCAACAGAAAGCTGCATTATAAAATTATGCAGATTCCATGCACTGTGGGAATCGATGTAAGTGAAGTTTTCTATGCTGTTTGCTTTGATTGACGATAATTAACAGTGATGTTGATAGCGACTGTTTAAATTATTCAATGTTTTGTCCAACACGAGAGTGGTGAGTTGCTATTAAATGGCTCTTTGCATGCACCGCTGCTGTTTCTCCGCATAGTACACAAAACACAAAGAGAGAGGTGTTTGCTTGAGGCGTTCTTGTGCGCCACCGTTCATAACCTCTGAGAGTGTTCAGCATCAATGCACACATGGCACATCGCATAGTGGCAGAAGCATTAAACTTGAATTGATTATGGGGCTGTATGTGCCAAAACCACAATCTGATTATGAGGCAGGCCACAGTGGTGGACTCCGGAGTAATTTTGACACCATGGTGTTCTTTAACGTGCCCCCAAATCTAAGTGCATGAGCGTTTTTTATTTTGCACCAGTCGAAATGCGGCTGCCTAAGTCGGGATCAAATACACAACCTCGAGCAGTGATATAGCTGCAAAGCCCCCCGCGGCAGGCACAGAAGTGTTGATTTGTCATGCAACCACTTCCATTGTGTCACATGGACCCTGCGGTGTGCTTTAATTAATGCGGCTACGTTTCTGCACGCCCTGTGTAAGTTGTCCGCTAGACATATTTGTGTAGTTTTATTTTTCAAAAATAGGATAAATGCACCATACCATACCTAGAACTTAAATTTATCCAGTTTCCCTGCAACTGCTGTCATGTGTGTAGTAGTAGCCTTTCCTTGCCTTCTCACATCACTTTTTCCCTATCCCCCCCCCCCCCCGCTTTTATTTGTATGGAAACTGCGAGCAAAGAGTGGCAAGGCTGTTAATCACTGGTTTCGTGACTGCGTCGGTTCTGCCCATTCACTGCCTCCTCTTCCCCCCTCCTCTCTTCCATTTTATCTAACTTGTCTATGGACTTGCATGTTAATAGAAAGGTAAGCGCTTGCAGGGGTTCACGGATAATTACAGATGTCAAGAGGTGTGGTGACGCCCAGAAAGCTCCAGAGGGTATTAGCACATTCAACGCGGTGCAGTCCAAACAAGTTTCTCTTGCTCTTTTCTTCCCCACCCCGCTCCTTCCACGTATATACTACATGCTCTCAACCACCCCCCAATGCAGTGTGCCAGACAGCAGCAGCAGTAGCAGCAGTAGCAGCAGCAGTAGTGGGAAAGTCAAAGAAAGAGGCAAAGAAACCTTCGCTTTAAAACAGCATGAAGCATTACTTATGCTGCATACTTATTATTATACTTTATAAAGCAACTAAAGACAAAAGCTAATAAAACTGAACTGTTGTGCATGACAAACAGACCCATGATCTATCTCTTCATAGTATACTTCATTATTATTCAGCCCTTCTACATAGAGAAAAAGTGGCACGATGTAGCATAACACTAAGAGAAGCAGTAAATCAGTTTAGACTGATGGAGCATTCTTTCAAAGTATTAATTACATTTTCCTGGCTCAAAAATTTCAATTGTCATAGGAGAAAATGTTGCCCATTTCTGGCATTTAGAAATCTGCACTGTAGAATCGGCACCAAGTTATTTGGGGGGGGGTATTTGGCCGGTAATATAACTGCATGTTACAATCGGGGGCACCGTAAAATCATGCAAATACGGTATTTCAGCAAGTACAGTCTTCCAGAAGTATGTACTTCAGAGGTACATACTTCACTATAATGCACTGGCCCTTCTTAGGAAGATAAAATGTGCATTAAATTTCATAGTTTATGCTCTTTGTAGTATCAAATGAAGAGGAAAGACTAACTGAACAAGTTTATTACAGCATGAAATATTTAACTGAGCTTCAATGTTTGGCAGGGCAAAAGTAAGTTTCGGTGAGAGACCTGTTTCTCTAGCAAGTTAACTATTACAATTAATCAGAGAAACAGTCCTACATTTGTTACCTTTTGCTTATTGCCATGGGTTCTGTGGACCTCTTGGTGACATCGACGGACTGAAAGAAGCTCCACCCTACGTACTCAATTGCTTTGCAGTGCCACCAAACTACGTCTTTCATTTGCCTACTTACTATCAAGGCATGTAAATGCAACTTCAATGACATTTTTCACTGGTTCGCTTATTTGAGATGATATCGAGAAACATTTCAGCATTTATTCATGACACCACTGTCAGCATAGAAAAATCTCTATTCAACCACTCACTTCAATGGCACTGAACCATGCTAACAATTTGCCTTTCAAACTATCAGTGCCAATTATGCCGTTGTCACATTTATGTGCCAAAGTGTTAACATGATATGCAGAAGGAGAAAGTGTGGTTTGAAAATGACGAAATACAGTAATCTAACAGTTCAATAATGTGAATTACTCAAAACTTTTGCCATCACTTTATATCAAAGTTTTGCAGTGCTACAATTCTGTCTAGAACAAGACGACATCAAACATACCCTGGTCTAGCATATTGCCAGGGCTTTAACTGAATTAGCATTTGCTGGGACTTCTAGAACATGTCTCAAGAGAGTTAAAATTTTATGAAGCTTGATGAGAGTGACCTCTGTGTACATACCCTGAATTTTAGTCTCAAAAGCTTGTGTAATGAATGGAAGGACCAAAATAACAACATAATGAAAAAGAAATGCTTTGGTAAATTAAGTGATCTACATAATATTGGAGGCAATTTATGCAAAGTTTTGGATTCCTGGAGTTCCAAACTTCGTCACGGCACAGTAAACAGCTATTAGGGCAAGCATTTTTAAATTATGTGCAATGTGTCATGGCATCAATTTGTATGCATTTGATTTCATTTGCACAAAACACAGGGTGTAGTATACAAAAACTACACACTGCACCAAAATCAAGTCTAGTCCTACTTAATATAAACACCCCATGCACCTTCTAAAAATTGTATTTTCCTTAGAAGAAGAGCAGCATATAAGTTACATGAGAAATTTGAAAAATGCTCTTTTTTATCATTGTGAAATTCATGAGAGCATATACCCCAGGTGAGATGTTAACAGAGGCCTTTGAGCCCACGTTGACAATTCTGCCACTCTTGAAGTACAGCAAGTTGACACCGCATGAACCTGGGTGGCCACCTGCATGAAGCATGAACAAGCACAAATGCGGTGCAGTCAGGTACTTAAAGAAGGTGGAATCACATCATTTTTGTGCCCTTTCTCATTTACCAAGCCTCCATTCATTGTGACTGAGCTATCTTGCATTCCAGAAGTGTAGTCTATGAATTTAACTTAACTCGGCATTTCTTTTGGGTGTCCTGGTAATATGTTGCTTTCTGATTCATTCTGCTTGTCACTGTCTGTATCACTGTGACTTAAACACAGCCAAACATACCCTGATCTCCTAACTTCTAACAACCCAAAACGTAAGGACCTAATTCCAATTAAAAAGCCCATCATTAGATCTGGTCTTACTGGCCTGACAATCGCAGTGCATACAATGCACGCTAATAATCATGTCTGCAAAGTATTACATTGCTAAACGTCGTGAAAAGAGCTGAAATTTTAAACCAAACACTGTGCGCCCTTGTCGCGGGTGCTGTGCTCCTCGCCGGAGAGTCTACGTCATTCGCACAAAGGCACCTATGTAATTCGCAGTGCTGTGACACCACTCACTGTGACATGTGACCGAGAATTATTCAAGGCGATGGCAGTTACTTGTTTGATCTGTTGCTTCAATAAACAAATGAATGTTTAGAGAATTGATAAAACCTACAAACTAAATGTGTGCATGTCTGTTTTACTTCGTACTATAGCAAGGGAGATTTACTTCCATTTCATCTGCTTGTTCCAACGTCGTGCAGTCACAACGTGCAGAGAACGAAACTATGTCATTTTCTACCGCATTACAGCACGCGATCATGCTCTTTGATCCGCTTGTGTCTACCTCAGTTTTCATGTGGCACTGATTTATCATACTGCTAGTCTGGTGCCAGCAGTACAACGACACGGTGTATTGCTGTAAGGATCCTTGAGCCGGGCCAGCCTCTCCAAACATGTGCACACTGAGGAATCCAGCTTGCAAAAGCAGCCAGACAACAACGCAAGTGTTCTTGCACGTTTCTATCTCTGTTAATAATGAACCAATTTTAAAAATTGTTGCAGTAGAATGCTACCTAGAGGGCACGTAACAATTTCCAACGTATAACCAAAATTTGCTATGTGACCTGGTGAGGGGGCCCTTTAATACTATTCATGTGATACCTTACCAACAAACTGTGTCCAGCTATGACAATCATTCCTTAAAGCACTGTACTTCTACAGTGAATGTTCTCCACCCACTTGGAAAACAAAGAAAGAAAGTAGCAAGAATGTGCTCCCTTTTCCAAAAGACACACACATGCATATACACACGTAATTGGCACTGGGCGTTTTTCAAATAGTCCACCGAACAACGTCTTCCAGTCTTTGACATAACAAGGGCACACCTGTAGCATCATCCATCACAAGGACAATTGGTGAGAAGATTCGACAGCACTAAGAAGCAGGCACAAACTTTCGTTTGAAACTTTTGCTGTTTTCATGGGTTCACTCGTACAATAATTTGTGCTGAAATCATAATGGAATCTATGCACACTACTTCGTTTGCAATGCCGAGATCTGGTGAGGGGCAAGAATGCATATTGCAGGACCTCCTTGTGCTCTCGTCACCAGTGAAAAGAATAAACACGACAATGTGCAGGGTGATCAAGAGTTAACAAGGCCTTCAAATTCAACTAAGACCCAAACTCACTGTAGCCATAGTACAAATTTGAATGAGGTTATAACCCCACCACTAAAGAAATGATTGTTAAAGAACAAATATGAAGGAAAGCATAGTCCCAACACACAATGGTTATAAAATAAAGCATTTGAAGGAGTGTATAGCCTTTTCAGAAATGGAGCTGGGCAGGTCATGTAATGCGTAGGGTAGGTAACCAGTGGACCATAATATGTACAGAATGTCCTGTAGTTTTAGGTCCTGCAGTGGACATAAAGATAAGCTGCTGCTGCTGATGATGCTAATAATGATAGCTTTTTCGCAGCTAAATCAAGAATAATTCTGGGCGAATGATTCATATAACAAATTTGTTTGATAACTCTAGTCACTGACACAGAGATACACTCAAATATCAATTAAAATATTTCTGCTTTAATGTGTACCTAATTGTACTTGCATCTCATCTACTGCGCAGTCATTAGACTGCACAGTGAATGAGATGAAGGTAGTACAGGGTGCTGCATATTTGCGGAAATTTTGCAAAAGGGTCGCATGTTGGAGTCCACGTTGTTCAATGTAGCACTTGCCACAGTTAAGTGCCTGGTTTTTAGGAAAAAAGTGCAAATTTGCCTGCACCTGTGGAGATGCGAACTGCTGCCGTGATAGCACAAGTATAAAATTGTGTCGACGCCTGCCGGCAGCTACAGAAAGCAGCCAGCAGGCGGTGTCATAATTTTATGCTTGTGCCGTCGCAGCAGTAGTTTGCATCCCCATAAGTGCAGACAAATTTGCACTTTTTTCTTAAAAACCAGGCACTTAACTGTGGCAAGTGCTACACTGAACAACGTAGACTCCAACATGCGACCCTTATGCAAGATTTCAGCAAGAATAATGCAGCAGTGAGCGTAACACCTTTTTTTAACATACGCAGTGAAATATGCAGCACCCTGTACATTGCACCCTCTTGTATGTGATTTACCCAGTGCACCACCACTGGCAGTCAAATTTCTCATGCAGGCTGCTTAATCTTTTCTGCCTTAGCATTTCTACCTATCTTAACATTTCTACCTTAGCTTTTCTCTAAAAAAAAAAAAACAAAGCAGCACCTGACAAGCATGCCTCAAAATCAAGTGGCTGATCAACATCCCAAGACACAGGAAAAGTGCATCATGGAAAGGCGTGACAGGCTCTTCTTGTGACTTGGCTAGCACAGAAGCAGCACAGAAGTGGCACAGAAGCAGCACAGTAGCATAATTGTCTTTGCACGGTTCAAGAGCTCACTGGGGCACACCATGCCAGCAAGCACTGAATGCCAGTATGCACAGCATGTTTTCATATGCAATAGCTGAACTGCTTTGGCTCTTTAGCTTTTATCATAACTTGATGATGTATGGGGTTTTATGGCGCAAGGGCCAGGTATGGCCAAAGAGCGCCATGTCTTGCTAATGGGTTTGCAGTGTAATGATGATTACTATGAAGTTGGTGTGACGTGGCTGTAAAGGGGCCTTAAAATATACGCTCTAAAGTGCATAAAATCTGTATAATAAAATTATGGCGATGACGTATGACTTGTACTATGAACATTTAGATGCATTTAAAAGAATGATACGATAGGTAAAATATATCAGATTATAAGAAATGCCAGAGCACTACTGCCTCCTTAGAGCCCTTGAAACACAAGGGCCTGGAGGCATGTGCTATGCAAAACAATTATCGCAGTAGCATCCTCAGGAGAGAGGAGGCGCTACGAATGCATGGGACTAATAACATGTAAGACCACATATCTGAGGAAACCTAAGACTGTGTCTGTATTAAAAAGCGGTCTGGACCAAGAAGCATTGCAGGATGTAGAGGAATGTGCTGTTGGTATGCTAATGAAAAATGTGTCTTTCTCTCAGATCCGGCTTCCCGACACTCCAGGAGGATGTGGAGTACGATCAGCCTCTCCCCGCATCTACCAAAGGTTGGCAGCTCACTTCCGGTGAGGAGAAAATTATGGGTGCCAAACGTGTGTCCTATTCTGAGACGACAGAATAGAACATCTGTACGGCGTGATTTTGTATTCGAGGGCCAGAATCCTAACTGTGGTTTTATCAGGTGGAGCTTATTATCCGTTTCCGCATCCCACATGTGTTGCCAGTGATCTTGCAGCCTCCTTCGCAAGAAAGGCCTCAGATCTGTGACAGGCACCTGAGCGGTAGGGTTAACAGCTTGCGATGCGATTGACGTGGCCACCTCGTCCGCCAGAACGTTACCCTCAATGCTCCTATGGCCAGGCACCCAGCATATAATGATATGCTGGTTAGATCTGTACGCTATACACAAGACGGAATATAGTTCATTAAGTACTGGATTTTTGTGTGTATTCTTATATTTGTGATTTTCTTATATGCTTCACAGCAGACAATAATGCATAGGCCTCGCCCGTAAATATACTTGTTTCCGGATGTAGTACATCGGATTCTGAGAAGGATGGGCCGACGGCACCATACGACACCCCGGCATTAGACTTCGAAGCGTCTGTGTAGAACTCTGTGCAGGAGTGCTTGTGCTGGAGTTCTAGGAAATGAGTTCGTATTTCGATCTCTGGTGCGTGTCTAAAAAGGATATGTCACATTCTATGACCTGCCACTCCCAAGGCGGTAACAACTTGGTTGGATGCATTAGGCGAAGCTCGAGGAGTGGGACACGCATTTCATCACTAAGCTCCCTCACTCGAAGCGAGAAAGGCTTTCTTACAGAGGGGCGATTATGGAAAAGTGTAGTGCAGGTCATATCGTTAACAGTGTTAAAACATGGATGTTGATGATTGGATTGTATTTTTAGGAAATATGTAAGGCTGATGTAAGTTCTCTGTAGATGGAGGGACCATTCATTTGATTCCGCATATAAGCTTTCAATCGGGCTCGTTCTGAAAGCGCCAGTGGATAACCGGATACCTAGATGGTGAACAGGATCTAGCATCTTTAGCGCGCTCGGGGCGGCAGAGTTATATACTACAGCACCATAATCCAATCGAGACCGAATTAGGCTCTTGTATAGGTTTATTAAACACTTCCTGTCACTACCCCATATAGTCTGCGATAAATGTTTCATTAAGTTCATTGTTTTTAGACATTTTTCTTTCAGATATTTAATGTGTGGAATGAAAGTGAGTCTGTAGTCAAGTATAATACCCAGGAATTTGTACTCTTTGTTGACAGGTATTTGGTGTCCACACAGTTCTAAGGAAGGATCCGAAAACAGGCCTCTCTTTCTTGTAAAAAGAACACAAGAGCTTTTGTAGGGGTTGATTTTAAATCCGTTTTTGTCTGCCCACTTGGAAATCTTGTTCAAGCCCTGCTGCACCTGTCTCTCGCATACTTAGAGGTTACAGGATTTAGATTTGAATGTCGTCAACGTAGACAGAATAAAGAATGGCAGGTGGTAGCGAAGCACGAAGCGTGTTCATCTTCACGATGAAGAGCGTACAACCCAGCACGCCTCCCTGTGGTACACCTGTTTCTTGTGTGAAAAGTCGCGACAATATGTTGCCGATTTTCACTCGGAAGATGCGATTCAACAAATAGCTTTCAATTATTTTCAGCATATTGCCACAGATGCCCATTTCCGACAAGTCTCGCAAGATGCCGTAGCACCATGTTGTGTCATATGCCTTCTCCATGTCAAGGAATATTGACATGAAAAACTGCTTATGTACAAATGCGTCCCGAATACATCCTTCCATGCGTACAAGGTGATCTGTTGTCGACCGGCCTTCTCTGAAGCCACACTGATAGGGATCAAGTATATTGTTGAGTTCAAGGAAACGTATGAGTCTGTGATTAATCATTTTTTCAAAAACCTTACACAGGCAGCTTGTAAAAGCTATCAGGCGATAGCTTGCCGCCATGGATAGGTCTTTCCCCTGCTTCAAGACAGGGACCACAATTGCTTCTTTTCATGCAGTTTGAAAGTATCCCGCAGCCCAAATAGTGTTGAAAATTGTGAGTAGTGTAACTTGGGTGTCATTGTGTAGGTTTTTGATCATTTCATACATGATTCTGTCAGAACCTGGTGCAGAGCTCTTGCATGATCTCTAGGCAGCTCTGAACTCGGTAATACTAAAAGGACAGTTGTATGGTTCAATCTTTCGACATTTTCTTATGAGTGGCTTACATTCTTCTATTTGTTTGTATTTGAGAAAGGATTCTGAATAATTTGTTGGACTTGACACGCTCTCAAAGTGCTCCCCAAGTGAGTCTGCCTGATCTTGCAGTGTATCGCCCTGTGTATTTACCAGAGGGAGTGAGTACGTTGGTCGACCTATAATTCTATTTACCCTGTTCCAGACTTTGGCCTCATCTGTAAACGAGTTAATACTCAATAAAAAGTTCTGCCAACTTTCTCTTCTGGCCTGCCTGCGGGTTCTCCTGCCTTGAGATTTTACTTTCTTAAAGTTGATAAGATTCTCTGCAGTGGGGGAAGCGCGTAGCAACCCCCACGCTTTGTTCTGTTTCTTACGAGCAATCCTACATTCGTCGTTCCACCACGGGACACGCCGTCTGCATGCCAAGCCACTTCCTTCACATATGCATTTAGATGCGGCATCTATTATGAACACTGTAAAATACTCCACAGTGGCATCAATTTCTAGAGAAGACATATCAGCCCATGAGATGCTAGATAGAGTTCGAAATTTCTCCCAGTCGGCTGTATCTATCTTCCACCTAGGAGCTTGTGGGGGAAATTAATTTTTTTTAGATGTTCTTAGCAGTACGGGGAAGTGATCGCTCCCATAAGGATTGTTCGTAACTTCCCATTTGAGTTCGGGCAGTATAGACGCGGAAACTATACAGAGATCTATTGACGTAAAAGATCTGTTCGCAAGAGAGTAATATGTGGGTTCTTTCTTATTTAGAAGGCACGCTCCAGAAGAAAAAAGGAACTGTTCAACGAGACGACCTCATGCATCGATACGAGTCTCCCCACAAGGTGCTGTGTGCATTGAAATCGCCATGAACAACATAAGGTTCTGGCAATTCATCTATGAAGGACTGATATTCGGGTTTGTTTAATTTGTAATGTGGGGGTATGTAAAGCGAACAAATAGTGATGAGTTTGTTTAGCAGGGCAACTCGAACCGCCACTGCTTCAAGGGCCGTTCGTAGCTGTAAACATTGACATGCTATGCTTTTTTGAATTACAATGGCAACACCGCCCGATGATGCGATAGCATCATCGCGATCTTTGCGAAAAGTAACGTGCTGTCGAAGAAAATTTGTGTGTTTTGGTTTTAAGTGCGTTTCCTGTAAACACAGCACTTTTGGATTGTGTTGGTGGATGAGTTCTTGTACATCATCAAGGTTTCTCAGAAGACCTCTGACATTCCATTGTATGATTTGTGTATCCATATTTAACCCTTTGAGGGTCGATTTTTTTCGCCACATGCGACCACTCAGGGTCGATTTTTTTTATTGCACATTTAAATTCTTCAGAGGGAGCTATTTCGAAAAAAAATTACTGTAATTTTTCTAGGGTGACCGTAAAGTGAGAAAAAAATGTTTGGCGTTGGCATGTATGGACTATTTATTCATGAAAAACAATAAAAAATAGCAAATAAAGTTATAAGATTTTTAAAAAATTGGCGCATTGTTATACACAATGTGCACACGAGAAATATACACAAGAAGAATGTGCACACAAAAATTTTTTGCAAGTCTCAAATGTTCCTTTTGCACTAATACTTCTTCAGCGTGTGGTAGTTCTTGAAGCATGGCTCCACGCAGAGCGGTTTGTTGCACTCAGCGCGCATGTACCTTGTGTCCTCGCGATATTTTTGCTGCCGAGTGGTGTTGGCGCAGACATGGCACCTCCTCTGGGTACTGCTTCCCTGAGCAGACGTGGGAGGCAACTTCGGAATAAAGGGCCAAAAAAGGAAACGCATGCACGGCGGCATCCTTCGTATGCGGACTCCTGTGAGCAACAACCGAGCAGGCAACAGGCGGTCACCCTTTGAGTGACAAGAACGAGATAGCCATCAGTTTCGCGAGCACAAGAAGCCGAAACCGCGTGCAGAACAAAACCGAAACTAACCGCCGCGCGCCCGCGAGCGTGCCAATGCGCGAGCGGTAGCAGACGCGCCAGAGCAAGAAAAAACTATAGAACGAAAACTGAAAGAGAGAGACGCGAGAAAAAAATTTCATGTATTCCCACATAGTAGCACCACATGCCAGGCAAGAAAAAGTTAGGAAATTAGCGCGCGTTTTAAACGTACAGACGGCGCCGTAAATATACGGCATCGACCATTTTCGGACCTGTTCGCGGTGCCGTATATTTACGGCGTCGACCCTCAATGGGTTAAAGTAATTTGGTGCTGTGTAAACGGAAACAGAAGTGATGCATTAGATTACAGAGCTCTTGCGAGGCCCTGTAACCGGGGTTCTGCTTTTTCTGGAGCGTTCGAGGGAGCCTCGCCGCTCCTTAGGGGCTTGGTGTGCCATGGGGATAGGTGTTGTGTCCATTGCCTCTTGTGAGGCGCCGGACACGTGCTTTTGCGAGCGAGAAGTTACTAGAGAGGGTCCCGCCTTGGAGGGCAAGACCGCTGCGCCCACCAACCCGGAGGTCGATGGGGCTCCCTGAGGGGTTTGGCTGCGCCGGCTGTTGCCAGCGCAGGAAGGGGCCGGGGAGGCCGGGGCAGCCTCGGCTGCGCCAACCTTCGGGGTCGATGATCCCTCATTCTGGGTTGACAGAGCAGCGCTAGCTGCAACCGCCACGGGGGCAGATGGCGTAGCTGCCGACTCACTGCTTGTGGGTTGGACAGCCGCCGGAGGCCTTGTGACGCTGCCCCCTGACGCGCCACTTCGGCAAAGCTTTTCTTTGGTAGGTATGCTACCCGCCTGCGTGCCTCCTTGAATGTGATATTTTCTTTTACTTTGATCGTTACAATTTCTTTTTCTTTCTTCCAGGATGGGCACGACCGCGAGTACGCGGCGTGCTCTTCATCACAGTTTACACAGTGGAGAGCGTTCTCACAAGTTTCAGTGGTGTGTTCTTTGGTACTGCATTTAGCACAAGTTTGGCGGCCTCGGCAGCTCTGCGAGCTGTGGCCGAAGCGCTGGCATTTGAAACAACGGAGTGGGTTTGGCACGTACGGCCTAACACGGAGCTTGATGTACCCGGCCTCGATTGACTCGGGCCGGACACTTGAACCAAAGGTGAGTATTAGGTGCTTGGTTCGGATCTCTTTACCATCTCGCCTCATTTTAATTCTTCTGACATTGATAACATTTTGCTCACTGAAGCCCTCCAGGAGTTCTGCTTCAGTCAGCTCAAGCAAATCATCATCCGACACAACACCACGGGTGGTGTTCATTGTATGATGCGGCGTTACTGTTATGTGGGTCTCCCCGAATGACACTAATTTCTGTAGATTCTCATATTGTTTCAGATCGCAGAGTTCCAAGAGGAGGTCACCGCTTGCCATCCTCGACACCTTGTAACCTGGACCAAAAACATCAGTCAAGGACTTTGAGACAAGGAATGGTGAAATGGTTCAGACTGCTTTGTTTGGCTTTTCAGAATGAATAACGTGGAAGCGGCGGAAATTCTGGATTTGGTGTCCAAAAAACTTGAAGACATCTTCGGTGCGCCCTCATTTATGAGGGCCATCAGGAAGTTTGGGGAAAGAAGTTTCCATGAAAATATATAAAAATTCGGCAACAGCGCCGACCACCCACCACGGAGCCCAATGAGGGGACGCGGCAGAGCTTGCATGCAAGTCTGCACGACGCCAGTCGTACGCCGCCACTATAACCAAATATGGTGTACGCAAGGTTGGATAGCCACACAGGGTTAACCCTTGCCGCCAAGAAGAAGGAAGTAAATAGAAAAGAGAAGAAGACAGGAAAGGTGGAAAGAAAGGGAAAGACGAAGGTTGTAGGAAGAGAGAGACAGGAAAAGGCGACTGCCGATTTCCTCCAGGTGGGTCAGTCTAGAGGTGCCGTCTATGTGAAGCCGAGGCCGAAGAGGTGTGTTGCCTCCGCCGGGGGGCCTTAAAGGTCCAAACACCCAGCATCGGCTCAACCCCCAGGATCCCCTTTTCCCCAGACACGGCTAAGCCGCGCACGGCTACACGCGGGAGGGTCCAACCCTCGTGTGCTCGGGTACGTGGTGTCGCAACACACCAAACGCCTGCTGACGTAGACGCCCCTGCGGGGAATCATAACTTGTTTCACCTATTGAGAGTGCCTTCAAGATAACTAATATCTCACCATGAGATAGACGAAATGCTCTCTTTGTTTTGCTATTATCACAATTATTTTTTCTATAGATATTGCATGCCTTCAATGTTACAAGTACCTCTCCATGTTATAAGCGAGACTCCAAACTCCAAACATTTCAATCCCATAATTATTGCCTGAATTTTTAAACAAATGTTATTTAAGGATGCTCATTCAGAATAGCCAACAAGAATGTCATAGAAAAGCAAAGAAAAACATTGTTTTAGTTTTCTTTCTCGTGATTGGTGTAGGTTTTATCTTCTATTATATACAAGATCATTCACTGTGTTATAACAGAAAAACAAAGTCTTTATGAAAATAACTTCCATAACCAAAATGTGGCCATTCTCTCAAAAAGTGTAGCTGCCAAAACAATTTACAGCTTGCTATGCAACATTTCTATCGCAAACAAGGCTCAGGTGCTATTACAAATATGGCTAATTGAGGCACATGGTGATTCAGCACCCAGTCAACACTGTGGTAAATGTACACCCTATTGCAAAGGAGTAAAGGCCAGCCACCCATCACCAACAACGGCCAACTAGCATTTACATATTTGCAGTAGGCTGTACACTGAAAACGACAGCAGGCAAGGATATTTTTGTTTTGCCATGTATAGCACTTAGATATCGGTAAGTCAATCACATCAAAGCCAGTCATTTAAAGCATGCAACATCATGCATCAGCACATATGGCAGCAGCATATCAGCATATCATGGCAGCTATTAAAAAAATTCAAACACACACAAACAAATAAATTATAACCTACAGAAAGCACGTAAAGCCTGAACATGAGTGACATGAATAGAATCCTAGTAATGCACATTCTGTGTTCACTCAAAAGGAAAGGAGACTACAAAAGCTACATCATTTACAGATACATAGGTGTGCCATGTTTTGTGCTGCAGAACCGCTCTGCACAAAGGAGCTGTAGATACCTTGAAGGCCATATGGAGCAAAAACACGGCGCTCTGTAAGAACGGAGAGATGCAGGGGCTTCCGGAACAGAAGCTCACGAACAACTCCATCTCCTCCTGTAAACTTTCCCTGACCTCCTGTGCCTGGGTTCAGATGATACTTCTGCAGAATCACAGGGTACCTGCAACATTAAAATGTTTATGGTGGTAAAGGAACAACAACATGTGCAGCAGCAGGCAGCAAGTACTAGCAGATTGGTAGTGATGTGAATGAACAAAAAATGCATGTTCCCTAGCCTCCTTTTTATTTAAAAGCTCGATCTCCTTGTGATTTCGCTAGCAGTATGCTGGCTGCCACATAAACATAAACAATTTTTATAAAGAGCAGAATGGAGAATTTAAATGCACTGATGAGAGAATGCAGGCCAATGATTAGCAACACTAATCACCTGTCTAACAAAACATCAAGTTCAAGATGCCATTACATCACTACACTCATTTTTCACGTGTGCATTTTAGGGGATTGTGAATATTCAAAATTGTGAATATAAAGTAAATATGTTTTTGATGCCTGTATTCAAATAAAAAATATGTATTTGACAAATTTATACTGTCAACATCACATGCATATTTGTAACTATGGCATTTGCGAGCACTAGCTTCCATTTTTTCTTAGCAAACCTTATCAACAAAGCAGCATGGTGGCTTCGCGCACTGTTTGTTGTTATTGCCAGCTGTGCGGTAGCAGGTTTGTTCTTTTTGTTTCTATCTGTAACCTGTGAAAATTTGCTAAATTCTGCGCAACATTGTACACTTGTGCCATGGGAAACAGAGCTGTTCACGGGCCAGAATGTCATGTCATGGCAAATGCACTTTCACAAAGTAAGGAAAAATGGCAGACGACACAGACAACGAACCCAGTCACCTCTCAACACTGCTGCCCACCCATGACCAGGACAGAGAATGCACACATGTCAATTCTAGCCTGACCCTTAAATTATAGAGCATAAGTTAGAATTTTAAACCATCCATTTAAGCTATACACCACAGACTAGATCTAAAGGTGTATTATTAACTGCAGCTAGAAATTTTGTTATGGTATTGCATGAAGCTCTCCTATGGAAGGTATATCTACAGCTGCATTCATATGCTCAAGTTTGGTAAAACATTTTGCAAAATTATAAAAATTACAATTTCACTGGCCACTAACATCTCACAGATTTGTAAATACTACAGTCAAACCTTGTTATAGTAAAATATGTTGCAACAAACTAATTAATAAAACAAGTAATCATAATTTCCCATGAAACCTTGTTTTAACCAAGCAAGAACTTCCTCTGCACGATCACAATGAAACCATTTTGGTTCAAAATAAAGATTTACTGATTATTTCCTGCTGATGGCACTGAAATCGGGTGGCATACTTCACTGCTAGTAACTCAGCTAATATGGCATTTGAAAACTTCGGCGGCTTTCGGGCACCTGGCAAGGCGCCAAACCGACCATACTGCCCGAATTCGCAGTGGTACTACATTTTACTGCTGCCACCTCGCCCCCCACCGGCACACTACCACCACCATCTCCCACACAATGTGCTGTGCCTCAGTTGAGTGTGGCATACTTTTATGCCAGAATGAAACACAAACAGCAGAGTGCATGACTTCTAGTATATGTGTCGTCTAACCCTTAACCACAACCACAGTAAACTGCTGCACATTTGTGGTCAAGTTCACGGATTCACAGCTTCGCACCCTGCTCGTGTTCTTGGCATGTACCCTCTTTCTTTTTGCATTCCTTTTGCAGCTTTAGAGCAGTGCATGGTGGGATGTTCAAATGCTTGAGCTTACATGGTGTTAACACCCTCACCACAGCCCCCAACTAAGGTTGGCAATATTGACTGTGAGGGCAGACAATAGCTAGAATGAAGCAATTCCACATGCTTCTTCAACTTCATTATAGTCAGGTTTTACTGTAGTGTGCTTATGGTGCATACGTAAAAAGCACATCTGGAGGAATGGAGACCATTTTTCTTTCTCTCTTGCTACCTTGCTCTCATGGAGCTCAGCTCAAATACACATAAACCAAGAACATCAAAAAGAAAAACGATCACATAAATAAAAAAGTCACAGTTTCTCACAAAAAGCGAAGCATTGAGTGCGATAGTAAATTACAGGACAGCTATACAAAGTAAAGATAGTAGTTTTATCTGCCGTATAAATTTGTAAACATAGGCATACTAACTAAATTAACAAGCATGGTGTCACGCATACACAAGCAAACATGAACACATCTCTCCCAATGACAGCAGAAACTCACTGTCGAAACGCTGTAGTGAGGAAGCACGCCACCACAAGCGAGCGGATTGACCTTCATGCTGCATCTCGGATCAACATGAACTAAACCATGAAAACACAGCGCGTGGCAGACTCTTTCCCTTTCGCAGATGGCTTTCAAGATACAGTGGCACAGGCCGGCGCATGCAAGTTCCTGGGCCTCCCGGAGTAGAACACACAACCCCTCCCTGCCCTCCCCCCAGAACCTTGCGCGCAACAGAAGACATCGTGCTCCTTCCCCACTTTCCTCCACTGTGTACGTGAGATTGAGCCGTGATCGCCGGCTCACCCTCGCACCCTTTCACTCACACATACAGCATACAGCGCGCGGCGACAATTTTATCGCCCTTGGACTTTACATAGAACCTTACTGAGAAGCCAATGGCGACAGTAGAAATGCACCCGGAGTGTTCATATAATATGCTATTGCAACAAAAAGCTAACCTAGATCTAGCTGGTATTTGCTAAAGAAATGCTGCCAAGCATCACTTACTGTACATTTAATTCTAAGCAGCACATTGTCACATCAGTTCTTTCATTCACTATAATGCAGTATAAAACCACTAAATGATTTTTACAGACACACTTTATTCAGTTATAGCATAGCTAAAATCTGATCTCCATAATAATACCTTTACCAACTACGCTATGTAATATACTTACAGTCCCGTGAAAAGTGTATCACTGCCGACTTCCATTATTTTGACCCTAATGGGACCGACGAAATTGATCTAATTATCCAATGGGTTGAATTAAACAAGATGCATAAAAACTTGAACGCACACTGCTCATTCATTTAGTAGTATTTGCCTGATTCTAACAAGCCCCTCAATCAAACACACGCATGCTTTTTGTGTCCCAGTCCAAAGTAGAAAACTAACATAGAAAACACATTAAAGCTTAAACAAAGTGAAACCTAATGCACACTCGATTTTTATCAAGAAAAATGGGCAAAGGTCTAATATGCGTTGCAAAATGGCGGCCGACTTTCTAAAGCCACACATTAAAAAAAAAATCAGGTTCACCGCAACACAGCCAAGTTATGCAGAAAAGCATACAACCGGCACAGACGTGGTTTTAGTTTGGTATACAACTGCACCGAGCAGACAATTTTCGACCCAATTTTCCCGGGCAAAAAAAAAAAAGGAGATGCAAGTTAGAATCGGATACCATCATAATCGGAAATTTCAGCTAACGCTATTTCTTGAAAATCTTCCTAGGGCAGGCTGTAAATAGGTGTTTCCGACAGGAGGTGACGCATGTTCAATGTGCCCCAAGTTCCACCGAGACATGGCTGCCACTAACGGGGTCACTATTAGGGTCACCATAGGGCTCACGCGCGTGCATGCTAACTGGTCAAGTTCGAATTACCCGGTGAATGCCAATTTTAGGATTGGAATAAAGAAATTTTGGACCCATAGAAAAGCATGGGCACTACCCGGGACCTTCGGTCGATCGAATTAACCGAAAATCGAATTAACCGGAGTTAAAGGAAGTCAGGCATTACGGAAGTCAGAAAGTTCAGGCATTCTACTGCATAGTGATATGAATTATTTCTAATAAACATTTGCAAATGGAAACAACAGCATGTGTATGCTTTGCTTTGCCCATCCTTTTAGCATTGTTGGGCTCATTCAACCTTCTTGCCAACCAAAGAGCAACTAGGTTCTTTAGTGGACAGAAAGAAAAGGCAAAATAATGAAAGAAAGAAACCTGCGTTCCAAGATTTCTGGGTCCGTGATTCTAGTATTGGTCATGTGAGTGTGTATGCCACTGCGACCATGCCAGTGAGGACCCTGGAAAACAAGACAAGTAGATATTTACAGCCTTCATCAAGCACTGCATTTGGCAACCGGGTGAAAAGACAAGAGCCTGAGCCAGCACAGACAAGTGCATGATCAGTAAACTTATGTGCCAAATGCACCTGTGATGATTAAGAGATCCGGAATACTTTCAGTTGCATTTTCGACCACCCATATGACTTTCTTCTTCAACAAAAATACTTGATAATTGCATTCATCATATAAAAAATTCCGTTTTAGCATTAAAAAGTGCCATGAGGCAGTTCCCCCTGAAACCTGAGGTACATGTTGGAATGAGTGCGATACTATTAAAGAAACATATTCCCCAAAAGTATTTTAGAAAAAGTCTTAATATCAATGACAATATAGGAGGGCAATGATTACTCTCCCCATTCACCCTTCATCTCATCTGTTCTCTTCAACCATGGTGGCACTGGCAGCAATGCCCCATCTATCTCGCCTCTTTACCTACCTTCAACATTTTTCTTTATCACTTTTTGTTTATTTTCGAAGTGCACTTATGGTAACCTCTACTTCATGTTGCTGCACACATTGCCAGTCATAACATTCAGAGACAGGGATGTGCCACACTGAGCTATGGCTACTAGCTACACTGGGAATCAGACATCATGCCTATGACCCTCCATTGGCCATTAGCAAGTGCTTTTTAAGGTGAGCCCCTGGCAAAGCTGCCCAGGAGCAACAAAACAGCAGTGGTTTAATGCACAGAATGCATTAAAGACCAATGCTTACCCATTTCCAAGAAGCATAAGTTGGCAAAATAAACTGTTGAAAGAACAAGCGAGATGGACATTGAGCAGAGAAACAACACTTGCATTTGTCTCACATTATGTTTAACCCCAGTCTGCCAGTCCGGGTGACCTGCTCTGTGCATGCTCTACTTTTAGTCTTCTCCACGGGTCGGTGGTGCCCACTGTGAAGAGTGCGCTCCACTAGAGCTCATGTGCATGACACTGTCAGGACACTACACGATACAAACAGAGCTCACTCAACCTCACTCACAAAATTTAATTTTAGCTTAGGGATCACTCGGACTCAGACTCACCAAGATCGAACCCAGCCTGGCTTCATCATCATCATCATCATCATCTTTTATGTCCACTGCAGGACGAAGGCCTCTCCCTCCGATCTCCCATTACCCTGTCCTGCGTCAACCAATTCCAACTAGCACCTGCAAATTTCCTAATTTCGTCACACCACCTAGTCTTCTGCCGTCCTCTACTACGCTTCCCTTCTCTTGGCTTACTCAGACTCAACCTCATTATAAAAGAGGTCAGCCAGGCTCACTGTGGCTCAGACTCATAAAAATCAGGCACTACCAAACTTGCCCAGACACAGACTCACTAGTATCTGGCTCAAGCAACTCACTCAGGCTCACAGGCCTATACTCATTTGGGCTCACTCATATTCATGGAAACACCAACTCACTCACACTCACTCATGCAGACGCAAAAGCTCATAGTGCACTCACTTAGACTCACCATCTCATGGTAAAAGTATTAGCTCTATTAAACGTCAAAATCTATAGATAATGGCATCACAAATGTGTGTGTGTGTGTGTGTGTGTGTGTGTGTGTGTGTGTGTGTGTGTGTGTGTGTGTGTGTGTGTGTGTGTGTTTGTGTGTGCGTGTGTGTGTGTGTGTGTGTGTCTGTGTGTGTGTGTGTGTGCGCACGTGCGTGCGTGCGTGCATGCGTGACACTGATGACAGTGGCACACACTGTTAATGACGGTAAAAGTCCAAATGTAACTCTACTGGCATAGCAAACAGTGTTTGTGCACTGAAATATCTACACAAATTATTGTGTCACCTAGCATGTTAAACACCTGCAAAATTTTATATAAAGGGCATAAGTCCTTTGTTCACCTCAGAACGACAGACCCCACTGATGTATACACTATATCCAATTCATTCGGGACCATATATACCCTGCCTTGCATGTTGTACTCTTATGAACTCAAGAATGATTGGAATCATATTCAACTTAGATTTACTCGAACTCACTCAAACTCACATGGGCTTCAATTCAACGGTACTAGCTTAGACTTGTACTCACACCCCCTTCTACTCTCCTCAATTCACTCAGGCTGAGGGCTCACCTTGACTCACTCAAGTTTGGAATCCTGCCCACCCAGGCTCACTTCAACTTGCTCAGACTCACAACCACTCAAACCCACTGGAGTTCACTTAGACTTCCACTTATGGGTGGCTCTAAATCTGAGAGAGTGAGCGATTCGGCCATCAGAAGTGAGGTTGCCAAATTAGACCTAGAAAATTTGAAAGAATGTGCATGCATGCCCAAGCTTTCTCACATAAGTAATTTGTGGTCAAAAACGCAGGTTGGTGAATAGGCTCGTAAGTCAATCCATCAAGCAGAATAGAGCAATGTACGAGTCTGAGTGAGCATCAAGTCCAAGTGAGCAAGCAAATGAGCACGAGTCTCAGTATGAGAGAGCCCAAATGAGACTTAAAGGGGAGGTCTGACTGTGAGTGAGTTGAAGTGAGTCTGAGCAGGTGCAAGTCTGTCTGAGCAAGTCCAAGTGAATTCAAGCGAACCTGACTCTATTTACAAGTGGAGTCCTCTGGAACAAGCAAAATTCCAAGTGGTAACATGTGAATAAAGGACTGGTGTAGTAAAGGGACACTAAAGAGAAAAGTTACTTCACCTGTATTAAAAATTACCTCTCTACAATATAAAAAAGTCACTCTTTTCATGAGATGAAGTTTGGTAAGCCAGAAAAGATGCAAAAGTGAAAGATAGGCAGCAACGATGCCTCGAAGTTCTCGAACCGGCTCACAATGGCATCACAAATCTGGACGGCATCTGCTAGACCTTGTTAATTGCTTATAGGTAAAAATGAATTACATTGTGTTCTAAAGAAGTCAAATATTGAACATGGCAAGTTTCTGGAACTTTTATTGAACCAACATGGGCCAAATACAAAAAATATATATATATACCTTGAAATCCATGACATCACACTGACGTACTAGCACTGGGGTTTTGGCAAAAATTGAGAAAAATAGAACTTCGAAGTTCATTTTCTCTTTAATAATCAACCTATTAAAGTGAAAATAACGAAAAATATATCCTATTATCGTGAAAATAGTGAAAAATATATCCTATTATCGTGAAAATAACGAAAAATATATTTCTCAAAGAATAACTGTCAGTCTAAACTGATTTAGTGTTGCTCTTTGGTGTCCCTTTAAATAAATTTTTACAGATGTAAAGAGACAGGTTATGTGACAAATTGTGCAGAAACTTTACTGTGAAAAACAGTTCATCACACTAGTTAACAGCGCCTATACCTCTTTCTCGACTAACCTCTTCACTCACTCTCTATTTCTCACACACAAACACACACATACACACTCATGCACATGCGTAAATCTGTTTTACCTGCAGCAGAACACCAATGCAACTTGTTCATTATGACACCATTACACATGCTATATTATACTACCATTATGCTATTCTATACATACTGATTCTCAATCAAGATATCCTTATTGCAAGATGGATATTCTGAGTGTGGGTGTATAATAAGCCTTCAAATCTGAAACAAGCCCAGGTGAGTCCATGGATCCATTAGTCTGAGTGAGTCTGAGTTCATCATTCTCCAATTTTGTGTGAGTCCGTGATTCCATGAGTCACGTAGAGTCTCAGCTCTTGATTCTGTGGTCCCTAGTGAACCCAATTGAGTATGACTGTATGCAAAATCTCATGCACCTGAGTAAGCCTGCTTAATATTTTTACGAGTGTGTGTCCAAGTGTATTTGGCATGGTCTGATTTTGTTTAATCTCAATCTGAGTGAGTTGAGTTGGGTTCCACTTCTGAAATTTTACATCAAAGTTAGCCTGGCTGAATATTAATTTGGTGAGTCTTAGCGAACCCCAAGCTAAAAATATTGTTACGGTGAAGTGAAGGAAGACGTTGAATTGGACTAGAGAAAGACGAAGTCTGGCGGTTGCCTGAACGCCATATCCATCATTTGTAAATATAAGTTATTTTACACTCGTGGGCCTGCTTTCTTCCCGCAACATTTTGGTGGAAGGTGCGGGGTACCACCACGGAACTTCGCAGCGGACGTCATCTACCTGCTGCCACAATGGCAAATCAACCGACACAAGCGACAACGCCTCGGCAGCCCGTGCCCACGGTCATCCTCACTCACCCACGGGACCCGGGAACATTTTGTGGCACGGACAACGTCGACGTCGAGGACTGGCTTACGATGTACGAGCGAGTGTGCGACAACAACAGGTGGGATCCTACAATGATGCTTGCAAACGTAATATTTTATCTGAAGGGAACTGCGAAGCAATGGTATGACACACATGAAGCTGACCTAACGAGCTGGGATGTTTGCAAAGAAAAAATGCGAGACCTGTTCGGCAGACCTGTCGGTCGTCAGCTGGCAGCTAAAAAAGAACTTGCGTGCCGCGCTCAGACGTCCACAGAATCCTATGTCGTGTACATACAGGATGTGCTGGCCCTCTGTCGCAAGGCTGATGACAACATGACCGAGGCAGACAAGATTGGCCATATATTGAAAGGTATTGCAGACGATGCCTTCAATCTCTTGATGTGTAAGGATTGTGCCACTGTGGATGCAATTATTAAGGAGTGCCGGCGCTTCGAACAAGCGAAGGGCCGCCGCGTCACTCAAACTTTCGACCGGTTGCCCAATACCGCCGCGACATCTTCTTGCGAAGACCCGCCGCGGTTCGTTCAGCCCGCAGGACCGGAAGAAATAACGCGCATCGTTCGCTGTGAGCTTGAGGCCATGGCCCCGGCTCCCGTTCGTTCAGACTGTCGGGAAAGCGTACCCGCTATCTCCCTTATACAAGCGGTCGTTCGGGAGGAAATAGCAAGTTTGGGCATTCCATCTCTCTGCTCAGTCCGCCATACCAACACCTACCAAATTTCTCCGACCGCTCGCTCCCGGACGCAAAGCTTTCCACCACTCCGTCGCAACCCAGCTGAATGGCGCACAGCGGATGATAAACCCATCTGTTTTAATTGTTCCGGTATTGGACACATCGCCCGTCATTGCCGCAACCACTGGTCGTCGCCTCCTCGGTGGTCGTCTCCGAGTCACTACAGCCAAGTACCCGACAATCGCACTTTCTCGCCCTATACGCCGACTAGGAACATCAACGCCGACAGTGCTCCACCAAGATCCAGCCGATCCCCGTCTCCGCAAGGTCGTAGGTCCCGTTCGCCTCTCGTTCATCGCTCTTCGTCCCCTTCTGCAACCGGTCGCTTCGCTTCGGGAAACTAGGCGGTGCAGCTCCCGGAGGTGAAGCTGCAACTCCGACCCGGTCCACAAATCCTCTATTGACCCTGCCTACATGTGGAAACCTGCTGGACATTGAAGTCGATGGCGTTCCTGTTAGATCTCTCGTTGATACAGGAGCGCAGCTTTCAGTTATGAGCGCTGCTCTCCGCCGCCGGCTCAAAAAGGTTCTGACCCCCGCCGTACCGTGCACCGTGCGAGTCGCCGATGGGAGTACGTCACCTGTCCTTGGAATGTGCACAGCACGTGTGACCATTGGGGGCCATTATACCGTTGTTCTATTTATCGTCCTTGAACACTGCCCACACGACCTAATTCTCGGCCTCGACTTCCTTTCGAAACACTCTGCCCAAATTGACTGCTCCGCAGGTGTTGTACAGTTGGACCTGCCGCTTCCTGCCGACGCAACCACTTGTGCTCCACACCGCTTATGTGCTGCTGAATTTGCAAGGCTGTCTCCACAGGCTGCTACAAATGTCCTGCTGATGCCCTGTCCTCCCGTACCTGATGGCGAGTACGTCCTGTCGCCGCTTACTGACGTGGTTTTGTCGCGTAATATTGCCCTACCGAGCACCTTAATTCGGATCCGCGAAAACTGCGCTCGCGTGCCCATCCTCAATTTTGGGTTCTCGTCACATGTTTTGCCACACGGTATCGCCATAGCGCATATCACTCCTTTGGAAGAATTTCAGATTTCTTTTTTGACCTCTGAATCCTTCCTCAGTACGAACGGACCTTTGTCACCCACTCCTCCGTACTCGACGCCTGCGGACGATGTTTCTAAGATGATCGCCCCCGACCTTCCTTCCGAGCAAACAACAGCTCTTCGTCATCTCCTGTCATCTTATCGGGACATCTTTGATTTGGACGACCGTCCACTTGGCCAGACATCTGTTGTCACGCATCGCATCAACACCGGTGACGTCAGCCCCATTCATAGGCGGCCATATCGTGTCTCGGCAACAGAAAGGGCCATCATACAGAAAGAAGTAGACAGGATGATGGACAAGGACATCATTGAACCCTCCAGTAGCCCGTGGGCATCACCGGTTGTCTTAGTAAAGAAAAAAGATAACTCGTGGCGCTTCTGCGTTGACTACCGTCACCTCAACCGGATAACAAAGAAGGATGTTTACCCCTTGCCTCGCATTGATGACGCTCTTGACTGCCTTCACGGATCCCAATACTTTTCATCAATTGACCTCCGCTCCGGCTATTGGCAGATTAGCGTCGATGAGATGGACCGCGAGAAAACCGCCTTTGTCACACCGGACGGTCTGTACCAATTTAAAGTCATGCCCTTTGGATTATGCAATGCGCCAGCTACATTCGAGCGCATGATGGACTCTCTCTTGCGCGGCTTGAAGTGGTCTACATGCCTGTGTTACCTCGACGATGTGATTGTGTTTTCGCCGAACTTTGAGAGCCACCTGCGGCGCCTCACAACCATACTCTCCGTGTTTCGCAGGGCTGGCCTTCAGCTAAACTCCTCCAAGTGCCATTTCGGTCGCCGTGAAATTAACATGCTTGGTCATCTCGTCAACGCCGCCGGAATCCAACCTGATCCACAGAAAGTTCACGCCGTGCGAAATTTTCCTGTACCTTGTTCAACGAACGATGTCCGTAGTTTTCTGGGCTTATGCTCTTATTTTCGGCGATTTGTGAAAAATTTTGCGGACATCGCTCACCCTCTCACTGACCTTCTTAAGAAAGACGCCTCTTTCTCTTGGGGACCGCTACAGGAGAAAGCCTTCTCTACCCTGATTGAGCGGCTTACCACTTCCCCGATTCTCTCCCACTTTGACCCTTCTGCGCCCACTGAAGTACGAACTGACGCGAGTGGTCATGGCATCGGCGCTGTCCTCGCTCAGCGTCAACAGGGCCAAGACCGTGTCATCGCTTACGCTAGCCGCCGCCTTTCCACGCCCGAGCGAAATTACTCCATTACTGAGAGAGAATGTCTCGCGCTCGTATGGGCGGTCGCGAAATTTCGCCCGTACCTTTTCGGTCGGAGCTTCTGCGCTGTCACCGACCATCACGCCCTCTGCTGGCTCTCCTCTTTGAAGGACCCAACTGGACGACTTGCACGTTGGGCATTGCGCCTACAAGCATATACATTTTCTATTATATATAAGTCAGGACGCCTGCATAAAGACGCTGACTGCCTGTCCCGCAATCCCGTGGATCAACCGGACGATACCGATGCAGACTCGGACATCAGTATTCTGTCCCTCTCCGGCTTCCTCCACATTGGCGACGAGCAGCGCAAGGATCCTGTTCTTCGAACACTTATGGAACGCCTAAGCTCCTCGCCCAATGACCCGTCCCTTCGGATGTTCACCTTGCGCGATGGAACTTTATACCGTCGTAGCGTTCGTCCTGACGGCCCGGAGCTCCTCCTAGTCGTCCCCAAGCACCTTCGACTCACCGTGCTCCAGCAACTTCATGACGCTCCTACTGCTGGACATCTGGGCGTCACTCGTACTTACGACCACCTGCGGCGCCGCTTCTTCTGGCCTGGCATTTATCGCTCTGTGCGCCGTTATGTCGCTTCTTGCGACCTGTGTCAGCGCCGGAAGACGCCTGCTATGCCTCCCGCTGGTTTGCTTCAACCCATTGATATACCTACAGAGCCCTTCTTCCGTGTGGGCCTCGACCTCCTTGGTCCGTTTCCAATTTCCATCAAAGGAAACAAATGGATTGCTGTAGCAACCGATTATGCCACTAGATATGCCATCGCACGAGCCCTGCCTACCAGCTGCGCTACAGATGT
Source organism: Dermacentor albipictus (assembly GCF_038994185.2). Taxonomy (NCBI): domain Eukaryota; kingdom Metazoa; phylum Arthropoda; class Arachnida; order Ixodida; family Ixodidae; genus Dermacentor; species Dermacentor albipictus. The sequence goes on from NC_091821.1 coordinate 172,765,433, forward strand.
CGCCGACTTCTTACTAAAAGACGTCATCCTGCACCACGGCGCCCCTCGCCAGTTGCTGACGGATCGCGGCCGCTACTTTCTATCGAAGGTCGTTGATGATCTGCTCCGCTCCTGTTCTACAGAACATCGGATTGCTACCGCGTACCACCCTCAAACGAACGGCCTCACCGAGCGACTCAACCGCACACTCACTGAAATGCTCGCCATGTACGTTTCCAACGATCACCGCGACTGGGACGTCGCTTTACCATACGTCACTTTCGCATACAACTCGTCCCGTCACGACACTGCCGGATTTTCACCATTTTTCCTTTTGTACGGCCGCGACCCCACCTTGCCTTTTGACACATTGCTACCTTCTGCAGTACAGTCACCCAGCACTGCTTACGCTCGCGATGCTATTGACTTAGCCGCCCAGGCCCGAGATGTCGCCCGTCATCGCCTCACAGTCTCGCAAGCTTCTCAAAAGCGACGCTACGACCTTCGGCACCGAGACCACCATTTTTCACCTGGTTCCCTTGTCCTTCTCTGGACGCCTTCACGTCGTGTCGGCTTGTCGGAAAAATTACTGTCCCGTTTTTCTGGTCCGTACCAGATCTTACGCCAACTGTCCGACGTGACCTACGAGATCGCCCCACTCGGTCAGCCTTCCGTGCCTCCCAACTTAACCAGTGATGTTGTTCACGTCACCAGGCTCAAGCCCTATGTCCCCCCAATAAGTGAGGCTGTTTAACTTGCACCGGGACGGAGCTCCCCCACCGGGAGGGTGATGTTACGGTGAAGTGAAGGAAGACGTTGAATTGGACTAGAGAAAGACGAAGTCTGGCGGTTGCCTGAACGCCATATCCATCATTTGTAAATATAAGTTATTTTACACTCGTGGGCCTGCTTTCTTCCCGCAACAATATATCTAGTGAGGTGAGTGTGAATGAGTTATTATTTTGCCAACTTATAGTCTAAAAACGATTGGCAAATGGCTGGTATCTATGGGCTGCTGCGACCTTGGTACCGCTCATGCTAGGTCTATTTTTTGACAAAAGTTGGCTGAGATGTTTGCAGCTTCATGCTCTTCCTGCAGATTGTGTTTACTCATGAAGCTCATGGAGTGGCTCTAGGTCCCTTAATCCCTTCCCCCAGTGCAGGGTAGCAAACCAAAATCTCTCCAGGTTAGCCTCCCTGCCTTTCCCACCCCATTTGTCTCTCTCTCTCTTCTCTCTCTCTCTCTCTCTCTCTCTCTCTCTCTCTCTCTCTCTCTCTCTCTCTCTCTCTCTCTCTCTCAGGGTCCCTTAAAGTTTATGCCACTAACAAACTTCTCTTCAACTCATTAATCCAGAAAAAATAAAGTGCTGTCAGTCCTTGGGTTCTTTTTTTTTTCTTTCCCAGTAGCTTGCCTTTAACATACTAAATGTTGGGTTACAGATATACAAACAGATTTGTTTTGTGCAAGTAGTCCAATAGAAAACTGGTATTTTTCTTTCAAGCACATCTTTGGGAATTGCTTGAGAAAAATACCAGTTGTTTCAGTGACCTCTCTCTCTAACCACTAAAGATAAAATATTCAAGACAAGACAACAATTATTACTGGCTAAGATTGATAGCAGTGGCAGATATTTAAAAAGAACAATGTCATAACTGATTAATCATTGAAGTAACTAATCAACTATCAACATTTTAATTAATTAGACATTGCTGCAATTGCAGAAATAAACCCAATCATCACCCAAGATGTGATTTAGTAGGAATCCTTAGATTACACCCAGTTTGAAAATATCCATCAACAAAATTTGTTGCAATGTACATTAATATTCTGTATTCATATGCATATGAAATGCTTACTTGGAAAATAAGGGATACGCCTATGCATTAGGTCCATGTTTGTAGATGGATATGTCAAAACTCGCGCTAATCTCTGGGTTCCTAGTAAGTCTACACGGATTAAGCACATCTTGGCTTTATTCTGCAATTAAAATGTGTGTACTAAGACGCTTAGTTACAAAGTCAATTAACAAAATTGTAAATGCACATAACACTGTATTATTACTTGTTGACTTATACAGTAACCACATACACAGTGTGTATCTATTTAATCTAAAAATCTATTTTAATGTAAACAGATGTTTTTTAAAGAAGGATTTAAACAATGTGATGATGCCTCCTTCCATATCCATTCTTTCAACACGGCAGACACTAGATGGTCGAAAAGCCGTCCCAGTTCATTCACTACTTAACTAAGACTGGCCAATTGATTCCTTATTACTGGTTTTAACACCAAAGTTGCCATGGTAGTATTGGAGGAGGATGCCACAGGAGACAAAAGCAATTTACTTGGTCTTAAACATGCCATCCATTGTTGAGATTTTCATCGACAAATATTTGCCCTTTTTTGCTCCGATACTGAAACTAGGAATGCAAACAGCGCTGGAAGCACCACCCACATTATTCACGACACTTTCATGATGTAATGCAGTTCGCTGTGAGAACCTGTTGAGGCATTCAATTTGTTGTCACACATTTGTACTGCAGGCGACGGTAGGTTGCTGAGAAAGTTTCTTCGCAAGATGAGATAACAGGCGTGCACAGGTGGTCAACCCGTTGACGTAAAGACGCCAAATGAGGTGGGGAATATCGCATGGGTCGTTCTTTCTGTGTGTTTCATGCACCCAGTTTCAGTACCAAAGTGAAAAAAGGTGAACTTCTGCCAACAAATATTTCAACAACAGATACTTCTATTGCAGCTTTGGCATTAAAACCAGTAATTAAGAATTTAATTAACATACCTTAGTTAATTAGTGAACTGACTGTGAAGGTTTTTTGACCATCTAGTGTCTGCCATGCTGAAAGAACGAAAAGTGAAGAAAGCATCATTGTGTAGGCTAAATCCCGTTTTTTTTTTTCCTTTTCTTTTTTTTAAATCTGTTTCCATTATAATAGGTCACATGGTAAATTTAAGTTGTGATAAGTTATGTATACAACAAAATTCTCATAAATGATAAAACAAGAGGCAAACTCACAGCGCCAGCACCTCCTCCAATGGTTTCATAATAGCCAAGAGTATCATCTCCAAACGTTATGTTGTTCATACAACCCTGAAGACAAATGGAAAAACATGTTTTGTGATGCACACAAGCGCCTAATGTAAAGTCACTGAACAGAATTACCGACTTTGAGCTTAATGACAAATTGTAGTATCACCATAAAATTTTCCAAAATGTGTGGCATAAAACAATAGCAACATAGAAACTTAAAATAAATATACTTTGTAGCTGCTTACTCATTTTAAATGTATCTTTCCAGTTTTAAGCAATATTTCCTTTATAGTCATGCTTCACTTATTGATACTTTAAAAGCATGTAAATAAACTGTCTATTTACATACTGTTCCTTCTGATTGATGTAACACAACATTCCATAACTCCTTTAATTTCAGAAAATGGAACATAAGTTTGCGTAAGTTAACTTGCCTGCTCAGAAATTCAGCTAAACTTACTGCTTACACCACTGTGAGGTGGAAAATTGTGTTTGTTGTCCTATGTGCACAATAAACTCAAAACTGGAGAGTGGCAGTGGCAGATTATGATGCCAGTGTCCCTGGGTTCTTGTGTCTCTAAATTCGGGGACAACTTATTGCAATACTACTGCATCAAACGCTATGAGAGTGGAACATGTACAACAATGCCAGCTATTCTCAGCATGTTTATGGTTGGTTTTGATCTCAGGCTTATTGCTAATCTTCTTCTACTGAATTTGGGTGAGGACAAATATATTTACAAGCACATGAAAAATTGACAAGGATCATTTAGTCCATATTAAAACTTCAAAATATTTAAGAATGCTATTATTTACAGTATGAAAAACTAACACGCGTGAGTTGCTGACACTCTTGAGGTTGCAGCACCAAAAGCAAACAGTTGACAGAACTGATACTGAGCAGAGGCTCCCAAACTGTTCAACTTATCATAGAATTTAGATTATTAGAGTTCATCAGGCCATATGATGCAATTACATTCAGTTGTAGCAATGTTCATGAAAAGCACAGCCTTTGTTTCAACTTTCCTTTTTCTTCTAAACTGAGTGACATGTCATCAATCCCATAGAGCACAAATTTTTGAAACAGTACACTTGGCATATAATAAGAAGTACTGGTGTACATTGTATTAAAATGCAATGAGGCAAAGGTTATGAGGCTGAGCTTTGTTCTCTTGTTCTTACTGGAAATGCTTGGAGTTACCACAATGAATCACATGCGCCTCAAAGACACGAGAGGACAACATGGCATTTCTTACTTTATCAAGGCGACATTGCGCTCACTGCAGCCAGTGAACTTATTTGCAGCCTGCCTTGTGGCATCCAGCATTTTGCTGCATCTGCAACAGCACTGCAGCCAATACGTCTGGCTCCTTGAAAACTTTTTCAGATCACCCTTTATTTCAGCCAATAAATGAATGTGGAAAACAAGCTTACTCATGAGAATAGAGTTCTTCTTTATATGATGCTGATTCAATCTATTTCAAACCTGTAGGGCACAGGAGGCATCCAGAAATTAGTGTTCATTATAGATCCTGATCTGCTGTGCTACCTGCACCTTGCAGCATAGGTGTTAATAAGGTGTCAGCCTTGGTATGTCGGAAATATGCTCTGTCATATGTAGAGAAATGTGGGGTGCAATTCATGCTTTCACCCATGGTAGCCAATGAAAGAACAGAACCCTGGCATAGTGACATTCTATTACACCTGTAAGTAAACCATATGCTTATCCAATAAATCTTTAACATTGCTAATTTTCAAACTAAATAACAATTTAACAAAGATCGATGAATGGTGCAATAGACAATATGTAAAATCAGCAAGTGCGCTTCTCCACACACCTTTTCTTATGCAAGCAAGATGGCGGACCTCAAACTAGGATCATAATTGAAGTACCAACATGCGGGTCAGTGACATTTTATTATATATATTATATTATATTATATTGTATATCATAAAAAGGTCACAGTTTCCCCCAAAGGCAAAGCATTTTGCAGCAGTAGCAAAGTTACTATTCCACAATGTAAGACTCATAGTTTTGTAGGTAGTATAAGTTGCGGTAAGCATTTGTTCACTAACTACACATGTGTGGCATCATGCACCCAAAGACACATACGAACAGAGTTCACTCAATGACTGTGAGCACTCAAGGTCACAAGTCTGGCATGATGAGGAGCATCGGCAGTAGGGAGTGTGTGCTTATCCCAAAGCGAATTACATGCTGCCATTCCCTTCACCATTTCAACTGTGCTATGCCTCCAAAACTTGGCAGATCATATGATCTCTGTTCTGACGTCAGCACATATGCAGAGCGTGGTGGCTATCGTGGAGTACCTGGTGGCAATCACTTTCCCCTCCCCATGTTCCCTTACCCTTACCCTGTGATGTGAGGGCATAAAAACAATGCCCCAAGACAATAAGGCAGGCTTTTTTCTTGTTGGCATTGGCGAGTACTGATGTCTGGTCACTTCAGTGGCGACGAGGGTGGGATGATCGGATGAACACCACCAGGAAAATGGAATGGCCAACAATACAGGCCCACCGCCATTCGACAAGGCCACCGATAAACGGTGAGCATACCAAGTTCGTCTGGAGGCATTCTTCAAGGGCCATGGCATTACGGACAAGAAGAAGAAACAGGCTTTACTCGTCGCAGCGCTGAGCACCAACAAGATGGCCGTATTTGCTGGACGCTAGGTGCCAGCCAAGGTGAACGAACTTTCGTACAGCAAGGTCGTTGCCGTTCTGCAACAATACTTTTCGTCGGAGCCTAACGAGATAGTCCAGTCGTACAGGTTCTTCACGTGCAGCCAATGGCCAGGTAAGCTGGTCAAAGAATTTTTTTCTGGCTATTCATCAGATTGCAAATACGTGCGATTTCGGAGACATTCTGGACAGAATGCTGCAAAATAGGATTGCATGCGGGTTGCAAAGCTCCAGTGAACATCGGCAACTTTTAGCGAAAACAGGCCTGACCAGAAGCGAAGCCGAAGAAATAGTGCTGGCAGCTGAGAACGAAAAAGGAATAGGCGCGGCCAAGTCGGACAAAGACGTGTATGCAGTGACTGAGAAAGGCGCACCAAGGGAGAGACGCTGAATGTCATGCTTCAGGTGTGAAGGTCAGGGACACAGTACAGAAACATGCAGTTTCCACCCAGCTGTATGCTACAAGTGCCGTCAATGAGGGCACCTGGCATCTTGTGAGCACTTATTCTGTGACCCAGGAAGTCAACTTCCGGTTAGCGAAATTTGGACTTGCCTGGGTGCAAACACACTCCCGACTCTTGGAACCTGGTGTGCTTTTGTCACACAGATAAATTGCCTACCACACCAAGAGCATCACATCAGGACATCGGTATGCTGGGGCCAAGGAATGACGACGCCAAGGCTGGTGGCCTATTCATGCTGGGGGCTGCTGAAGACTACGTTGGGGCCCTCGGGACAGTCAAGCCACTTGTGCCTACATTGTAGTGGGGCGGAGTTCTGGTCACCATGCAGCTCGACACTGGGTCGCCTTTTTCAATCACCATGTGGACAATATATATAAAACACTGGGCGGCCTGGCCTAAGCTCCATGACTAACCATTGAACTTAACTTGTTTCCTTGAGAAACTTCCTGTGCACGGATAGTTGAAGCTCAACGTTTCCACAGGGGCGTTCCGTGGCAGACACCTTGGCCACCCTTGGATGCAAAGGGCCCAACCTGTGTGGCCGAGACCTCATCAAAGCGTTCAACCTACTGAATGTATCGGTTTTCAGCATGTCAGCCAAAGGTGAGCCCTTCATCATAGATTCAGCAAAAAGGTTGATGTCCAAGACCTGTTAAGAGAATTCCCTGAGGTGTTTGAACCAGGTCTGGGCCTTATCAAGGGTCCTCCTGCCCACCTTCACCTAAAAGAAACCACCGTTCCAAGATCTTGCAAAGCTTGTCAAGTGCCGTATGCATTACGTTCCCAAGTAGCCGAGGAAATTAATCGGCTAGTAGAAAGCGGCATTCTCAAACCAGTGCCACACTCTGAATGGGCTGCAACCATAGTTCCAGTGGTGAAACGCAATGGCAGCATGAGGTTTTGCAGGGATTTCAAGGTCACAGTGAACCAAGCCTGTCTTACAGCCCAGTATCCTCTTCCCCGCATGATCTACTTGCTACGTTAAATGGAGGGGAAGTTTTTACAACGATTGACCTTCGTGACATTTACAACCAGCTTCCTTTTGATAGAGAATACCAGCTACTTACAACTGTGAACACGCAGAAGGGGGTCTTCTGTTTCACTCTACTATTACTCAGGGTTTCGTCGGCACCAGCATTGTTTCAGAGCCGCATGGAGGCGATACTGCAAGGTTTTCCAGGGGTGAAAGTCTATCTCAATGATGTCATTGTTGCAGAAAGAAGAATGACTGCATCACGGTTCATAAAGTACTGGAGCGGTTCCGAGAGTCGGGAGTGTGTTTGCACCCAGACAAGTCCAAATTTTGCCAACCGGAAGTTGACTTGAAGTTGAACCGGAAGTTGACACAGAATAAGTGCTCACAAGATGCCGCCGAAGAAGAAAAGCATTGATGCAATCCTCAAAGTGAAGGAGCCGCAAAGCGCATCGGAACTACGGTCCTTTGGACTGGTCACTTATTACCACAAGTTCCTTAAAGGGCCCCTCACCAGGTCTGGCCATATTGAGCTGACAAGCGCAGAGCATATAATGCACACCAAAGATCATGTCTGCAAAGAACTACATCGCTACGCGCCGCGGAAAGGTCTGAAATTTCAATCCGAATGCTGTTTTCCCTTCTCCTCGCAACCGCTACGCTACAAGCCGGACGGTGACGTACTCGCATCTCTGCGCCTACGTACTCGTGTCCGCAATGTGACGTCGCCCATGGTGACACGTGACTTCGAGAATTATTCAAGGCACCATCTGTTATTTGTGTGATCTGTTGCTTGAATTGACGAACTGAAGTTTAGAGAAATAATAAAACACTCAAATGGAATGCCTGCGTGTTTTTTGTTTTACTTTGCACTGAAGCAAGAGAGATTCACTTCTGCTTCGTCTGCTTGTTCCCACAGTCGTGTATGTCACATGTGCAGGTACCAAAGCTATGCCATTTTCTGCCGTGTTACAGCGCGTGATCATGCTCTGCGATCCACTTCTTCTGCCTCGGTATTCGTGTAGCACTGAATTATACCACTAGTCATGTGTCCTTGTGTACAGCACGCAAAATCGTTCGCTGCGCGAACAACACAACAGCTCGCACGCAACGCTGTCAGTGGAAGTGCGTAGCGCCGAAAAAAAAAAGCGAGGAGAAAAAAAATGAAGCCAGGGCTTGCAACGCATGCATCACGCGATCCTCGAGGTCCGGTATGGAAGAACGCAGGGAAGGAATTTCACTTGCAGAGGCTAAACGGGGTGAGTGGAGAGAGCGTCTTGCTTGGCAGTGGAGCCCGCCTGCTGAAATGATGGGTTTGCGGCACTGAAATATTTCTATCTCGGCTTTTAATGAGCTGATTTGAAAAATTTTTCAGAGGACACGTAACTACTTGCAGCGTATGACCAAAATTTGCTATGGGGCCTGGTGAGAGGCCCTTTAAGAACGCATCCTCAGTGATGGCACCCCTGTATGAGCTTCTCCGCACAAATGTCAAATGGCATTGGGGCCACCCACAGCAGGCAGCCTTTGATGAGGTAAAGATGAGGCTCAAGGAAGCTGACTGGCTAGCTCACTTTGATGGTGACAAGCCACTAATTCTCGAGTGCGATGCACCACCAGTCAGAATCAGCGCGATGTTGTCACACAATGTGGGCTAGGGAGTGTTATGCCTGTTGGCTTCCACTCCCACATACTCACCCAAGTGGAGCGTCTATTCACAGTTAGAGCAGGTGAATCACATTGGTGTTTGGTGTGCTCAAATTTCATGCGTAATTGGAAAACTCGGCTCAGCAGAGTTTTCACCTTGATAACAGACCGCAAACCACTCGTGAGCCTCTTCCATCCTGACAAGCCTGTCCCTGCCGTGGCTGCGGGTTGGATCCAGCGCTGGACCCTGCTCTTAGCGCCTTCAGCTACAACGTCCAACACAAGGATGGCAAGGCCAACGTTCCAACCAACGCACTCAGGTGGATTCCAGTAACCACATTGACACTCCCCGGTGAATTTGAAGATTGCAACGGTTGTGAGTATGTCCTTCTCACGGACAGCCTCAACGATGGGGTGATTTCAGCCAAACAGCTAGTGGCCTTGACTTCGAAGGGCAGAGAGTTAAGCAAGGTGCGAAAATGGATACAGGAAGGTTGGCCGCAGCACATGGCGAGACAAGACGAGCCTTTAAAGGTATACTTTAACAGAAGAGACGTGTTGACAGTAAGTCACGGACTCTTGTACTGTGGCCATCGCGTGGGGATGCCCATTGAGGCAAGAACAGTGATGCTACATGTGTTGCACGTAATGCATCAAGGAATCGGGCCGATGAAAGCACTAGCCCGCTCACTGTTTTGGTACCCACGGATTGATGCTGACATAGAACAGCTCGTAAAAAGTTGTCACATTTGCGTGCAAGCAGCTCCTATGTTGCCTAGACAGGACGAGATGCCCTGACAGGAAATGGGTCGGCATTGGTCGAGGCTGCCCATAGATTTCACCAGTCCTGTTGAAGGGTGGTTGTTGCTGATATTGGTAGATGCTCATACTAAGTGGATTGAGGTTGTGCCCATGAAGAGCACCACAGCGTGCTCAACCACATTCAGCACATTTGGCATACCGGAAACCATCATGTCAGATAACAGTCCTCAGTTCACGGGGAAAGAGTTCACTGACTTCCTGCGGCTGAATAACATCAAACACTTGCGCACCCCATCGTATCACCCGCAGTCAAATGGATTGGCGGAACGGGCTGTGCAAACCGTAAAGCAGGGATTGAAGAAAAACCAGCAAGGGTCATTAGAAACCCGTCTGGCAAGGATCCCGCATAGTTACCAAAGGACCACGTTGGCCTGTGGAGAAACATCTGCAATGCGGCTGTTGGGGTGCCAGCCGTGTTCTAGATTAGACAACGCTGTGGTACCTCTTGCTCTGGTTGAACGTAACCCCTGCTATACTCATATGCCCGGCTTCTTTCAGACAGGCGATCCAGCGTGGGTACGTAACTTTGAACAAGGAGAGCCCTGGACGCCGGCCACGATCTGGGCGGCGTCCAGATAGGCGCCTGGATAGCAATGGCAGACGGCGCTGCGGGAGAGATCATGCGCCGTCACTTGGACCAAGTCAAGGTGCTACTTCCGGACAGCTCATTGGCCAATCCACCAGTCCAATGTTCCACCAACATCTGGTCGAAAAGCACCATGGGCCATCCAAAACCAGAGGACCCAGCTGCAGCAGGTTCGCCTGCATCTACACGCCTACTGCCCCTACATGCCACTCCACTTCTGAGTAGGTCCACTCGGATCCAAAGGCCTCCCCAGTGGTTCTCCCCTTAGAGAGGGAGGGGGCGAAGACTGTTCTGATGCCAGCGCGCATGTGGCATGCAGCAGCTATCACGGAATATCTGGTGGCTACCACTTTCCCCTCACCGTGTTCTCTTCCCCATGCCCTGTGATCTGGAGGCATAAAAACAACGCCCCAAGACAATAAAGCCGGCTTTTTCCTTGTTGGCATTGGCAAGTGGTGACATCTGGTCACTTCAATCACCAATAACAGACCGCACAGGTCGCACATGCGCTACCACACACTGGGCAGTACGGTGACAGCAGCAGCAGTGCCACTGACAATGGCAAAAGCATGCCTCAGGAGTGTCCACGTACAGTTAAACCTCAAAATAACAAAAATCAATAGAACAAAATTCTCGATATAACAAGGTACCTAACTTTTCATAACCTCTTGCCCATAGAACACTATGTATTTAGAACCTCAATATGACGAAGTGTGCTTCTATGTGATTTCAATATAACAAAATTTCACTGCCGCCGCAAAGGAATGCCAAGATAATAAATGAAATTTCTGCGGATGCAGATGGTCAAATGATTGATTTAGAAGCGGCTGCTTGCAAATGCACCTCTAAAAGTGCATGCCGCACGACAAGAGCCACTGTAAAAGTGAAGCCGCATCATGATGACGTATAAAGTCCAAGTGCAATAAGATCCTATCGCGCCCCGCACACTGTTAGCTTTAAGTGTGAGTGAAAGTGTGCAAGGGTAAGACAAGAGAGATGGTGGTTTCACGAGTGCCGCCTACCCGCACGAGCAAAGGGAAAGAGGCGGAGGGGCACGAGCGAGGAGGTGGAATGGGGGAGGGGGTGGCGGTGTGGGGGTTAAGTTAGCGTGCAGCTCGATTTCTGGTGCGCGTCTTGGCTGTGGCCACGCACAGCTGTAAGCGCAGCTGAGCGCATAAGCAGCCGTGTACTCTGATTTAGAGGTAATCTGCCCCCTCTGCAAAGACTGGGCGTGCCGAGACGGCGTGGCACTATGTAAGCTGTCTTCCTGCGCATTTAGTATTGGACATTGCATAATCTTCAGTTTCGGTAACTAGTTGGAGCGAGAGGCAGACGAAGCATTCGCTCCCCACTGCTGGCACTTTTCCTGATAGCGTCGTCCCAGTGTGGGCGATGCTATTATCCACAGTGGTGGAGTGCACGCGAAAGCATGGGTAGGCTTTGCTTAATTTGTACCGCCGATGTGAAGATATCATCGACGTATGTGGCGTGAAACAGTATCATTCACCGCCGACTCCCAAATATATAAAAATGAATTGTTTTCTCATTCAAGCTTGTTTTTTCAATTGCCCAATAATTCGGAAAATTCTGTGGCCCCTTTCAGTGCAAGAAAAATCGATCGGCGACTGCACTTATTTGCATAAAAGGTTGAACTTCAATACAATGAAATTTTGATAAACCGAAGCAAATTGCCTATTTTACCGACTTCGTTATATCAAGGTTTAGCTGTACTTCCGCTTCATTAGTTTGTTTCTATGTCGTGCAGTCCCATACACAGAGAACAAAACTGTAATTTTCTACCATGTTTCAGCACCACAGTCATGCTCTTTCACCATCTCACTCCTGCCCCTGTGCTCGTGATTATGGCACTGACTTATACCGCTAATCAGGTGTTTAGCGGCAAACAGCAATTATACAATTGATAAATTGCTGAAACAAAGCTTTCACTCAAATAAAGTGCATCTAACAGAAGTGTCACAAGGAGTGCAGCAGGCAGAGCTGCAGCTTGTTGACAACGCTATCGAATGTAAGAGGAAAAGCTGTCTGTATCCACTGATTTCTGTACTCAAAAAGCCAGTAGAGCAGCTGAGAGACATAGCAGGCCTAGTCTTCATCTCAGAAAATACATACGTTTCAGAAAGCAAGTGAGCACTGGAGCGATCATGTTAGAGTCACAAAAGAAAAGACACTGGCCAACGTGGTCATGCTGACAGCACGTCTTGCCATCGGTGGTACGCCACATGCATCTCACCACCAGTGTGTGAGGGGCTTCCAGCTCCTTTCATTTAGATGTCCCGTCCACACCAACAATGTCTGTACTACGAAGACAAAAATGCATGGCCTTGTGTAAAGCTTTGTGCTTTTTTTCACCCTGCTGATTGTCTGGACAATGAGTTTCCTTATTAACAAGGCACAAAGGTATCGGAAAAGTTTGGTGCTTCCAGAAATTGTCTGTAATTCAAGTAGTCCATAATAATGAGGCACAACTGCACATTGTCGTGGTAAAATTTGCTAACGAAATCTGACACAATAATATTTTTAAATGTTTAACAGCAACAAAGTGGCACACTTTCAACATTGATTATAGTAATCTTTATGACTGTGATAATTAGATGAAATTGATCTGTAGTTCTATTCTCAATCTAAGGTGAAATTTACTAACATAACAAGCAACATACAAAATAAATGACGAGAAAAGGAAGGCTGAACTTGCCTGTGATGCAGCACATGTGTTGAAGGCATGAAAGACAACATCAACAACTCTTTGTGAAGTCAACACATTGCCTCCAACAACTGCTGCATCTACAGAAGGGTTGAGCAGTGAATTCCGGGGCAGCACTACTTTTACAGGTGCCAGGCAACCCTGCACAATGAAATTGTGGTTAATGTACTTCTGAAGAAAAATAACGCAGTGATTGAATAGCATCAAGCACTTGAGGGGTGATACGACAAAGGCAAAGGCTCTCAATCTAAGCCTTGTTAAAAAAATACACCCCCCCCCCCACCTCCCCCTTCCCAACCAGCCTTACAATTGAAATCTTCATGATAAAAGACAAACCAAAAACTGTTATACACAGCTAAAGCTGAGAACACCACAAGTTCCACTAGCTCAGTATTCAAAATGTAGAAATTGCAGTAATATAATGCTCTTACTGAATTTCAGAGATTATTAAAGCTGATAACATTCCAAATAATTTAACTATTCTCACAGCAATTATACAATTGCTAAATTTCTTCAATTAGCAAGATAATGTGTCGTGTTTCTATAGAATGTGTAGAAGTTGCTTTACAATTTTTCCATGACTGTCAAAATTTCTGCGGGCAATGAATGAGAACTAAGAAGACTGTTTCACTATCAGCTTTAAATGAGTGCTAGGAGCCAGATAACTAGTAAGATAAACTGTATTTTCCAGACTACAAGTTGCATTTTTTTTTCTATAATTTTCGTCGGTGCGTTTGCAAGCTGGAGTGCAAGCTGGAGCAACCATTATGAGCATTTCTTTAGTTCACGAGTACAATAAGAAACCATGCGCAGCAACATTCTGAAAGAAATCGAATCTTTTATTAACAGAGCAGTGACAGTTGTGACAGATGTTAGTTTCTAGGGCTCACCATGTAAGCAGCACCGTGGCAGCCAGCGTGACTTCTCTGATCTTGTTTATGAAAATTTAGTGCCCGAAATGGATAAGTATGGCATTTTGCGATGTGTGTACAAGCTTGCATAATCACGTTTCATCATGCCGACTGAGTTAAGATAGGTGTGTCTTATACACCAGTGCGACTTATATACACATTTTTTTCTTAGAAACTCACATAAAGTGAGGAGTGTGACTTATAGTTCGAGATACGGCACTAATTTTTCACCTATTCAATTAAAAATACAAATTAACCTTTCAATAAAACCCCCATGTAGCCACCAACAATGTGAATTCCGTAGCTTTCTAGGAGAGAGAGAGAGAGAGAGAGAACACTTATTAAAATAAAAGGAAATCTCAGGGTCCTTCGACAGACCCTGGACGCGGGTGGAGTCCAGGACCCCATGAGGCACGGCCACCCAGCAGGCTCAAGATGGTCCCATGAGTTGATGCTAGACAGTGAGGCTTCCGACTATTGTGTGGTGGGGTGTGGGATTGCAGGGTTGGCACTCACGAGCTGGCACGCCCAAGTGGCATGGTACAGCTTAGCCAGCGCATTGCAATCTCGACATTGTTGTGGGTATTCTGTGGGGTACATGGTATGATATATTCTGTTTCAGCACGCATGAGGGAGTTGTGCAGTGGGGGATATTTCCTGCGCTATAGTCTGTAGTGTTGAAGTATGGCGTGAAATTGTTTTGGGATCAGTTCCGAACTCTCCTCGTCATGGTTGTGTCGCTGCGAGGCTTGGTGAGTGTGCGCTCGAGCCAATGTGGGCCCTCAGGTTCCCAGCAGTGCCCCCGGGCCCAACAAGGTTACTTACAGAATCTTGGCAAACCTCGAAGATCAGGCCCTAAAGACGCTTCTAGACAACTTCAATGACTTTTGGACATCAAGCAAGCTACCGCAACAACGCAAAACAACCGAAGTATGCTTCATCCCCATACCAGGCAAGTCCCTGCCCATTGACCACCTGCAGTCAATAATAATATGTGGTTTTTATTGGTGCAAGGGTCAGATATGGCCAAACAGCGACATGACATATGGTGATGGTTTCTCAATGTATTATAAATGGAGTGGGCAGTGAGTTGCAAATGCTAGATGTACCGTGGCTGTATAAGGGCCTAAAAACAATTCATTGTAAATTGCGTAAAATATAGGAGTATTAAAATAATGACGAATAATGACTCAGGGTATGAGCATAAAAGTTCCGTTAAGAATCGATGACAATAAAACGTATGCAGTAGCACTAGTGCCTCAAGAGGTCCTTGAAGTCAAGGGATGTGCTCATGATATGTGGGATAAAAGTACTTTTTACGTTGGGCTTCTATTTCAGGACACTTGATAAGAACATAGAGGACTGTAAGATCGTCGCAACACCTATCACATGTCAGGGGATCACTGCCAGTAAGGCAGTAAGAGTGTGTTCCATAGGTATGTCCTATCCTTAGTCTGGAAAGAAGCACTTCCTTGTGTCTTGTTTTTTCTGATAGCCATTTCCCTATCCTTGATTTGATCATAGGTATGTAGCTTATTACAGGAGGTATTCAGAGACCTGGATTGGGAAGAATTCGGGATAAGATTTAATGGAGAATACCTTAGTAACTTGTGATTCGCTGATGATATTGCCTTGCTTAGTAACTCAGGGGACCAATTGCAATGCATGCTCATTGACCTGGACAGGCAAAGCAGAAGGGTGGGTCTAAAAATTAATCTGCAAATAACTAATGTTTAACAGTCTCGGAAGAGAATAGCAGTTTACAATAGGTAGCGAGGCACTAGAAGTTCCTTAGAAGCTAATCCCTTTGGATTTTGTCCATATTGTGTATTTTACATTTGTATAGTTTTATGCTTGTGACATATGTGCAGCAAGAGTTGATAGATGATGATTTGCCTTCCCTTTCTTCGTTTCTCTCTTTCAGCCCGTTGCGAATAGTATATATTTGTGCAGGCTTCGATAAACATGTTGTTGGCAGTCAGCACTGGTCCTGTGCTTTTCCTTGTCCGTGTGTTTTTTGGCGTTTTTTAAATGAATGATCCGTACAAACTAGCTCGCGCCCAAACCCTTCTAAGTTATCACTTGATGACCACAGGTATTCGTGGTCACAACACTGGTGTGATGAACGTCGCCAGCAGGGGACACACAAACTCATCCCAAAGTGAATGTTCTATGCTGCCTTTACCATTTCACTATGCTGCGCCTTTGAAGCTCGGCAGATTACGTGACCTTCAATACTGGACACATGTGGGAAGATGACGCACATAAAGGCACCAGCCTTTTCACCTTAAATGCTTGCCTTCGCTGTTGCATTCACATGCTTGCGCTCACACCTGCAGCATATCACGTGACCTTAAATGCTCAGTGCATTGGCTATGAATGTGCCATCACACCTAGGACAGCACAGCAGTGGTGACAGCAACAGTGCGAGGGTGCCTTTTGTGTAAGCATAATGGCTATCAGGAAAAACATTAGAGTGGCAACCAAGTATCATAGCTTTGACGTAGCACCTCAAAAACTTTGAAACATTCCAAGAGAAAATTCCAATAGAAATTCCTATTGGTACTATACACCAAGAATTATAGGCCCAGTACCAAAATGTACAGGTCCCATACAGCTTTCTGTCGGTCCTCTACCTCCTTCTATCAGGGCAATACACTGCTCTATAAGACAAATAAAATGGTTTATGGGCCCAAATGAAGCTAGTAGTAGTGATCATGATATAAACTTGTATTGGTAATATTGCTTGGCAAGAAGCCACCCAAGTAAATGCACCGAATATTGAGAATGAAGGCACAGTAGGCTTTGCTTTAATCAAGGAATTATGCTTCCTAAGCTGTATGTTTGTTTCACGAAGGATATTTAGGTACTGTTTGTTGCTTCACTGAGTAATTTCATGGAGAACAGAGCTGACCTCCAGCACATCTGTAGGGGAACACAGGTCGGGCCAAGACTCACTACATGAATGTCGTCCTGTGTGTCAGCTATTTGGCAAGACAGCAGCATAAACCACAATCAGCAAAATCTGATAGGGTTTACCTAGAAAGCTTTGCTTTAAAATGAACAATGAATGTGCCTTTATACTTGTAAGCTCATAGACCAATATCGGCTATCAGTGTATCAGTTGTATTGTTTCATAGACCAGTACTGGCTATCTGTTTACGAGTGTATCAGTTCTATTGTTTCATAATCGAATAAAATAAAACAAATAAAATTTCTCTATCGGAATTTTTTGTGGGGATTACATTGTTTGGAGAATGGCGAATCAACAAGTGATCAAGTGATCAACGAAGGTTTTTCTTTTTTTCTTTTTTTCTTTTTAAAGAAAGACGAAACTTACCCATTAGCTTATTTTTGATGTCAATATGGTCAACAGATGATTTGATTATATGTTAAAAACTTCACATATTCCCATACCCCTAAAAAAATTAATACAAGCTCAAGCTTACACACACGCAATACAAACAATTAGAGTTTTAGAGTTTAGATTTCTGAAAAATCAAACTTTGAGAGGCATTTATCTATGAGACTCAAGTAGACCAATCTATGTCGAATTGAAAAGGACAAACCTGGTTTAGTGGCAAGTCATGTCCTACCATGCAGCGAAGACAATACAGTATTGCTGAGAGTGTCACCGCACGTGGAGCATTCAGGTTACCATGCACTTCACGGCCTGTCCCAGAAAAGTCGAACACAGCTGTTCCCTAAAATAAATAAATAAATAAATAAATAAATAAATAAATAAATAAATAAATAAATTATTGTGCCCAGGAACAACCCTAAAGTCTGAATGCTGGAGCATGCATGCATTAAAGAACAAACAAAAAAACCTGCAGAGGAATATAATAAAAAAGACTGTATAGAAAAAACAAGTTTGAAAACATGAGTGCACATACAACAAAGCGCAAGGTAAATATAAAAGGAAAAGGAGGAGAAGGGCAGTCGAACAATTGTGAAACTATGACACAACAACACCAAGACCGGCAAAGAACAAAGAACAATGACAGCGAGTTATGAAAAATATCGAGATCATGAAAATAAGCGTTATAAAAACTCTGTTCTCTGTGTATTCTGTATTGAGTGTTGGTGATGACAGGACGGAACATTAAAAGGTCTATGTTCTCTGGTAATCCTGTGTGAAATACGAAACATGATACAACTGAGGGTACCATGAAAGAGTCTGAAAAGAAACAGAAGGCCAGCATGATTATGTCGGCAGTGAAGTAATGGCAATGACAATAATCCAACTGTGCTAGAACAAGGTCCAGTGCCCTTGTTAGCGAAGCGGCCACAAAATATGCTCCGAAACTTTTTTTTAGCGCAATTATGATAGCAGTGAAGTAAGGGCAATGACAATAATACAACAGTGCTAGAACAAGGTTCAGTGTTCCTGTTAGCGAAGCGGTCATGATATATGCTTGGAAACTTTTTCTGGACACGATCCATGATGATGATGATGGTGATGATGAAACCAGTGAGAAAACATGCATGTCTACAATTTCAATTGGCTTAAATGGCAATTATACAAGCTTCTTCAGCATGTATTGTTGTACGTATGTTTGTCAGCTGCATATCTCATATAAAGTAAAGCTTTAACAACTCGATATCAGTTTAGTAGGAATTCATCATTATTAAAAGGAATATTAAGGTCTGCCAATTTTTCATGTTAATCTTGCTCTACATTTTGGACTGACAGTGTGCCCTTATCTGGAGAACTTGTCCTCCGGGACCTTT
Organism: Dermacentor albipictus; assembly: GCF_038994185.2. NCBI lineage: Eukaryota > Metazoa > Arthropoda > Arachnida > Ixodida > Ixodidae > Dermacentor > Dermacentor albipictus. The sequence continues at coordinate 172,784,021 of NC_091821.1, forward strand.
GGCACTGTGGGACCCTTGGCACTGTGGTGGAAGTTCTTGGCATCACTGCTCATATTCGCAGCCTAGGAGTCTGACTGCACTTGCTCATCACCCGTGACTGCTTGTGCCAGCTATTCCAACAAGATGCTGACAAAGCCTGGTAAACTATTGCGAGTTTTTACCACATCGATGTCAGGATAGCATGCTTTCCTGGGCCAATGGATCCTGTGCACTGGGGAGGGACCCAGAAGAACATGCAAATTCTTCATTTCTGAGAATAAAGAAGCTGAAAGCAGCAAGCAGTGCTGACAAGACAAAGTATTCAGTATTTGCTTTGTATGGAAACATGGCAGTGAGAGGAGTACATGATGTAGGGTACATGATGGGTACGATAAATTTTTGAATTTACACTTCACAACGCCCAAGATGAAACGACAGCCGAAACATGCTGCTATTACAGCCAAAATACATTCTTCTTCATAGGCATTACGAGTGATGCCCAGCTTTCTCAGGTGCAATGGTGGTGATTTTAAGGTGCTGCACGGGGCTAGCCAGATATGAGCTGCGGCACCACAAGCTGCCGAACTAAACGTTCCTGTGATGGTTGACCATCCCTTGAAAGCACTATACAGCAAATAGACAAATGTGATATGTGCCTATCAAATAAGCTACTCACTTTTATTTGTGAGTGTTTTCTTTCCCATAACTTTTGGAACATATCATACTGAAACATATAACCGTTTTCTTAGAAAAGGAAAGTATCATATCACAGCATCAACATGGCTTTCGCAGAGGCCTTTCTACAATCACTCAACTACTAGAACTAACCCACGACATATCATTTAACATCGACAAACACAGACAAACAGACCTCATCCTACTCGATTTCTCGAAGGCATTTGATCGGGTATCACACAAAAAGCTCATAAGGAAACTTGAGATTACATTAGGTACAGGCCTCATAATTGACTGGATTTACTACTATCTTACTAACCGTACCCAGTTTGTGGAAGTGAACGGACAGATTTCCCAGACAGCCCAGGTAACATTGGGAGTCCCCTAAGGAAGCATTCTGGCTCCCCTTTTATTTCTAATTTTTATTAATGACCTACCCACAAAAATCACAGGAAACATTAGGATATTTGCAGATGACTGCATTCTTTATCGAAATATTAACTCGTATGATGACCACATAACATTAAACAACGACTTGAAAGTTGTGTCTAACTGGTGTGCCCACTAGCAGATGACCATCAATACTAAGAAATCTGCTGTTCTTTCAATCACCAGAAAAAAAAGTAACTCGAGCTTTATGTATACCGCTAACGATGTGCCACTAATGCGAGTTCATGAACACAAGTACCTCGGATTAACGTTAACACATGACTTCAGATGGAACTCCCATATAAATAATGTTACAGCAACTGCAATGAAACGCCTTTTCTTTCTTAGAAGACACCTCCGACTAGCACCACCCGATACAAAACTTCCGGCTTACAAAACTTTCGTCAGGTCAAGTATGCAAATGTTATCTGGTTCCCATACACTAAACAACTAATTGAAAAACTAGAAGGTGTACAAAGGAAAGCTCTACGGTATATATACAATAAACATACATTAACAGACTCGCCCACAGAACTACTTAATGAATAAAGGGAAAATGAGACATCCACCTGTTCGTAGCAATTGCTACAAAAGAAACCCATACGGGTTCCTCGAAATAAAAGCCTCATAGTTGAAGAAAAATTCGTCCTGGTCCGGGACTCGAACCCAGGACCACCGCCTTTCCGGGGCAGCCGCTCTACCATCTGAGCTAACTAGGCGGCTAGCAGATGGCAGGGCGAAGTCGAATTTGTCGACAACACGAAGCAAAGGCAAGAGTTTGATGTAGTAGTTCTGCGGAAACCCGCAAGGAGGAGAGAAGTAATGAATAAAGGGAAAATGAGACATCCACCTGTTCGTAGCAATTGCTACAAAGGAAACCCATACGGGTTCCTCGAAATAAAAGCCTAATAGTTCTGCCGTAGTAGTTAGCCTACTAGTAGTAGTTAGCCTCATAGTTCTGCTGACGTAGTAGCCATAGTAGTAGCTGCCGTAGTAGTTAGCCTCATAGTTCTGCTGACGTAGTAGTTCTGCGGGTTTCCGCAGAACTACTACGTCAAACTCTTGCCTTTGCTTCGTGTTGTCGACAAATTCGACTTCGCCCTGCCATCTGCTAGCCGCCTGGTTAGCTCAGATGGTAGAGCGACTGCCGCGGAAAGGCGGTGGTCCCGGGTTCGAGTCCCGGACCAGGACGAATTTTTCTTCAACTATGAGGCTTTTATTTCGAGGAACCCATATGGGTTTCTTTTGTAGCAATTGCTACGAACAGGTGGATGTCTCATTTTCCCTTTATTCATTACTTCTCTCCACCTTGCGGGTTTCCGCAGAACTACTACGTCAGAACTACTTAACAAAGCCGGAATCCTAACAGTACAAAACCGTGTTGTACTAGCCCGTTCTAAACTTATATGCCAGCTCCTACACAACAAACTTAATATTGATACCTCTAGATACATCTCCAGAAATGAAACACGGCCAATGCGACATAAACACACACAAACACTCAATGAGTATTCTTTTCATACCGATTGCTTTAAGAATTCATTCTTTCCTTTAGCGATAAGAGAGTGGAATAAACTGAGTGAATACATTAGTAACAGCTCCTCATTAGATACATTTGCTAATTCAGTAGAAAAACATCTCCTCACCTTACAGCTCTGATTTACATACTCAGGTTTGTTACCGATCTTCATAGTCTAACACTTTAATCTATGAGTGTTCTTTTTGTATGATGCATTATATGCATGACTGCATCCTGTTTGTCATGTTCATTAGGTGTTTTATATGACATGTGCTTTCAGGTGTCTTTTTTTCTTTCTTGTTTGGTTTCTTCTTTTCTCAGATTCTTCTTCGTTATAGTATATTGTACCCAAATATTGCATTTGTGATGAAGTGCTTAATTCATTTGTTTAGCAAAGCCAAAACCTATGCAATGATACACTCATGATTATATAATGTATTTATATTCTTTGTTCGCAAGTACTACCATATGTACTTGCCCTTCCTGTTATAATCCTATGAGGGATTGACAGTATGTGAAATAAATAAATAAAATATTTTAAAAAATCATCTTATATCATATATTTTCCAGAATCCAACAAACTCCTAACTAACAAGGTTTTACTGCAGCTGAAGTTATTTCAGTTAATTTGTAAGTCAAGTTAAAAAAATATCTGTCATGAAAGCAGTGTAGCATGCTGCCTCAGTAAGTATTCAAAGACACATATTAATGTACATACAAATATCCACAGCATTTAAGTTCTTAAAGTTAGTTTAGTTGCCCAACCTGCATCTGGGTGAAACATTACATGCACTGCATGGCCCTACATTCCAATTATTCTTGCCCTGGATGTGCACAATGCGAAATTGAGCTGTCAAATTAGTTATATAATGCTCTATAGTAATAAACGCTGAAAAAATGTCAACAAAGGTATTATTTACAATATGAAGTAGCACCTTTCATTTCAGAGTTTCAACTGCTAGTAACAGACTCATTTTTACATTAAAAAGATTGAAACACTTAGGCACGTGGAGAGCAGCACTTCACTTTTCATACTCTCACCTGACATCACTCCATTTTTTTTTTCTTTTTCACATTGCACATTTTGCGCTGCCGTGACGTAATCTGACGCGCACTTTGCACTGCATTTGGCGGAATCTGATGTGGGAAATGTGCCCACTGAGCTGTTTCAAATTGCACAGACATTAAAACAGACGTGCAAGTTCCACAGATATCGAGAGAGAGTTTTATTCTGAGCAAGCACAGTGTGCACCTAGGTGGGCAGCCACCGTATTCTAGGTAGCCATGGGCCATGGCCATCTCTCGTGCCCGTTTGATCAGGCTGCACTGTTTCTTCGGGTCCAGGTCTGTTAGCTTGGTCTCCCACTGCTCCTCAGTTAGTGTTTAGATGTCTACTGTGCCATGTTTTTGTACACCACCCCATACGATATGACATAGGGTGTCTGGGACATCACAGTACTTGGAGATGTAAGAGTGCTCAGATGGTGAAATTCGGTGCACTAAGATACCGTGGATGTAGGTATTGGTTTGCAATTTCCTAAGTGTTACTGCTTCTTCCCTAGTTAGGCTCTCCTAAAAGGACAGTTAGCGTCATCTATTGACAACATATATAAACTTGTACAGTGTATATTGGCTGTCACAGCATCCACAAATAGCTTTTTAAACTAGCAATACCTCCCACCCAGCCTATCCTTTTTGTGTATGAAGCAACCATAAGTGTGATAGCATGCTAACTCTTTTGTTACTGTTGGTTTCAAGCATTCTTTTTCTGCTCTTTCTAGTAACCTAATTTTAACAGTCACGTGTTATCAGTGTTACCATATGACAGGCTTGTTCCTGGCATAAAAGGATTTAGTGTTTGAAGTTCTATGAGGGTGTAAGATGGCAAGACATGACTATATTTATGTATCGTAATCAGACAACTATCGCTGCTAGCACCACATTTGCTTATCAAGCCAAGCCCAGACAAGCTTACATTCTTCATTTATTAGTCTTCCTCTTATTATGACACATTAATGTTGTAGCAAAGAAACTTGATTACACACAAAACACAGTTTGTCAAAAACAAGAAGTATTGCACAAGTTAAGCCACTCAACAAGATTACAAGAAGTGATGGATGACATGTCTACCAGCCACAGTAAATCAGCGGCTATGGCACTGCACTGCTGAGCATGACGTCAGCAATTGGTATCCTGGTTGCAGCAGCCACATTACAATGGAAGTAAGATGTAAATATGCTCATGTAGCTAGATTTATGCTCACATTATAGAATCATCATCATCATGTCCACTGCAGGACGAAGGCCTCTCCCTGCGATCTCCAATTACCTCTGTCCTGCGCCAACCAGTTCCAACTAGCACCCGCAAATGTCCTAATTTCCTCACCCCATCTAGTCTTCTGCCATCCTCTACTGCGCTTCCCTTCTCTTGGTACCCATTCTGTCACCCTAATGGTCCAACGGTTATCTAGTCTACGCATTACATGACCTGCCCAGCGCCATTTTTTTCTCTTAATGTCTATTAGAATATTGTCTATACCTGTTTGCTCTCCGATTCAAACCACTTTCTTTCTGTCTCTTAAAGTTATGCCGAGCATTCTTCGTTCTATCGCTATTTGCGAGGTCCTTAACTTGTTCTCAAGCTTCTTTGTCAGCCTCCAAGTCTCTGTGCCTATGTCAGCACCAGTAAAATGCACTGATTGCATACTTTTCTTTTCAATGATAACGGTAAGCTCCCAGTCAGGAGCTCACGATGTCTGCCGTATGCGATCCAACCCATTTTTATTCTTCTGTGAATTTCCTTCTCGTGGTCAGGGTTCTCTGTGATTAGTTGACCTAGGTAAACGTACTCCTCCGCAGACTCTAGAAGCTGGCTTGTGATCCTGAACTCTTGTTCCTTTGCCCGGTTATTCATCATTATCTTTGTCCCTTCTGCATATTAATCTTAAAACCCACTCTTACACTCTCTCTGTTAAGGTCCTCAATCATTTCTTGTAGCTCATCTGCATTGTTGTTGAAGAGAACAATGTCATCGGCAAACCGAAGGTTGCTGAGGTATTCACCGTCGATCTGTACTCCTAAGCCTTCCCAGTTTAATAGCTTGAATACTTCTTATAAGCATGCAGTGAATAGCATTGGAGAGATTGTGTCTCCTTGTCTGACCCCTTTCTTTATAGGTATCTTCCTACTTTTCTTGTGTAACTTTTATCCCCAATTCTTCCCAATCCAGGTCTCTGAATACCTCCTGTAAACACGCTGTGAATAGCATTGGAGATATCGTATCTCCCTGCCTGACGCCTTTCTTTATTGGGATTTTGTTGCTTGCTTTATGGAGGACTACGGTGGCTGTGGAGCCGCTATAGATGTCTTTCAGTATTTTTACATACGGCTCGTCTACACCCTGATTCCGTAATGCCTCCATGACTGCTGAGGTTTCGACAGAATCAAACGCTTTCTCGTAATCAATGAAAGCTATATATAAGGGTTTGTTATATTCCGCACATTTCTCTATCACCTGATTGATAGTGTGAATATGATCTATTGTTGAGTAGCCTTTACGGAATCCTGCCTGGTTTTTTGCTTGACAGAAGTCTAAGGTGCTCCTGATTCTATTTGTGATTACCTTAGTAAATAGTTTGTATGCAACGGACAGTAAGCTGATCGGTCTATAATTTTTCAAGTCTTTGGCGTCCCCTTTCTTATGGATTAGGATTATGTTAGCGTTCTTCCAAGATTCCGGTACGCTCAAGGTCATGAGGCATTGCGTATACAGGGTAGCCAGTTTCTCTAGAACAATCTGTCCACCATCCTTCAACAAATCTGCTGTTACCTGATCCTCCCCAGCTGCCTTCTCCCTTTGCATATCTCCCAAGGCTTTCTTTACTTCTTCCGGTGTTACCTTTGGGATTTCGAATTCGTCTAGACTATTTTCTCTTCCATTATCGTCGTGGGTGCCACTGGTACTGTATAAATCTCTATAGAACTCCTCAGCCACTTGAACTATCTCATCCATATTAGTAATGATATTGCCGGCTTTGTCTCTTAACGCATACATCTGATTCTTGCCAATGCCTAGTTTCTTCTTCACTGTTTTTAGGCTTCCTCCGTTTCTGAGAGCATGTTCAATTCTATCCATATTATACTTCCTTATGTCAGCTGTCTTACGCTTGTTGATTAACTTCGAAAGTTCTGCCAGTTCTATTCTAGCTGTAGGGTTAGATGCTTTCATACATTGGCGTTTCTTGATCAGATCTTTCGTCTCCTGCGATAGTTTGCTGGTATCCTGCCTAACGGAGTTACCACCGACTTCCATTGCACACTCCTTAATGATGCCCACAAGATTGTCGTTCATTGCTTCAATACTAAGGTCCTCTTCCTGAGTTAAAGCCGAATACCTGTTCTGTAGCTTGATCTGGAATTCCTCTATTTTCCCTCTTACCGCTAACTCATTAATAGGCTTCTTATGTACCAGTTTCTTTCGTTCCCTCCTCAGGTCTAGGCTAATTCGAGTTCCTACCATCCTGTGGTCACTGCATCGCACCTTGCCGAACACGTCCACATCTTGTATGATGCCAGGGTGAGCGCAGAGTATGAGGTCTATTTCATTTCTAGTCTCGCCGTTCGGGCTCCTCCACGTCCACTTTCGGCTATCCCGCTTGCGGAAGAAGGTATTCATTATCCTCATATTATTCTGTTCCGCAAACTCTACTAATAACTCTCCCCTGCTATTCCTAGTGCCTATGCCATATTCCCCTACTGCCTTGTCTCCAGCCTGCTTTTTGCCTACCTTAGCATTAAAGTCGCCCATTAGTATAGTGTATTTAGTTTTCACTCTACCCATCGCCGATTCCACGTCTTCATAGAAGCTTTCGACTTCCTGGTCATCATGACTGGATGTAGGGGCGTAGACCTGTACAATCTTCATTTTGTGCCTCTTATTAAGTTTCACAACAAGACCTGCCACCCTCTCGTTAATGCTATAGAATTCCTGTATGTTACCAGCTATATTCTTATTAATCAGGAATCCGACTCCTAGTTCTCTTCTCTCCGCTAAGCCCCGGTAGCACAGGACGTGCCCGCTTTTTAGCACTGTATATGCTTCTTTTCGCCTCCTAACTTCACTGAGCCCTATTATATCCCATTTACTGCCCTCTAATTCCTCCAATAGCACTGCTAGACTCGCCTCACTAGATAACGTTCTAGCGTTAAACGTTGCCAGGTTCATATTCCAATGGCGGCCTGTCAGGAGCCAGTGATTCTTAGCACCCTCTGCTGCGTCGCAGGTCTGACCGCCGCCGTGGTCAGTTGCATCGCAGCTGCTGGGGACTGAGGGCAGGGGTTTGATTGTTGTGTTCATATAGGAGGTTGTGGCCAAGTACTGCACCAGGGTGGCCAATCCTGCTCTGGTGAGGGAGTGCGTTACCAATTCTGGTCACCGGGATCAGGCCACACTCCAGGCCTGTTTGTGCAATTTTATCAGCACGCGGATTTTTTTTTTTTTTCAATCCGGTGGAAAACTGCCGGCACCGGGATTCGAACCACGGACCTCTTGCACGCGAGGCGGGTGTTCTACCTCTACGCCACCGCTGCACCGCTGCACTACAGTATACCCAATAATGTATACTGTACATTATTGTTTCGAATAGAGTGCTCCGGAGTCCTCTGGGTACTGTAAAGGTCAGTATAGAATTCTTCCACTGCTTTTATTAAACCTTCGAGATTGCTGATGATATTACCCTGCTTATCTTTCAGTGCATACATCTTGGTTTGTCCTATGCCAAGTTTTCTTCTCAATGATTTCGAGCTGCATCCATTTTTAACAGCTTCTTCAGTCTTTCTCATGTTATAATTTCTAATATCACTTATTTTCACTTTGTTGATCAGTTTTGACAGTTCCGCGAATTCTATCCTATCTCTTGAGTGGGACACTCTCATTTTTTGTCGTTTCTTTATTAGGTCTTTTGTTACTTGGGAGAGCTTGCCTACTGATTGCCTTGGTGCCTTGACTCTAACTTCAATTGCTGCCTCTGAAGCCAGCCTCGTTACGGTTTCATTCATTACCTTTATGTCATCATCATAATCATCTCTCTGTTCTAAGGCTGCATATTTGTTTGCAAGTACCAGCCTAAATTTGTCTGTTTTTACCCTTACTGCCTCTAAGTTGAACTGTTTCTTCTTCACCAATTTTACTCTTTCTCTGTTCAAATTGAGGTGAATCCTGGCCCTCACTAACCTATGATCACTACACTTTACCCTACTTATTACTTCTACATCCTGCACTATGCTGCGATCGGCAGAAAGTATGAAATCAATTTCATTTCTTGTTTCACCATTAGGGCTTTTCCAGGTCCATTTTCTGTTGCTTCGTTTCCTGAAAAAAGTATTCATTATTCTCAGCTTATTTCTTTCTGCGAATTCTACCAGCATCTAACCTCTAGCGTTTCTAGAATCGACATCGTAGTTGCCAATTGCCTGTTCACCCGCCTGCTTTATCCCCACTTTTGCATTGAAGTCCCCCATTACTACTGCATACTGCGTTTGCACTTTTCTCATCGCTAATTCAACATCTTCATAAAACTGATCCACTTCCTCATCGTTGTGAGTGGATGTTGGAGTGTAGGTTTGTACTACCTTTAATCTATACAGTGAAAGCTCGTTAATTCGAACTTCAATAATTCGAATTTATGGATAATTCGAACTGTACGATTTGGTCCGGCCAAGCTCCACAGAAGTCTATGTATACAAAAGTCCGTTAATTCGAACGCGAGAAGGTTGCCTCACGGATAATTCGAACTACGCTCGCCTGGCACACGGCCAGAGAAACGCGCCTACTGCCTACACACAAGGCTGTATTGCCTCCGAAACGGGGAGAACGGCGAGAGAAGGCAAAATCGGAAAAAATCTAACCGACGCGGGGTCAGCCAGAAGGCAACGGCGGCTGCCGCCTCTCCGTTCTACGTAACCTCTGAGACTTCTTGCCCGCTACGAATCTCGGAGGCTTTGCAAATCTTGTACAGCTGCTAATGTTGTGCGGAGATGGCACGGCAAGCGCCAAACACAGCGAATCAAGTACGTCGCAGCTGCGCTTGCAATCAAGAACGAACGAATCAGGGCCTTCGCCACCTTCACATGTTCGACGTTTTTGTCTCGGCAGTCTTCATCGGTTGTGTACCTCTGTTTTCAGCTTAGGAGGTATCGGCCGTCGCGATTCATTGTGATGGTGTTAAGCCTCGGCTAACGTTCGTTACTTTGGACATCGGTGGTGTGGCACAGTCGGACCCAGAGCTTCGACTCGAAGATGGCGTGTGCCCGCGGCACACGCCATCACTTTTTGACTCGCCAAATTTCTGACATGCCCTACTGCTTCCAAATCGCAGTGTACTGTTGCTCTCCTTCACTTTCGTTAGTTCGAACTTTCGTTAATTCGAACTGAAGCGGCTTCCCCTTGCGGTTCGAATTAACGAGCTTTTACTGTACCTCTTATTGAGTTTGATTACGACTACTGCTACTCTCTCGTTGATGCTGTAGAATTCTTCAATGTTGCCCGCTATATCTTTATGGATTAGGAATCCTACCCCGTATTGCTTCTTATTCGGGAGACCCCTATAGCAGAGGACATGGCCGTTATTCAGCAGTGTGTAAACCTCACCAGTTCTTCTAATCTCACTAATGCTGATAATATCCCAAACAGTGCCTGAACAGAGTCCTCCTAAGCTAGCCTCAGTCAAGAGAGTTTGGGTGTTAAACGTTGCAAGGGTCAGTTTCCATTGGCGGCCTGTCCGGAACCAGGTATTCTTAGCACCCCCTTCTGCGTTGCAAGTCTGACCACCGCCTTGGTCAGGTGCTCCACAGCCGCTGGGGACTGAGGGCCATTTCATTGAGGAGATCATTTCATTAGGGAGGTTGTGACCAAATACTGCACCAGAGAGGCCAATTCCTGTTCTGGTGAGGGAGTGTCTTTGTTCAAGCTTTGTGGGCCTTCCTGATTTGGTTGTACCTGGATTAGTATAGCCCCACTCGCTCTCGGCATCTTTTGCCGGTGTCAGGTGCCACTCCAAGCCTGCAGATGTAGTGCACTGAAGGATGTCACAAGCAGATACACCATCATTTAAAAAGGGGGGGGCGGGAAGAAAAGAGGGGGGGGGGATTTGAACTTCCAACTACCGCAACCGAGAATAAGACATAGCATCTTAGAATCTTAGGTTATAATAATAAATTTAAACTCCTCTTAACCAGCATCTCTCATGGCCCATGAGTAGTTTTGGGATGTACAGTCTCATCAGTTATTAATATTATGGATGGTACACTTATAACATGTCTGCCTAACCATGATGTGAAGTATAAATGTTGAAAGAAATTACGAATGTTAAAGAAAGATGCCATGGTTTAAACAATTTTGGGAAGCTGTATATGGCACAACATGTGGCACATATTAAATGAACTAACCTCCTTCTCATTGAGTTTGACAGTGAGGCAGATGCGTGAGCCATCATCCATGCGGTCCCAGGCATGCAGCTCAGCTTTACCCAATTTGCTGATGGCCGAGTTAGCCACCCGACGCAGCAGGTCCTTAATGGCCACTTCTGCATTGTCCTGCACGTAGCCCATGTAGGCTTGCACTGCCTCTAGGCCATAATAGTCAATAAGTTCCTTCACAAGGATGATGCCCTGCAAACAAACAACCAGCTATAGCTCCACAAATAATCATCACAGCCTAACACATTAAAATGAGCTAAGAGACTACCCAAATATAGTCAAGTTAGCTAATGCTTTATTTAAAACATAAATGTTAACATCAGTGCTTTTAAATCCCAGAAATTGGAGCACCTTTATGCAACACTGATACAGGTAAAAGATACAGTTATTCTTCGCCTTTTAGTATTTATTTTTCAGTGAACACGTTACAAACAATACCATTCCAAAAGCCTTACAAGATGTTCTTAGAGCCTAATGATAAACATTCCGATTCCTTATTTGCAACAACAAGGAAAATTTAACCAGCAATGGCATTATAGGTAATAATAAGTCAAAATTATTACAATATGGCAATGCAGCTGCCAAGTTTAATCTGAGTGACAGGAGAATGAATAAACTATGGCTAAGTATAAAGAAGCGTCCCAAAAATCACAGAGGCACACACAGAGCCACAAATAGGAGAGTAAACACTCTGTTTACTCACTGTTTTTTCCAATATGGAACCTGTCTAAGTTCTGAAATTTAAAGCTGCTCTGAAAACTGGAAAAACTAAAAAGAAATATTATACTAACTGGCATGTCATGGCAGCAGAGGGCAAGGAACTGTAATGTTCACTGAAGCTGCTTACCACATATGTGCATGCAAACACCACCACACAGAGCTTACAAATTTCAGTTAAATATATCACGTTGCACATCACAGTCGTTATAGGTGAACGCCACTGATATGCCCCTGGCTGTGGTGACTTCCTGGTAGTTACATTGAATTTGATCAGTCCTGGCTCAAAGCCTAACTGCCACGTACCATGTGGTAATCATTCATCATCCTGCAAAGTTCCAGCATCTTTTGTAGCATTTTGTATGGAACAGTGACACAATGTTGCCAGCCTGAAGAGCAAGTACTGGGTATACTATTTAAATATACAGTATTTGGTGAGTGAATAGTTCTCATTTACATGGGCACAAGTTTTCCAGTGGCCTGGAATACATCCATCAACATGCCATCCACAGCCTGGCATTGTCATCATTTCTTTATTTTTTCTTCTTCTCATGGGTTTTATGCTCAGGTTTGCGCTGGATGTTTCTTTTGTGTTCAAAGATCTCATTTCTTTATCCCTCATCTCTTCAAGTTTTGTTCACACTACTCATGGTGCTTGTACAAGCTTTTACTTCAACTGCGAAGCTTTCTTTTCGAGATACTTGTACAGGTTCCTTTGCAGCTTCGTGCTACACTCGGGTGAATGACAATTTTTCTTTATCATGAACCTTCCTCCATATTGCAGAATTTCTTAGAACTGATATGCCTTATTCAGAGTCCCCGTGCTTTGAGTTGATTAATTTGCCCTCGCTCTGCAATCGGTTAGCCTTGTGATTAGCTCAGATGGTAGAATGGCCACCCCAGTAAGGTGCTTGTCCAAGTTCAATCCCTGAACCTGGACAAATTTTTCTTCAACTGAAACTGCAAAACTTTCTTTCTGAGAAAGAAATGAGCTTCTTTTTAGCTTCATGCACACTCAGGTAGGTGACAATATTTTTTTTCTCTCGAGTTTTCTAAGCCTGTGAAGTAATCCATAAATATATCTAACACATTTTGGTCTACTGCATTGGGCAATATATGATCATCGGAACCAAGAATGGGACTATGTTAAAGATACTTTCAATAAATAACCCCTTCTCAACGTCCTAAATGTATGTCTCTCCTCCTTTGGCTTCACATTTCAGAAAGCATAGAGTGTGTACTGTACTCTCCTGTTTGTATTTTGCTTCATGTTGCACAACTCAACACGGCAATCAAGACTAAGTGTGTGTTAACAGGCTAATGCTGGTAAAGACTGTCTTGAAATCCAGAAAGTCGTTGCAGCCATGAAGCATCCAAACAAGTGTAATGTTTGCAGCTCGAATTGTATAGTGGAAGTGACTAGGAAGCTAAATTATTGTTAATGAACCAAGAAAACAACAGCTGTGCAAGAATTCATGGCCATATTCATGGCTAAACATTTCATTTATGAATTTAATTGATATAGGTTTAGTTCTGCTTGAGAAGAAAGCAGCCAACATCAACCGCTCACTGGTCACATACCTTTTGGTTGGCTGCAATCTGCGCCTGTATGTCAGCCAAATTATCACGCAGGTTTCGAGTACCACTGCTATTGGGCAACAGTGAGGGGGCATTGAGGGCTTTGGTCAGGGCTGCATATACAGAAGTAGAAAAATGTGAATACATGAAAATCATTGTGTGATGGTAAACAAGCAGGCATCTAAACCATGGCAATACCAGGAAAGTTACTCTCAGCAAAACAGTGATCAGCAGCGGTTGAGCCAGGGATGTCTCAGGCAGGAGCTGACATTTTAACAAGGGGACTTTTATTCATCATGATCCCAATGAAGTTCCTTTTCAATAAGTTAGCTCAGCCTATAAAGTTCTTTGAACACTTTTCTACACACAGAAAAAAAAATATCTCATGTCTAACAATATGAAGAATGTTGACTGTGATAAGCAAAGCTTAGCTCAGAGACTTTCGTTTTGTATGCTACACTCCTTAATGAAAGCTTTAAAAAAGTTTCAAAATACTATAATTCGTGAGAGTGTATATGAATAATGACTTCTGATCAAAACATTTTAATACAGTACAATCAATTATTGCTGCAATGTATGTTTTTTCAGCTTTGAAAAAAATCCTGTCCACATAAAATGCATTTAAGTTTTGTTCAGAAGGTTTCTAGACTTAGGCAGTGCTTTTCCCCAGTGCAATTACTGCTTTGTATGTCAGATGGTGCCAAAAAATGGAAAGTGCAGAGTCAAGTTTGTGGCCATGTTCTGAATGGCTAAGAAAGCTGGCTACAGTGCCACACATACAGTAAATGCATCATGTTTTCATTAAGGTGTGCGGGTTTGCGTTGCAGTGCTGAAGTTACTGCATGTAACAAAATAGTACAGGTATGAGCAATCACACACATAATGTAGAGTTGAATCATTGTCAAAGTAATTAAAGAGAAGAAAAACTCCAACCAAAATTTATTTTAATAAACCTGACGTTTTGGAGCCCAACTGGCTCCTTCTTCAGGGGCAAGACGGCATGAGGCCTAGTAGTGCTTATATGCATTTTTGATGCTTTGACAGACGCTTTGAAAGCGCGCACACACTTTTCATAGAACTTGAGTGTGAACCACGGGAAGTGTTCCTGACAAACAATTCATGTTACCCGCCGTCTTCTGGATGCACCAGGATTCTAAAAGGACTCACCGCCGGTGGTTGTTTCGTCTCTCCAAGATGACAGCATCGTTGTGGCTAAGCTGGCGATCAAAAAGCTTGCAGTGTTCTGCCACAGCATTGCATTCTCTGTTTAGGTGGCGGAGGTCATTCTTGTGTTGACAAATTCTTTCTGGGAAGTTTTTAGTCTTGCCAATATACAATGTGGGGCATTTGGTGCAGGTAATCTTGTACACAATGCCCTGCGCCTTTTCGACAGGAACATAGTCTTTTGGACGAGGGAGGAGGCTACCGTCCATAAAGAGAGGCTTGTGAGTGATATCTACTCCTGCCTCTTGCAGTACACGGGCTAATGACCCGCTGATGCCTCGAACATATGGTATCAAGACACGGCGTCGTTGCCTGGGTGGTGCAGCAGCCATTGTCTTCCTTTCATTCTCATTCCGTCAGCGGAGGGCAAAGGATCTTCTTAACGGAGAAGCATACACCAAGATCAAGAAACATCAAACGTCACAAACCAAAACCCACAGGAAGAAAATTCTCTCTGAAATTCTCAAGCAACATTCAGAATTCAAAACCTTTTACTTGAGGTTGATATGCAGAAATGGCTCTGCCCTAAACTTCCATGACCTCCCAAAGATTCACAAAACAGGAATTCCTCTACAGCCCATAGTAGATTTTACGTGCTTTCCCCTACGAGCCGTGTCCACCCATTTTCATAAGATACTCTCTCTCCTTACTGAAAACATGGAAACCTACATTCACCACTCAGGACACTTTACAGAAATGGCGTCCAATGCGAGTCCTGATGAAAACGACTGCATGGTGTCTTTTGATGTGGTTTCGCTGTTCACTAGCGTGCCTGTGCCCCTCACGCTTTCTGTAACATGTTATGCGCTCGAACGCGAGTCCACACTGAAAGACTGCACCCCCTTTCTATTAATCACACCTGTCGGTTACTGGAATTTTGCCTTTGAAGCACTTCAAATCTACAAACAGACTAGTATAACTGATTGGGTGCCGCAACCTCGGTCACAGTCGCCACACTCGCTACAGAGGACGTCGGCAAGCAGGTGCTTAACAACGTTCGACGTTTATTGACCTTGGTGTATGCTTCTCCGTTAAGAAGATCCTCTGCCCTTCCCCGACAGAATGAGAATGAAAGGAAGACTAGCTGCTGCACCACCCAGGCAACGGTGCCGTGTCTTGATACCATATGTTCAAGGCATCAGCAAGACTGCCTATGTGCTTTGAGAGGCAGGGGTTGATGTCGCTCACAAACCTCTCTCTATGGTCGGTAGCCTCCCCCCTCCTCTAAAAGACCACGTTCCTGTCGAAAAGGCGTAGAGACTTGTGTACAAGATTACCTGCACCAAATGCCCCACATCATATATTGGCGAGACTAGAAACTTCCCAGAAAGAATTTGTCAACACAACAATGACTTTCGCCACCTAAACAGAGAACGCAGTGCTGTGGCACAACACTGCGAGCTTTTTGATCACTGGATTAGCCCTGACGGTGCTGTCGTCTTGGAGAGAGAAAACCACTGGCGGTGGCACCTTTTGCAATCCTGGCACATCCAGAAGACGCCAGGTAACATAAGTTGTTCATCAGGAACACTTCCCGCTTTTAAGCTCGGGGTCAACGAAAAGTGTCTGCGTGCCTGTCTGCGTGCCTGTCAAAGTGCCAAAAATGCATATAAGCAATGCTACACCTCACACCATCTCACCCCTGAAGAAAGAGCTGGTCATGTTCTGAAACGTAAAGTTTTTAAAAATAAGTTTCGGTTGGAGTTTTCCTTCTCTTTAATTCAGTTGTCCCCAACCAGACAAATATCTGCAGAATGTTTACCTTTGTTGAAGAAATGCCTGCAGTGTGTAGTAGTCCCTTAAATACCAATGCCTATTCAATAAGAAACCATTAAAGGTTGCTAACAGCATTGCAGACAGGCCAAACACTGCGCCTTTTTTCCTTACTGCATTCTCTTTCAGTAAGATCAACTAGCACATACATCATAATCCTAAACAAATGTAACAGAAATGGCTGAGCTCTGCATAGCTTTCATGCTTGGTAACAAGTTGTACTACCTTTTTTATTCTATTTCAGCTAAAGCCTAAAAAAAACATAACTTTAATATCTGCCCATGATAAGTACACTCGTATTTCTCCATAGTTTCCTTGGTTTCAATGCATGCCCAAAAACACTATCTTGAGATGACACTATTAGTGATACTGTTTTTAACACCTGCACTACAATGCAAGTGGTAATGTTGCTAATGACTAAAATGTACCCCACCTTACAATATTCTCTCACTAAAATCCACTATGCTATTCCAGCATCCCATTAATACCAATTAAAACTGATCACTGCTAGCTTGCATCACCACAAGTACAGAAACACCATGAACAACAGGTCCTTTTGGTACCCGCTGTATATTAGAAAAGAAAACTAGACTTGATGCAGACATCTTTGCAGTAGTCATCACAAGAACCGTTTATGAGAAGACAATGAAGGAACACCACGCTGTGGTGTTTCAACTGAGAACAAAGCATCATTAGTAGGGGATCATGCACCAGTATTATTAGAAGTCTCCCCGGTGAGGTGAGGATGTGTCAAGCCTGACAGGCCTTGCAGTAGTACACTGAAACGGTGTGTGCAGGGAAAGCTGACCTCACTACTATTCAAGAGGTGTCAATGTGTTTGAATACAAGCAGGACAGACTCAAGGAGCGGAGCTAGGTCAGCCACATAACAAGACTGCAGGGCTCCAGCACACTAGACCTACCAGAGGAAATGTGAGCACTAGAATACTATAACATAGCATATGATATGCTGCCTGCTTGAACTTGGCCTAAGTGTGCCTATATGAGTATATGTGTCTCTAATGTTGTGTGTTTTCTGATGTGTGCCATGCATGTGTTAATGACAATGTTAGTCACAAATGCTAATAAATGTTCTGAACATATGAAGTGCTCTTACCACGCATGGGGTACGCAGCTGGTATTAAAGCAAAAGCCTTAGATGGCTTATGGGATGAAAATTTGGCTGTCCAGCATTATGGCACCAAAATTCAATGGCACCGAAATTGAGGGTCAGACCCTCAACCTTTGATGGGAGTCGAACCCACAATCTTTGGTGTTAATTAAGGCAAAGTTAATGAAGGTACAGTTAATTAGGATATATTTAGGGCACTCGAACCCACGACTTTTTGTGGGAGTTGAACCCTTGACTTTTGGTGGGAGTCGAACCCATTACCTTTTAGTGGTAATTATGGTAAAGTTAATTAGGACAAGGTTAATCAAGCCACCGTTAATTAAGATGTCATTAATTAAGACACTCGAACCCATTACCTTTGGTGGAAGAAAGCAAGTAATAGAAAGTGACAACGCATTCGAATGAGAATGTCAAGTCATTTAAGGAATGTCTCGTGAGCGTGCAGGCTTTCGCCTTCATCCTTTTTAGCATATGCTAAAGTGATTGTCAACTTTTATACATGACAGATAATCAAACCTCTGCAGTGACAGTTCAGGCTGCTCATTTTGTGACTGGCACTCACAGACACAAAGAACGTTGTGACAATAGCACTGGGAATGAAGAAATTATTTCTACACCAAACAGTGTTATGCGGCAATCTCTACAACCAGGATGCACGTTGATGTGTGTCCAGCGAAGAAAACAATTACGCTGACAAAACACAGCTCTTAAATTTTTTTCACTTCAATCTTGCTTTCAAAGTGAATTGCTGTGTCCCAGTAAAGATAGCTATCTAACAGACAGTGGCTAGTTTTTTTAAACATTGTGCATGTAAATAAACAAAAATGATTAACTGATTTATGTGGCTAGCTTTTTTTAAACATTGTGCATGAAAATAAACAAAAATGATTAATTGATTCATTTACCAAATTAATTCAGATCGTCAAATGGGGAAAAAAATTAATTGACATCCAGCACTGATGTTAAATGAACTGCATCAGCTTGTCTTAGTGGGCAGCACTTCGTGAAAGGTTCATTTACCTTCTTGTTGAAAGACGCCAGCCTGGACAACTTTGAAAGAAACAAATGTGGCACCTTCTTCAAGAATGGTGTTTGAATTAGCTGGCATTGAACCTGGTGCAATTCCTCCAATATCAGCATGGTGGCCACGGTTGGCAACAAAGAATACAGGCCGTGGCTGATCCTTGTAGAAGACCTAAATGCCATGAGCATTTAAAGCAGTAAGGCTAAGGAGAACATTTAACACCCATTAACCACACACAAAAAAATGCAAAAGACAAAAGAAAATAAAAAAAACATTTCGAGGTTAATAGTGCAAACTATCTTAATGTTAAAGAAACCCTAAATATAAATGGCCCCTATCAATTTCATCAGACTTCAGTGTTTTAGCTGTGCTGGAGGCATAAACAATCCTAACATCAGATGAATGCAGTTTAACTTTTTATTATTGTTGTTACTATCTTAATCCTTCTGGCCCGTCAACTTTTAAAAGAGAATATTAAAAACCTACAATGGAAAAAAAGTGCTTGTAATCTTAAATTTAATCCAATGGTGTTAGCGTTTCAACTGGAATGAGAACTAGAGGAATAAAATAGTGTTTTTGCTCAGCGTGGGGAAACAATATACAGGTGGCAAATAAAGCACAATAAACTTTATGAAGCAATGCAGTACGTCATGCAGCATGGGACAAATCATACAACTACTACATGAACCTCAGTAAACATTGCTGTGAGCATTTTGCTACAACAGCTAGCAACAGCAGATTATTAGTTTGATGACAACAGAAAACTGCACAAAGAAAAAAAAAGAAGAAATCGTTACTTGAACTTCTCAAACTCATGTTTGCTCTTTGAGTGCTTAATGTTTGAAGGGTAGCGCAAAAACCTACACGGGAAGGCTGGACAAAGCACTGACTTTTTGCTGATGCTGATGGAAATTATCGAAACTACCAAGCTTTATATAGGTCTCATGCTAACGACACGACTTACAAGACAAAATAAAGAAAGAACAGAGGTGGAAGAAAATAAAAGAAAGAAGAGAGAAAAAGAAATGGAAAGGACAGTGGGACACAAACTGAAATAAAAACATGTGTACACAGCAAAAAATGCACTCTACTGAAGCTATCACAGATCCTAAAGCATGGTTTCACTGTCCAAGAGGTAAACTTGTATGTAAAGAATCAGATGTAATTAATAACTTGCATACATTTTTGGTAGTTCTGCAATTGATTTATTACCTTTCTTTTACTCGCTGATGCTCACTGTAATTCAATTACTTTTTTTCAGTAACCAATTACATGTTACAGTTACTTTTTATTGATGAGACAAGGTGTAACAGGCAACGCAGCTTTGAGCACGAATTTTCCAGTTACCACAATAGAATGCCTGCAATCGTGCCACACAGCAGCCTCATAGATGCACATGTTCAAATGGTAAAACCCAGGTTCTCAGTATTTGTTTCCTCGTTCTAACACTTTAACGCCCTACCAAACGTTGGCTTATAACCTGAACTGGCACTGCTATGGCTGGATAGCGATGGCTAATTTCGACTTTGATGCCACAAAATCGCCAATAGATGTCTTTTTTTCATTTTGCGTTGGCCCCACCGGTAGTGCCTTCTTAGGCCCTGGCAACAATGAAGTGCTGCATTTCATAGAGGACCAAGATTCTAAGTAACCGCATTCTTGCACGTAAAGTGTTCGCATGTTAAAACACGACTCTTCTACCCAAGTGTGCACATCGAGAGAGTTTTCAGTGGTACTGCTGGTGTCTAGATAAGAAAAGAAGAGAAAAGATGACTGAAAACAAATTTTGAAAGGCAATTGTTAGGGAACAGCATGTGAAGGGCGACAGAGGATGCACTGAAAGAGCCAGGCCAACTTGTTCTATTCACTGTAGTAATTGTGCAATGTTAATATATATTGGAAGCAAAGTAGCATAAAAGTAATTGATTACATTTTAGTAGTTGCCTAATTACTTTTGTGGAGCAGTAATTGGTCACTGCAATCAATTAACTTCTTTAGTGAAGTAATTGTAATCAGTTACCTTTATCCTGTAATGCGTACAAGTCTGTTAAGATGTCAACCAATGGCTTACTCACACAGTAAGCTGCGCTCAATTGCCTGAGCAGAATCACACAGTTCTGCTATTCCTCAAGTGGCCTTTTCACTATCACTTACAGTAATCTCATTGCTTTTGAGTGTGTGGACATATTCATGACTGAACTTTTATTTGCGTAAGTATGCACTTGCTACAATGCATGAGGCGCTGCTACCAGCTTATAGTACATGGCATATAGTGTATATGCAACAAAGAGCGCATACAATAAATAAAACAGAAAAATCCTACAATTTCAACTGCATATTGGTGCTGACGTCATGGCAGGGTTGTCAGGGCACAAGCTTTCAAATACAGACAAAGCAAAGAAAGGTGCTAGCTACAAAGAATGAGAGTGGACACTTGTACCATTCCAAGGCAGAAAGGGAGCCATCAGCGTTGTTATTCTCAGGACTCCCTTCTATGGACTGACAAAGCCCAATAGTGTATAGTTAGCTTCAGCAATCTAATGACAACAGACGCATTCAGAATGACATGGCTCATGTTCAAAATCATGCGGAAACCCTATGTAGCCACTAGATGATTTCTTTTTCTTTTGTAATCTTTTTTTTTATGTGCTGTCATGGGCGGATGAAGATCTTCCAGCACATGCTCTGACCAGTAGTGGTCTAGCCACTTTAACATTTGGAGTCATTTTTAGGGCAGAAAAAAGGCAGTTTTACAGTAGTTTTGAAACGTCTTGGAGAAGCCACACTAGCTTTTTTTTGGAAAAGTTTTAGAGCAGAAAATTTGCATTTTTGATCACCTAGAGCAGAAAACAGTAGGTGCGCAACCATTTAAAGCAGCTTTTTATTAATGCAGAATCAGTAAATGCTGCTCTACAGTTAAAATCAGTCAGCAGCAGCTAATTAAGCTCGCCTACCCAAAGAAGAATGCCATGGTGAGAACAAAATTATGTGGCCAAGTGCAATACGAAAATGGCTACAAATGTGCAAAAATAATGTTGCGCCATAAGGCATAACAGAAAACGACTAGATGCATGGTGTGCAGTCATATCACAAATTTGAATAAATCAGGCATTCAAAAGTGCCTACATGCTCGTTAAAACGGACGGTTGGGCAAGTTGGTAAGCCATATTTGAAACAGAACAGCACGGTTTTGACGGGGACAGCAGGGAGAACACAGCCGGAGGTTTCAGATATGGCTCACCAACTCACCCAAACGTCCGTTTTAACGAGTTGCATTTCAAGTACATCGGGCTCAGTGCTCGTCCGTGTCACTCTCCCTGCTGTCCCCGTCAAAACCGTGCTGTTCTGTTTCAAATATGCCTACCTGCACCATGCAAGCATATTTTGTTTATATTGCATAAGGCAAATACATTTTACAAATACTACACATTAACGCCCATGTCATTAACGATGGCTTGTTCAATCCAATCTGGGTATCAATCAAACGAAAACATCACTGTTGGGAAAGTGTGAAAAATTTTATATGCCTTTTCCCTCTGTTAGTGTTTTTTTTTTGTTTTTATTCTTCAGATCATCAAGCTCACAAAGTATGGTAGCCAGTCTCATTGCCTTCTACCAGCAACTTTTGCCCACTTTGAACTTTCTCCATGTTCTTGAGTGCCAAGAAAAAGGATATTGTCTCTTTAGCCCGTTTAAGTAATGCACGGTATGATGCAACCTCTTCATTTAACTCCTTTGGTCTTTAACCCTTTAAGGCGACTTGTACACAATTGTGTACATTGTATTTCTGGTGTTTTTTTCATGTTTATGGCGCGCAATTTTTTATTAGGTTGGCTTTAGCGCATTCCCAAACTTTAAACTGACAACCATGTGCATTTTGGGCGCCATCTGTCGCATTCCGGTGAAGATGTTCATATCAAAACAAGAAATGGTGGACGCTGGAGCAGCAAAGAGCGGTGAGTGAAGTTCTTATTTTTTTAGAGCTGCTTTTTTTTATTGTGGCAAGCGAAAAAAATCAGACGCGCTTGTGCATCATATGAAGTACCGAGGAGTGATAATTTCATCCATTCTGAGGAGATGACCGAACGCTAACGCTCACACGCGCATGTGTACACGATTGTGTACAAAGTGCCGTGGTCGCTGCAGAAATGAAGAACGCTGAGAGCTGCTTTGATTTTCTTTCCAGGTTTTTTGGCCATTCGTCGTTCTTTCTACAGTGCAAACAAGCATAAGAAAACCCAAAAGACAGCTGAAAGGCTTTTGGAGCTCATTGCTGATAAATGTTTTAGACGTCGGGGAAAGTGACGAAGAAGAAGCCACGTGTGAAGCGACCGACGCCTGCGTCGCAGCTGCGTTCACCAACCTCACAGAAGAGGAAGATGCTGCTGCAGGGGAAACGCAAGCTGAAGAAGTGGACACTGAGAGTGCTTTTTCCTTTCCTGAACCTGGGTACCTGCAATTCTTTGCTGGACTACCACCGCGACAATCAAAGGCTGCCTAGAGCTAAACTCCTATATTTGATGAATTTTCGCTTGCAAGCTGCCGAAGCATTAATTAAGTCGGTACTACCCGAGAAAAAGCGTGGAAGGCCTTCTCTTGCAGAGATCCAAGCACCACAACCAAAGATAGGGCAAAAAAGCAAGAATATCGCTTCCTTGCACCGACGCGCACTACGACTCCTTTGACCATTGGCCCGAATCCCGCAACCAGAAGGTGTGAATTAGGTGCAAGCTCGAGAAGTGCACACGAGGCGCCCGGATATTCTGCATGAAATGCGCCGTGCCACTGTGGCTGACGAAAGAGAGAAATTGCTTCCTCGCATTCCACTAGTGAATATTGTGACCACCGAGGCGCTGTGTACACAATTGTGCACGATGTTGCAAATAATAAAGTTTCATGATAACAATAAAGTTTCATGATAACTTTCAAGAATTCGATGGTTTTGTGTTTCTTAGGTCCCAAAAAGAATGTTTATATATAAAAATATTTTTATCTATGCATAATTGCAAGTGGCGCCTGAAAGGGTTAAACATGTCAGAGCAAGTCCATGTGCCTGCAGGTTTTGACACCTGTGAGTGCTCCTTTTCCTGTTACAAACATACCCTAATAATATTAAGCCACAGCCTTTTTTTCTTCTGGTAACTGCACTGCTGACACTCTCCTTCTCAGTACCAGCCTTCAAAAGGTAAATTCCATGAAAATTTTGTCCCTTTCTTCAACCATCCTTTAAAATCGCATGACTACCATCACAAATCATCATCTTCAGCAGCAGCCTATTTTATGTCCACTGCAGGACGAAGGCCTCTCCCTGCAATCTACAATTACACCTGTCCTGCGCCAACCAATTCCGACTAGCGCCCGCGAATTTCCTAATTTCATCGCCCCACCTGTCTTCTGCAACCCTCGACTCCACTTCCCTTCTCTTAGTACCCATTCTGTAACCCTAATGGTCCTATGGTTATTTAACCTGCGCATCACAAGGCCTGCCCAGCTTCATTATTTTCTCTTAATATCAATTAGAATATCAGCTATACCCATTTGCTCTCTGATCCAAACCGCTCTCTTTCTGTCTCTTAAAATTATGCCAATTAAGCCAAATTATGCCAAATTATGCCAAGTTAAGGACCGCTTTTTGCGCGGTCCTTAACTTGTTCTCAAGCTTCTTTGTCAACCTCCAAGTCTCTGCCCCATATGTCAGCACCGGTAAAATGCACTGATTGTATACATTCCTTTTCAATGATAACGGTAAGCTCCCAGTCAGGAGCTCACGATGTCTGCGGTATGCGATCCAACCCATTTTTATTCTTCTGTGAATTTCTTTCTCATGGTCAGGGTTCCCTGCGACTAGTTGACCTAGGTAAACATACTCCTCCGTAGACTCTAGAGGCCAACTGGCATTGCTGAACTCTTGTTCCCTTGCCCGGTTATCCATAATTATCTTTGTCTTCTACATATTAATCTTCAACCCCACTCTTACACTCTCTCTGTTAATGTCCTCAATCATATGTTGTAACTCGTCTGCAGTGTTGCTGAATAGAACGATGTCATTGGCAAACCGAAGGTTGCCGAGATATTTGCCGTCGATTCCATGAATCGAATTTGAACTGAACACAAAGAGGCAAAGGACACGAGAGCAACGTTTACCCAAGATAGCCAATCACCTGCCAGCCAAACTACAGTTATTAACAGAAAATGACGCTTTTGGCTGCTGCTTCTCTGAATGCACAGCACCATCAGAAAACATACATGATTGTTAAACAGTATACTCGCTACTAGGTGCATCCTGTGATAATGGTAATTTTTTTAGTCTTCAGTGCAAGAAAACACAGCCACACAAAGAAAGGCACATTCGTCACAGCACCCCCCCCCCCCATTTTTTTTTAGAGGGCCACTGCTGTAACCTTCAAATACTGCACAGCTGGGGCCCACTAACAACAGGAACAAATGGGAGTGAACTTGGTCAGTCAGGGGTCACCGTCACCTCCTACAACAGCAATCAGGCTGAGGCCCACTTTTGTCTGTCTAATTGCACTGCTCTTGTTTGTCACAAATGTGAATGTACCCCTGTAACAGGTTAGTGATTACCAGTGAAAAGCATGTTCCAATGAAAAAGTATCCAATGTCACAATCCTCAATCAATGGTGCTAACGAAACTGGAAGCAGGCCTTAAGTAATACCAGGTGACTCCAAACATGGCCATGGGCATGCATGTGGGCATGCATGTAGGCATGCAGGTAGTACAGCAACACTCCATGTTTGCTCATTTTGTGGCTGCAGTGTTTAAAGGCAGAAGATCGCTAAAAGCCTTCATTGATGCAGCTGCAGCAATGCTGGATGAATGCGCTGCTGCCTAGAAATGAATGAGAAGGCTAGTAAAACAAGGCTAGCAAACCAACCAATGGAAAGTTGACTGGATTGAATTGGCTTCGCCTGCACCTGGTGCTATTCGCCAGGCCAAGAACAAATACTGTATAGGCTAAAAAACCATCCATTCCCATGTAAGCAAGGTGAAACTAGTGCACTTTGGAACAGTTCGCACAAGTGGCACTTGGGTAAGCACAGAAAGGTGCAGGCAAGTAGAATGGAAAAAATGATACAGACGGTGCAGTTGGATCACCACTGTCTGACTAATCAAACATGGGTATTCTAAAAAAAAAAAAAATGGAGTTCACTGTGTATGCTATAAGCTGAAGGCCTGAAGGAATAAGATAAGTATGCCAAGCAAGCATGGCAATTTAATAAAAACTAGCAAACTGAAATGAATAAATGTAACATGACAATCAGTGCTTTGATGATGCTTTCCTTGAATTAACTTACCGGGGTGATGACTGTGAGATCAGGCAGGTGGCTGCCACCAGCTTGAGGATGATTAGATAGCAGAACATCTCCAGGTATAAGGCTGTCACCCAGCATCTTCATCTGGGTGATTCAAGCAATAAAAAATGTAGCAATAGTATTGCAGAGCTCTGCATAGAGTGAGACTAAGTTTGCAAACTCAGTCAACTGCTACGATTATATTTTTCTCATTTATGTAAAGACAGCAATGCAAATGCAACTCAAAAAGGGCTACTTACTGCTGATAAAAGCCAAATAATAGTTACATATTTACATAAAACACAACATAAATGTTATTTTTCAAGGCCGTTAGTAATGACACAAATAAGTCACAACTCACATCATTTGTCTGCAAAAGTTATAAAGCCTCATCTTCTCCTACAATGCTAAATCCCTCTAAATTATGAATTTAAATAACCTTGTATCCATTCCATTTAGTGCCAAAAAGGACATTCTCGTGCAGCTCAGCAGAACATAAGAAAAATGAAAGTACCTTAAAACGTGCTTGATTCTATGGCACAGTAAATAAGGCAACAGAAAAAGTTTACGATCACAGAAGTTTTTCAAACATAGAAGCTATGAAAAGGTTAAATTTCCTCACAGCTAAGCACGCAGCCAGACACCGAGCACAATTTTTTCTGACTGGCAAAGAAACCTCACGAAATATGAAAAATACCACGTGAATGCACTCCCACCCGCATCATAAAGCAGCACCCTCAAATAAGCTGATTGAAAGCAACTGCAGTGCCCGCAACCCTGAAGAGAGAGCGCATCACCTTGATAATGGTACGGAAGGAGCAGCAACAGCAGGTTTCGTTGCTTTCGCAGCTATTCCTTCCTCTCATTTCTACGTCACACTTATCCGTCTCTCAAGGCCAACTGATCACATTGATAACAAAAGCCTCTTGATAACGCAGCCGAAGCGCTGCTCTGACCACCCACGAAATGTGAAAAGCAATGGAATAGGCATAGAATGTTTCAAGATCTGGGCATTGCCCGCACTACATCGAAAGAGTGCTAGGGAAGCTATATTTCATGCCAGATTGCTTGCTTCAGACCAAGACCAAATTAAAGTGACCGTTTTATTTTTCATGAAAGTGTATATGTGCTGCAAAAACAGGTTCGTGTACAAAAATACAAGTGAAATAAACAGACTGGGAAGCAACTAACGCGTAGAGAAAATACAAAAGCGATGCGCTCAGGAAAGTAAATATACCACTACTAAATGATCCAAATTGGCAATCTGGATCTCTGCACAAAAAAGAAAGAAAAAAGAAACCATCAGATATTAGTGTGCCCTTATTATCTATGAATTCATAAGCTCCGTTGAACACGAGCCTAGAGGACGTGTTCAAATAAGTCTCCTTTTGTAGCTACGCAGTACTGTGTCCATTTTATCCCATATTCAGTGGCTTTCTTGACAACCGACACTGGAATTCTACGGCAGACATCCATTATTCTTGCCTTGAAATAATCTGCTGTCTGTCTCAATCATGTAAGCGCAATCTTTCACATAGTCCCAAAGAAAGAAAGCGAGTGGAGAGAGGTCAGGTGATATAGCCGGCCAATTTACAGGCCCGCGCCTTCCAATCTATTGTGCATGAAAAGTCGCATCCAGCCAGTTTCGTACTCGGCTGCTGCTGTGTGTGGGTGCCCCATCTTGTGGATACCACAGAAGTGGAAGATGTGACAGTGGAACTTTGCTGAGAAACTCGTCCACCACCCCTTCAAGTGTTCCATTCACTTAACGCTGTCCAGTCAGCGTGTGATCGAACAAGATACGACCGATTATAGCACCGGCGTAAATTCCGAACCCCACACTGAGCGACCACTGGTACTGTACCGTTTGTGATCTACCCAGTGTAGATTGGAGCCCCTCCAATAGTGTGCATTACGCTAATTTGCCTAGGTGTTTCTGCGAAAATTGGCTTCATCTGTGCACATGATGTTGCTCAAAAAAGTCCGGTGACTCATCGACTTTTGTGAGGACCCGATTCGAGAAATCTAGATGATTCTACGGGTCTCTATCTTCTATGCATTGGTGCTGGGTAAGTAGTACAGGTGAAAGGCCGCCATTTAGAATCCTCCAAACTGATGACTTGGAAACTGATACCTGGGCGGCCCTGTCCCGCATGCTAGCATGAGGGTTTGAGGCCATAAATGCTAGAACGTCCGTGTGTAGGCTGGAACTCAAACATGGAGTCTTCCGCCACTGTTTCTTGAAGCTGCTCGTTTGTCTTAGGTTTTCAAAATTTGTGATGACAGTCGATGTGCTTGGTCTACCGCCACACTTCCATTACCAATACATATATATATATATATATATATATATATATATATATATATATATATATATATATATATATATATATATATATATATATATATATATATATATATATATATATATATGTGTGTGTGTGTGTGTATGTATTGTAGATCCCAACGCAAGGATCATGTTTACCTTCTGCTCATTAGAGAAACACATGGTGACAGGGACAAAACAAAACGCACCTTTAAACCTTTGCACTGACATTGTCAATTTGCTTTTGTGGTGATAGATCTTGTGGGAAAAAAAAAACATCCGTGCACTTTATCTATGCTAAGACAACAGCTATCATAGCTTGTTTCCGACTGACACCAAACGCGATGTGTTACTTCGGCTGGGGTGCGGCTGATAAGGCACCAGCTCGATCACAATGTTTTCCTTTATTTCCTTTATTGCATTCTGGTTAACTCAGAGGGAGCCTGTTTGAGGGCGCTGCTTTATGCTCTGGGTGGGAGCACAGTCACGTGGTATTCTCCATATTTCGCGAGGTTTATTTACCAGTCGGAAAAAGAATAAGCATGCAATTAGTACATCGCTGAAAATACCGCGGTTAGATGTCCCTTGGCTGTGCCTTCAAATGCCTCATTGACACTTTGATAATCAGGATGGTACGTCTCGAGTTACATAAATATGATTACCTAATTCAATCTCAATAACGAAAAAATTACTGGCAGCTACTCCACTGTACTGTAAACAATATGCACTAGGTTTTCTTCGAGTAACACACTGCTCTTTCTTTTTTAATATTGGTGAGTAACAGTTAACTGGGACGCCCTGTATACATTTATGACCTTTGCATGCTACTGACGATGTTTCCATCCCTAATAAATGTTGTAAATTATTAGAAATGTTTTATTTTCTTGAGTCGCTAGCGTTGCTCACTGAAAAAGGAAGCAATACTGAGACACACAACATTCACATGCATTTCATACACCATTAGACGAAAGACTTCTGAAGGGGTCACTGAAGTCTTTGGGCTGTTTTCATGGTAAAAAAAGCAAGCAAAGCAATTTGAAGCGTGGTAAACATACAGCAACATATTCATTCTCTAGACATAGGCTATCCATACCTTTAAAAATAATTTTTAATTAGCTACCTCCATATCTTTCAAAAATATAATAAACTTTGTCCTTTGTGTGTATTTAAATATATTGTGTGTATGTGTGCTGTTTACAGTGGAGATTTAAAACAATGTTGAAGTGAAAAAATACAAATAAGGCAGCCGCCACTAGTCCAACCAGTGATGTACCAATCAGCCCAGTGTGCTGCACTGGGCTGATTGGTACATCGTTAGGACAGGAACAAACAGAGCTTCAACGGGACAAAATGAGGACAACAGACTAGGCACTGAACTAACAACCGCTTGTTTATTGCGGGAATTGTAAAATACACAAAACACAGGCCCGGTGCAGAAGACCAACAAAAACACGGTACCTGTGCAGGAATAGGAGTGAAATCATCACATCATGTGTGTCGTCAAAGCAAGCTGTCATGTTTTTAACAAATAGTTAATCTCATAGCTATGCAGAGAAACAGAGGGTACACTGACACATGAGTTTCCGTGTGATTCGATGCAAAATGCTTCGTAAATCTCACATGCACTTTGCTCTTTATATCTACCTAATATTGTGCATTTATTCAAGATAGGCTGGCAGCCACATTCTTTGCAGTGCTGGGCTAAATGACTGGGTACTGAACCTTTTAGTGAGTATGCATGCTCTCTCAGTTGGTTGTTCAAGCATCGACCTGTTTGGTCAATGTAGCAATGCTCACGTGTGAATGGAACCTTATAAACAACTGCATAGGCGCAGTCAACAAAAACTTTTCTGTGTTTTTTTCTCATAGATTGCTCTTCTGGGGCCTTCCTTGTTAACTTCGCGGCATAGTGCCTAGAGCTTGAGCTTTGCGCTGAACAAAACTCGTGCACTTATTTTACCTGCAATCTTTTTTAATCTGCGTGAGACCTCATGGACATAGGGACTGATGGCTTTGCTCGAATGAGGTCCTTTATACTGTGCGTCATGTCATGCCCTTCCCCTGGCCAGCTTCACCAAAACCCTTTCTGAAACGGCCATCAGCAGGGCCATAGGATACCCAGCCTGAATGTACCAGTGCACTTGGTGCTTGAAGCTACTAGCCAACCGTTGGTGGAATGATCGGGTCAGAGCTGCTTTGAGGCAGCAGGCTGCAACAATCCTTTTAACTACTTTTGAGTGCACAGACATGAAGGGGAGAATACTTTTCTTCGAGGAGGGATTGTATGTCCAACATACGTGATCAATTTCAAACAAAATCTCGAGGTCTAAAAACCGTATCCCAATGTTGGAGGGATGCTCAATCGTTAGTACCAAAGGTTTCATCACCAACTGAAAGATGTCAAAAATTTATTTTGCACACCTGTTTTGTCAGTTCTGTGAAGTACAATGGAATTAACCACGAAGCGGAAAACTTTAGTAATGCTGCTCGGTAAGAGGCTGCTCATGAGGCTTCTGTCAAACCGTGCCAGCAAAAGGTTGCTCAGAATGGGAGCGATACTGGACCCAATGTGCACGCCATCCCGTTGGATGAAAATAACATCATTGTAGCTTATGAAGGTCGATTGATGGTAAAAGCTAAGGAGCTCTGAATAGTTGTCAACGTGTATTCCACATACATTCTGAAAGTTAGTGGTCCCATATCTATCAATGCAATGGCTAACTTTATCACACGCGAGGTTGTGGGGGCAAAGAATAAAACAAGTCTTACACGTCAGCCAAGACGGCACTTATTTGCTCCAGGCACTCACTCTGAAGGTATTGTGAAACACTGTTTGGGCTCATGATGCAACATGGATCTTCGATGGGGAGGACATCAAGGGACGACTGCAGGCACGAAGCTACGCGCCGTTGCCAAGTACCATACTCTGAGACTATGCTCGAAATGGGTTGCCTCCTTTGTGGGTTTTCACAAAAACAAACACAGAAAGGCACAAATTTCATGCTGCCTTAACAAACTTGGCCATGGCAGAGAGACCCACCTCTTTACAAATCTTGACCATATGGGTTCTAATTTTTGTCTGGTTGATGCTGACCAGCCTTTTGAAGTTCCTTGAGATGGCCTGTTCAGCTTTGCAGTTGTATTCCCGCCTTGGCAAAAGCACAAAGTCCCCCTCCTTGTCAGCCTGAAGGTGTTTGGTGTCAGCTTTTCGTAGCGAGGCCATCATGAAGCGCGAGCATTGCCCTGTTTTCGTGACCTCTTGAAGAAGGCACTCAACACCTTCCTGCACTAGCCGGCCAACTTCATCTTCCTTTGCCCATTCCACGGCATGTCTCAAAAGGCTGAGCAGCTCCATCCTGTCCAGCTTCGGATGCTCACAAAATTTTGGTCACTTCAGTAGCACCTGTTTCACGTTTTACGGTATCGGCATGTCACCAAGGATGGCCACCTTCTGACCTGGTTCTTTGTCTCAGTGGCTCATCTTCGGCAACCAAAGCAAGAGCTGTAGCAAAAGGAACTCCACCATTTGCTATGCCACTCGAAGGTCCTGGTAGAAGAGCCTCCCACCCCTTGGGTGCCTGTTCCATATTGGTGCAGTGCAGGCATTCTGTGAAGAAGCGGACTTGATGCCATGCTTCGGAGCGCAAGATGTGGCATATTCTATTCACATATCCCTCTTAAGGTGCAAGCCCTCTGAACAGGCAGAGGTCTTCTCAGGGCAAATAATAATGCTTCAGTGAAAAGGTATACAACCGTGCCTTACACGTCACAGCTGTAAGCAAGCTCACACAATTGACTGATTACTTCAGAAGCTAGGGGAACAGCAGAGAAGAGCTTGATGAACTAGAAACGAACTGAAGGAGTGAGCTGGACTGGGCTGGTTGGTACACCATTAGGATGGGAACAAACAGCACTTGCATGGGAATGAACAGCACTTGGACAGGACAAGTGAGGATGACAGACTAGGTGCTGAACTAACAACCAATTGTTTATTGCAGGTAATGCAATATATACAAAACACGGGCTCTGTGCACAAGACCAACATAAACATGGCATCTGCGCAGGGATAGGACTGAAATCATTACATCACGTGCGTTGTCAAAGCAGGCTGTCACGTTTTTAACAAATAGTTAATCTTGCAGCTATGCAGGGAAACAGAGGGTACACTGAGGCATGCATTTCCGTGTGATTGGATACAAAATGCTTCACAAATCTCATGTGCTTTTTGCTCTTTATATCTGCCTAATATCGTGCATTTATCCAAACAGGCTGGTAGCTGCATTCTTTGCAGTGTAGTGAAGAGGAATTCTCGACGGCTGCAGCCACATTGCCAGTTCTCCAGGGAGGCGCGAGCTTGAGATTGCCTGGGCTACTCTGGCTGAAACGCTGCCAAAGCTGCTTGCTGCTCTCGTGTCCTGTCCCTTGCTTGCTTTAGATTTTGGTGGAGGTTGTTGTGGTTTTCTACCACACTGGAATTACGCAGCCAGACTCTGCCGTCCTTCATGCCTGACGACGCCAACCAAACGTCCCCGTCTGTTTTGCCAGCCATCGTATGTGCCGGTACACAGCGTCAGAGAGATCCTGACATCTTTAGCGGCGCCGTTGTGAAAGACGTTGAAGATTGGCATTCCTCTTCACTACAGCAGTGCTGGGCTAAATGACCGGGTACTGACTCTATATCCAATATCAACATATTCGAGTTCATTGGCCCAAGCAAGAGAATTTCTATTCTTGAAAACACAAGTATCACAAGTGCCTGAAGCAGTAGCTACAGATTTTACACATAAAGAACATGCATGAAAATACATAGAAGGCTGGAAATAAAGGCAAGGCAAAAACTGAAAGGTAAAGCTGAAGGGTAACTGCAAACATTTTAAACATTCCTTTTAAAAATGGCATATTTTTGTGCGTTACCATTTCAAAACTACACATACTGCACAATACAGACAGTTAACAACACGCGCTACAATGTTACTATGCAATAAATATGTTATGAACTAGTACAGCATCATCAATGACACACGAGCTTGTGGAAGTGAGCCACACAAATGCTGTCCAAGCCTAACACTAGTTTAAGCAAATGTGCAGTAATGACATTACACTAAATGCTTAATGTATGAGTACCTTGAAGCAGCCCTGAAAGACCCTTTTCTCAATCTTGAAAATGCCTTGGAATGAGTGCAGTACCTTCCAAGAAACATAATACCAAAATAATTTTGCAGGGGGTCTAATATGAATAGATATATTCAAAGGTCACTGTTTACGTCTCCAATTTCTCCTCAACTCATCCGTCCCCCTCAGCAAGGGCAGCACAGTTAACATTGCTTTGCCTACTGTGACACATCATCTAGCTTTATTTCTTCTTTCTTCACCATGCTGATGGCAACATCTACTTCCAATTGTTGCCAGCTGTTGGGAGATGGTTCCCACCAGCCCCAAGATTCCTGATACAATGCGGTATGGCTCTTACCAACAACATGAATCAGAAGTCACACCTGGAAACTAAAGTCTGGCAAGTGCCTTTCAAGGTGGCTCTCTGACAATGGAAGCATCAACTGTGCCTCACTGCCTGGAAAGTATGAAAGGGTTTGCAGGCATGTGTATGCTTGTGTGCACAGCTAATTGGAGGTAAAAGCTAACAAAGTTCTATGCTGGCATACCAATAATGAGTGACCCTGAAGTTTCATTTAGGAGGGCACAAGTTTGAGCAGATGACACTCATTTTTCCTGCAAGTGCACCATCCTTAACAAAATTCAAGATATCAGTTGCATTTTCTTCAGCCTGTTTCATTTGCATCATCAAATATTATAAGCATTAACAGTATAAGAACAGCATTTCGGTTTTTGAACTGTCATACAAATTTTTCACTTGCGTCATCTCAGCAATTGCCCAATGGCTAATGGTGTCTTGGCTGGTGTCAGGAAACAGCCAGCTTACAGCAGTACAACAAAGAAGGAAAAATCCTCTTTTCCAAAAAAGAGGGAGCTGAATTAACTTTCCTTGCTTACAAAGCTCTAAGCTCTGTGTACAACTTTAAAAGTTGGCAGAGATGTTCATAGCTATGTGCTCTACCAGTTAAATATAATTATTGATGAAGCTGGAAGGTGGTTTCAGATAGCTTAAAGAACAGCCTTGTGACATAAAAATTTAAAAAATGAAGCCACTACAAGCATGAGCATTGCTGAGCCTTGGCGGCATCATGTTGAACCCATAAAACTTCTGGTGCTACATAGAAAGCTTTAGAGGGGAAGGTCAAGGGATTACTTCCCACTCTTGAGCTTCTGGGCAGTTCAGATGCAACAAAAAGCCTAGTAGACAAGGTCAGCTGCAGTCACGCACAGAGCGGCATTGCTTCTCTTGACAAAGGCTGTACATTATAGTGAATTTTGAGCAAATGTGCAACAGGAACAAGAAGGTATAAATGCAGGGCTCACCAAGCAGTCATATGAAAAAAAGAATAACCATCATATTACAGTGCAGTGCAATTACCTGGTATTGGACAGCCTCTTGCATGGCTCCCAGGTGGACAGGAATGTGTGGTGCATTGCACACGAGGCCACCATCAGGACCAAAGAGTGCACAAGAAAAATCGAGCCTTTCCTGCACCACAAGATTGCACATTTGTTTTTTGTAGCAAGCATAAGTGAAACAAAACCACTTGCAGTTAATTTTTTCGCAATTAGTAGCAAGCTCGGCTGCTTCATCAATTCATCAGCCATTTAACAAAAAAGTTTATCAGATGTACTTCACTACCACGAACTATGTTTTTGATGAAGTCAGCTATTTAAGATAGTTTCTTGCTCTATGTAGCTTAGAATAATTAAAAGCTAACATTTCTGTGTCAGACTGACAATCACTGTGCCAGAAACACAGTCAGAAACAAGGATTACAAAGTCCATTAGTAATACAGACATCACCTTCTGGCATATACAGAAAAGCTAATACCACTAAAAGCTCAGCTATGTGATAAGAAACTGACAGCACAACTGAACACACTGAACAATAAGTTGGCATTAAAGCTGTCCGAGTGCCAGAACACATGCTAGGCCTTGCATCACCAAATAAATTGTGTAGAAATCAAATTCTTCCTAGTAGACTTATATGGCAAAATAAATATGTTATTTCTTCTATTAATTCGCATTGTGCTAGTCCAATTTCATTTCATAGTAATTGCTAACCTAAAGTTTGGGATTATTTTACCTTTGCCTACACACAAGGGTTGTTCAATTGAAACCAGAAATGTTTAAGAGCTGTCTGTATTGCCAATATCACTGACTGTTGGACATATGATGACTTTGATCTGGAGCTATCAAATTATGTCAGAAAACCTGCAGCATGCATATGAGACTGGGAAAAAAATTGAGAAGTTGTCAGCAACAAAGCACAAATGTGCCAAGGAATAACAGTGAAGCTTTAGAACTTTGTTTAGCAGAGGTAGAAAAGCTATGGATAATCTTTGTTTGCTGAAAACTGGATTGTAGAGACAGGTTTGAGTCCTACACAAGCCAATGAATGAAGTGACAAATTAAAGAATGGCATTGCCAGTGTGAAGAACTATGCCTGCCTGGGTCCCGAAACTGCAGAAGGAAAATACAGCATTGCTGCAGTAGAAAATGTGATACAGAACCGCCCCTCCCCCCCCCCCCCCCCCCCCCAAGGGCTCCTATATCTCACAATCGCTTTCACTAACCATTTGTCTTTTCTTGTCATCTATCAGGCACGTAGCGGCTAATTCATGTGGCAATGAACCCAAGTAATTATGAAGAGTGAATAAAATGAAAAATCCCATGAAATGTTACAAAATACAACTATAGTGCATCAGATTTGAGAAGATGGTATAGCTATTAATTATTAGGCACGAACAAATTCACCATATCATTCATTATGTACGAAAAAATATGTGCAAGGGGGCACCCAGTCGTAACACCTGAAATGAGAGGCATCACTTTCTGCTAAGAGCATTTGTGTCTATATTACACATGATGAGGAAATGGCAGGAAGTCACCTGGTGTCGTCTCATCCAATTTTTATGTATGTCAATCGAAGAAGCCGATTAGTTACAGAAATTGTAATGATGTCACAGGAGTAGCTGCATGCTCATATGTCATTTGTTTTTTGGGGCAGTATGTACAGCCCTTGCCTAAAAAATTCAAGCTGCCATGACCTGTGTTAGTGCAACTGTGGGGCTGTGCCATGCTGTGGCTGTCCCCAGTGCACTACAGCGTGCAACTTGCACAGTAGCCAGTGCTTGAGATAATAGAGGATGAGGATCGAGGTAATAGAGGGTGAGGCAGACCGACATGCTCGCATGCTGCCAGGCAAGTCAGTTGTACAATAGCAAGTGTACTGCACCTGTCATCCTTGAGTCATGCACTGCACCACTGCACTGTGTGAGGGCGCTTGTTTTGAGAATAGCGAAGAGTGATGTGTGGTCAAGCTGCCAGACGACTTCTACATGTGTCTAAGGAAGTCTAGTTTCCTGTTTCAGGGCCATGACAATTGCTTTACTTTATACACGGCCCGACACAAAACCTTTACACACAAAACCAGACACCAGCATTACATGTAGCACTCAAGGGCAAGGTCATGTTTCCATGAAATATTTTAAAGCATATGTGTAGAGCTATATCTTTTACGTGGCTTGTACAGCACTAATCCAGTACACTGGATTATCCCCAGTTCTATATAGGTAGTAGTGATGAAAGACAATTTTAGGGTTAACCTGCTGAACTTCTTGATTGCCATGGCATTCTTAGTGAGTGGATTCGTCAAGACAGTAAACTGAATAATTTTTTAATGGTCATATAAGTTAGGGCTATTAATAATAGCACAAGTAAACAAGCTGTTGCTGCCATATGAGTTGATCTATTAAAATCTTATAAAAAGGAACAACACTATCAAATATGACAGGTGTGTTCTGAAAAAAATCCTGCCCTTACTTTACGCAAATTTTTCAGAGCAGGTTGGTAATCTGAATGCTTCCAGCTATCCTGTAAGCTTTTTTCTGCTAAGGCAGAAGTAAGGAGCATTATGCAACAAACTTCCAAGCAGCAGACACACAACAAACAAAATAGAAAAGAAAAAGTTGTCGTTCGGCCCATATTCATTGGGTCTCACATACACTTAAGAAAGTAACAGAGTAGTCAAACATTAGGGCTGTGTCTGCCCTCCTCCTGAAGCTGTCTCAATTTTGTAGGCTAACAAGTCGATGCTCGAAATTTGCCAGTTTGTATGGTTCTTCGCAAAAAATGTTCAGTGCCAAGAGGTCGTAGTTTACACGATTCACTTTTACTGCAGAATGATGCAGAACACATGGCAAACTGGTCTTAATGTCACATAAGAGAGTACTGAAATAACTTTTTTCTAATGAATGGTCATCTGATTGCCCACAGTGATAGCTATCATATGCATTCTTAATTATAGTTGCACCATTCTTGCTTGAAACTGGAATAAGTGGGCTAAGCTTGATTATCAAGGAAAAGATGACAGATGAAGGATGTGAAAAAGATAAAAACTTAGTGCCACTTTGATGATGTTAGCAGAAAAAGAACTTCACTTTTTGAATAAAAGCAAACTGTGCATGTCTAGTAAATTCGTTGTAAGTGCGCCTTCTGTGTGTGGTCTCTGCATCTTTCTCATATGTCATCATTAAGTTGCACTTCTGTCCCACCATGCGAGATGAACATACCTATGAATTAGGTAACTATTTATAATGATGTAACAGTTTACAAATTGGCATCATGCTTTTGCAAAGAGATTTCATATTCATTTTTCTCCATGAAGCTAATCATCAAATAAAAT
Organism: Dermacentor albipictus; assembly: GCF_038994185.2. Lineage (NCBI taxonomy): Eukaryota > Metazoa > Arthropoda > Arachnida > Ixodida > Ixodidae > Dermacentor > Dermacentor albipictus. The sequence continues at coordinate 172,821,986 of NC_091821.1, forward strand.
TTCACGAAATTTCTCGAAACTACACCTTCCTTCAAGTGACCCACCAAGTACATGAGGGTGTAAGTCAAGTCCCCACACTACAAAGCACTTCTACTGCAATACTTCATGACCAAAGAAACAACACTGAATACCACAGTTTTAGGCAGAGTGTAAGTCCAAGCCAGTTAAGGTAAATGCATGAAATATGATCTGTGACTAATGCACACCGCTACATTCATACTGTGGCAGAGCTCCCTACAGTCAAGTTTTCATTTCCTGGTGTGCAGAATTAACTTTCTCCAATTTGTTCTTTACTATATGTCAACTAAACTTTTATGACAAAGCCATTTTTATTTTTTCCTGCCTCATTTGAGTGATGACATCTGCTATTCATTTTGCACACAACAGTTTAGAAACACCAACAGTCAGCCACTAAAATATTTAAATCTGCAGTTTATCTTTGGCCATAAATACAGGACCTAGTTAGAATATTGTGCAGTTAAAGAAAACAGCAAAATTATCATAAATATATTAAGTGACAGTAATAAAATACCAATAACTGGCTAGCAGCTATAGTGCATTTCAAATGCTCCCAAATTTTGCTACCCGATCTCTTAAAATAAAGTTAACCTAAAAAAGTTTGCTAAATAAATGTTCCTTTTACAGATGGCACACTTAAGTTCTACAAACACATGCACCTTTATTGGTCAGTAGTCAACAACTATGGATTTCCTTTTATTTATGGCTGGTTAGTTACTTTGGCTTACATCCTATGCAAATTAGAAAAATTTATTTTACCTTTATGTTTGTGGATATTGATGTTCTCTGAAGAATCCTGCAATGAAGCAAGTTATAAGAGGCCTGCTCGAAGCATTCAACAATAAGTTTTGCATCTGAGATATGAGCGCTTTGAAGAACAACAGGTCATGTATCTTGAATCATTCATGTACATGGAGTGAAAAAAATTCTTTCAGAAAAACTGGTTTGAGAAAGCACCATGCATGCCATGCTAAACAGCCACAATATTTCTTACTGAAACCTGCTATGGTTAAGCCTAGGACACTTGCAATAAAATTTTTTTTTAACAAGAGCAATTCTTAGCACACATAAAATATATACATATATATAACAAAACTTTTTCTGGAAACAAGAACTAAGTCAAACCAAATCATTATCTAGCACAACGACATCTCTTACCCATTCGTTTGGTGTAATGAATCCAACTTCTGCATTTCAGTACTGTGTGCATCAGTTAGGCTTGTATTTCACTCCATAAAGTTGTGCAGTGAAATCCTAGTTACTACTAGATTTTGTAATGTGTAATGTGTCAACTTTAAAAATTTGTTTTCTTCCTTAACGAAAATAAACCTTACACTTTCTGCAAAAGTTCTTGATTTACTTCTCTTTGAGGGCCACTATTTGGAAGATTTTTTACAAAGAGCACTACAGTGTTCTCTGAACACTTAAATAGGTCAAAATGCTGTATTTTCCAAATTCAACGCAGTTTCCGGGGCTGATGCATAACATAAGGGCACAAATAAAATTTTAGCACATAATTTGTATTGTGCACACTAATATTATATCATGTCTATGCTTTTGCATTCGACCCATTTTTTGTACACAGCTTCTAGAAAATAGTATGTAATCTTTTTTTTTTCAACTTTTAAAAGCAAATTCCAAGAACAATATTAGAAGTGACTAAATTGTTTTCTATTAAAGAAACCATGTCTAGCAACTATGATAGTGTGGGTGCTGTGACAACGAAGACAATACTCAATTTTTGCCAACTTTTTCTCACACCTGGTTTGGTTCAATCTCAGAAAATTCAAATGACCCTAAAGTGTACAAAAAATTTTTTTTCACTTGAAATATTCTGGAGAAAGAGTTTACTGTCCTATTAATTATCTTATATTTTTACCGCAAAGCTGTCTATGGCTACCCTCCGGAAAAATTGTGGCTGCGACCAGAAAACACCTTGTGGCAAAGCCAACTTTCTTGCGAATGCTCTTAGCTCTCAATCTAATGTAGGTATCTTGGAAAAAAATCATACTGAAATTGGCCGCTAAGATGACTCTATCGTTATGCCAAGTTTCATTTACTTTTCATGATTACATAGTTCACAGTGAAGTTGTAAACATTGTGGAATTCCGATCTACTGTCAATACATGGGCTTCTACGGGAAGAAAATGGACAGCCCCATGTTTGTCCGCTAGGAGATATGCTCAATAGCAAATTACAAACAAATGTGTTTTGTTTCGTGCACTCTTTTGGACTACACCCGGGTCAAAGCGTATAGTCGCTCGCGTCGAGGCTCGGTTTAATGACCACCTGTGTATAAACGGCACTTTGTTGCAGCTGCGTCGGCAACACCTGCATCTTTAGAGCGGTGCCATAAAAGCCCTTCAACGGTAGCTGAGTGTATGTACGACATAGTGCATGACGTAGTGTGTGACATATTTCGCGCCTGATGTTTTTTTGTATTTTGCATAAATGACATATACATAATTATATGTATAATTACATACCAACAAAACTTTATACCAACATAATTTATACTACCATAACAGTTTCGCTGGTCAACCACCTTCACAAGGTGGAATGGCTCCTCAATTTTTTTTTTTTTTAAGAAAATTGGAGATGGTCAAGTGCATGGGTTGGGACAGTCAGCTTTGATTGACCAAATTGGGCAAAACACCCCTGAAGTAGCATAATTGGAGCCTCTAAGACACAGAAACACATTTAAAAGCACAAAAAGTCCTGATGAAGTATGATATGCGTCACAGTTTAGAATAATTTTGAAGTATACACACTACAGTCCATCAGACCGTGTAACATCTAGCCAAGAACAGCATCACAGTGCTACGGCAAATATACTGATATGAGTGCTTATGCCTTTCTTGGGCAGTTAAGGAATGGAAACATTGAAAACTAGTAGCCTAGTAAGAATGTCTCTAAGAATAACACAGTGATGAGTAGTAGCTTCAGATGGCCAATTTAATGTAAGTAAGGCCCTCTGGAGCTTCACTAATTGAGTACTGTATACATCCCATTTTTTCCACAATTTCATTCTCCGAAACAGCATCTGCTGTGGTTTCCCCACAAATTAAACACTGAATCCTAGTTCTTACAGATCACTTGCAGAATCCAATTCTTTCTGTGGAAAATCGTTAAAACCAGCCATTATTTTTATACTAGAGTGTGTTTGATAATGTGTAAGATTTATGAGTCTGCAACTGTGCTTTTAAAAGCCCAAAGATGCATAATACGTGATCAATGACAGTCAGGTGCACCAGCACTAGCGAGTGGTGCACAGCAGAGCAAGAGAAGCAAGATCTGCTGCAGCTATTGGTGCTCATGTCTATAAGGCTTCAAGTCTGTGTGCATGATTGCAATGCAGGTATCACTGTGCAAATGCAGTTGGTTTACTGATATGTCACTTTTGTTCCCTGGGTGGGCACCACTCCAGCTATTTAGAAAAAACATCCACACACTTGAAAAGTGAACCCTACTGCTATTTGTAAATTGCATGATTAGAAACGTTTGTTTCAGTTCTACATCTACTCACAATAAACTTCTTTGTATGACAGTTTATTTTCACAGAAACTAAGAGGCCACACTTTGCTACTACCTGTTGTGTGCATACTCCATTTGTGCATGTTTCAGTTCAATGTAAACTAATTAACTGAACAGCATTACTTTTTTTTTATTGCCCCACATACCAGGTGATCATTTCTAAGTTTTACAGAATTTAAAAAAATCACCTGTTGTACATGGCATAATTCCATTGGTTAAAACACATTTGCGGGCTAGTTGGTTTGAATCCCTGATAGAGTGTGTAAGCACAACTGAATGAGGAGGTAGGAAGAAACAGACACACAAAGACAGCACTACTTCCAACTATTGATTTTATTTTCACACGCATCGATAAATATATACTGTACGAGCGGAAACAAATGTGACAGCAAAAAAGAACATTCAATGGTGCATGTTGATGAACCGTACGTGGGTCCAAGGCATGGTCAAAACATACACTGCAATAGTTACAACGATAAATCGAGGAATTGTATCTCTTTTTCACATAGCGACACTGATGACTTGCTCATGCACCTTTCCTCTAATTTTGCAATTTCATAGGCCTCCACAATTTCCCTTGTCATCCTACTATGAGCCCTATACAAAACAGAAGTACTTTCAAACATAGGTTTGCATGGGAAATCTCGGCAATTAATGCCCAAATGGCCCAATATTACTCTAGCAAAGTTGTATTAATGTTCTTTTTAGTCTTTCATTGATGCATCTGCCAGTCTGACCAACATGCATTCTTCCGCACGAAAGCGGAATGGCATAGACATCGTTATGAGTGCAGGTTACAAATTGTTTGTGATGTTGTGTGGAACATGCGTTCCAACAAGCGCCTGGCAGATTCTGGTTACCCAATGCATATGTTCACCTCTGTCATGGAGGGCTTGAGGAGGAACTGTAAAAACACATCGAAGGGGAGCAGTACCACTGCTAGAGAAAAGAAAGTTGCTGTGGTACCATACATCCATTGTATTTCACAAAATCTCAGAATAATAGCAGCAATGTCGGGGGTGGGCATGGTTTTCTTTGCCCCTGGGCATTTACAGAAGCAATGCAAGTAGGTTAATTCAGAGATTAACAAAAGGAACGCATTCTACACAACATCACAAACAATTTGTAACCTGCACTCATAACGATGTATACGCCATTCCGCTTTCGTGCGGAAGAATGCATGTTGGTCAGACTGGCAGATGCATCAATGAAAGACTAAAAAGAACATTAATACTTCACTAGAGTAATATTGGGCCATTTGGGCATTAATTGCCGAGATTTCCCCTGCAAACCTATATTTGAAAGTACTTCTGTTTTGTGTAGGGCTCATAGTAGGATGACAAGGGAAATTGTGGAAGCCTATGAAATTGCACAATTAGAGGAAAGGTGCATGAGCAAGTCATCAGTGTCGCTATGTGAAAAAGAGATACGATTCCTCGATTTATCGTTGTAACTATTGCAGTGTATGTTTTGACCATGCCTTGGACCCACGTACGGTTCATCAACATGCACCACTGAATGTTCCTTTTTGCTGTCACATTTGTTTCCGCTTGTACAGTATATATTTATCGATGCGTGCGAAAATAATATCTATAGTTGAAAGTTGCACTGTCTCTGTATATCTGTTTCTTTCTACGTCCTTGTTCAGTCGCACTTACACGCTCTATCACAATTCCATTCCTTGAGCTGGAATACTCAAAGAGGTGGACATTACTTGCAAGAGAAACCAAAATACATATCCAGCAAATTAACGAATATGCACTAATTAATCCCGTAATTAATTACTTTACAGCACTTACTACAATTTACTAATTGAAGCTGGCGAGTTTGCAAGGTATACCGACTTAGAATGAATTTTCAGGGTGACACCAGTTTCAAGATATTCATTGCAAAAGTGCGCAACGAAATACATGGGTGTTCTAGTTACTTTTGTACTTCAATGCATAACAGAGCACTTTGTTAGTAAGTTTAGTAAGTTAGGACTTTGTTAGTTAGTAAGCAAAACAACAGCGCATTTTTACTGCAAGTTCGATGGTGCATATTTTGAAATTTTTGCCATCCGCAAAATTTGTTCCTAGTGGATATGCCTTGCAAACTAACCAGCTACAATGCATAAATTGCAATATGTGCCAAAGTAATTAATTAAGAAGTTTATTAGTGAAATTTTTAAATTTATGTTGTGTTTTTATTTCTAGTGCAAGTAATATCCACCTCTTTGAATATTCCAGCTCAATAGAATTATGCAATCTGCCATAAGTGATCTTTTTTTAATTAAGTAAAACTTAAAAATTATCACCTTGTATATTTCAACCACTCTATCTCCCGGACCAAAAGATTAAAACAAAATATTAGACTAGAGATGAAAGGTAGGTGGCCTTTGCTAAATGTTTCAAGGCAACTTTCCGATCTTTTGCTAGCCGAGTTGAACATCGTACCACGTGGGCGATGCGCATGCAGAATTCCTCTCCCTTGCACTACTTTAGTGTTTGCCGAGTGTGTTGAGTGTACGCAGCGTGATTGGAGTCACCCCTGGCTTGCTGTCACCTGCACATCGTCTGCGCTGCTGCTCAGGACTACGATCAAGCCACCCCGGGCGATGGTGATGCTGTGGCCAGTTCGGCGCAGTGACTTCGGCGGCCTCCTGTATCCAGCTCACAACCCTCGGCGGCGGACAAAAGAGCCGGCGGTCACCAACAGCTACGGCGGCTCTTGCCAGCAGGGCGCGTCGGCGCGAGCGACGCTTGCTCATACCGACTACTGCGTCGTCGTTTCCGGAGTCCTGGCCTGGAATCGTGCCGTCGAGTCTGCAAAGCTGCTGCTGTGACCAGCGGACGCCAGCGGTGTACCCAAGGACAGTCGGCTCGCATGCTATGGACAGCGTGTGGACATTTCCTCAGCGCAGCCACTGTTGCATGCACTACCTTGATGTTAGACCGTGTGACATGTTTCGCGGGAATATGTAGTGATTTAAGGTTGGGGGGATGCGGGGATGCGCGACTCTCGCGCGTCCCCTGATGTTTTTCCCGCATAGCGCGTCTCCTGTAATGCGGCTTCGCCGCGTGGCCTGCGTGATGCCCGCGGCGGTCGATGTGGTTGGGGCGCAGTGCGAGAGATGGCGCGAGTGTTGCGCTGCTAACGCCGCCGACAGGCGAGGTTACTTGGGCGCCGAAAGGAAGGCGCTTGCTCTCTTGGGTTCGAGATCAGCAAACGGTACGGACGTGCCGTGCCGTGCATGCGCCGACCCATGCTTCTGCGAGACCGTCTCGCGTGGCCGCCTTACAATGCGCCACCATTGGCGTGACCGTACACGCGAATGACCAGGCGTTGGGATCCAGCATGGGGCGAACATATTCGCTCGCTATCAGGTTGCAGTGAGTCGGACTTCAAGATTTGTCGCGCGCCCATCGGCATGTTTTGTGGATAGCAACTCGGCTAGCAGGCATTGATCTATGAAAGGTGCAATAAACGCCCTTGCGATTGTTTGCACTACTGTGTTGTCATTCCTTTGTCCCAAGAGCACGGAGGAGAACCCCCACAAGCTATTGCTTTGTAAATGGCACACATCACTTATTGCACTGGTAGAATTTGTTTGGCTCCTCATATCAAGTTTTCGGTTCCTTTCTTCCTGCATTCTTTTAGGCTTTAGAATCAATGACTTTCAGTGTGGGGAACATTCAGTACCATACACATACTCGATTGAAAGTTCTCAATCAGCTTTTCTCTGAAAACAAGCATACCTAGCTGTGCAACACCTTGAACTATCATTGGGACCTCTATATGCTATGCCTGGGATTCCTAGTGAAGAATAAGGTCACTTGCACAGGCTCTATTAAAGCAGTAAGACATCATACCACTAGCCAAGCTTCTGTGGAAGGTCAGGCTAAGGTCAAATGTATGCTCTTGTCAAAGTGATGATTGCTGGGTTTTAATGGTGCAAGGGAATCTTTAGCCAAAGAGCGCCAAGTCTTGTCAAAGTGAAAACACATGACTGGAAGCATTTATCATAATACATTGTCCACACACTGTTAAAACAATAATGAATAAAAGTAATCCACTGCAGGAAAAACTGGAATCATATACTCAATAAGTGGAACAGGAACATAAAAATCAAAATGTGCACTCCAGGGTACCATATTTTCCAGTGTATAAGACACTGTTTACATACTACCAAAATTTTCAGCGGTGCACCTTGTATAACAGTGTGACTTATATATAGAATTTATTGAAGGTGGCAGGTGTTACACGGCAGCACTCAGAGCACACATGCTTGCCAACTCGTGAAAGTTTGCATTTTACGCACCTATGCATGTGCAGACGATGCGAAATAGGTTGTACGCATCGAAATGCGGCACGATTTTGGCCCTTTCTTCATCATCTTGGTGATAATGTGAGATCACGCAAGCATCTCACTTTCCAAACGTTTGTTTTAGCTCCCACGTCACTGTGCAGGTGATGTTCAATTTGCGCTCCTGCCTTGCTGTGCTGACAAACACTGATGAAAGCATGGCATCGGCCCAGCATGAGAGATAACAAGAGTGCAAGCAAATGTTTGGAGAGTGAGATGACCACCCGACATCGCCCCTAGCTCATTTTTAATAGTGGCTGCCTCGTGTCCCTGTGTGCGTGCTGTTACAGGCATTGTCGTTTTTCATACACCCATTGTGCATACAGAAAACAGCGCGAGATATTTTTCTTGGGTGGCCAAAATCTCTGGTAGATCAGTGGTGTGTAGTAGCCGAGCACATCAGAATCGGGCAAGTATGGCATTTCACGACGAAGATATATGCGTGCAAGCCCACAATGTGTGAAACACATGCGTCTTATACAAAGGTTCAACATATATTAACTTTTCTGCAAAAGTGGCTGTTCTTAGAGTGGTGAGAGTTGTACACCAAAAAATACAGTATGCCAGAAAGTTTTAGGCACCATTGTATAAGTGTAGGTGTTGGAGCGTAAAAGTGGGCACTATGATAGACTCCACCAAGTCTTCAACACTGCTTTCATTTAAAAATTCTGCAGTCAAGTTCACCAAAGTGCACATTTTGCATTCTTTGATTTGGCAAGTGCAACAAGCAGTGGAGGCCAATTTCAACAATACCTCCTGTGAATATTTATTTTCCAAGACCCTCAAATGTGCCGAATATTGATAGATCTACCAGATGATAAAAATGTAGTGTTTGGTTCACACAGTGCATGAAAGAGCTTGAAGAATCATTCTGAAGCCAGTGTTATGAAGCATGTGCAAAAGCTAATATAGTCAAATTGATTAATTTCCTATAGCCTAGTAAGGAAAAAGTTAATGTGCACCTAAGAGTCAGTACAAAAGCATTCTTGCACTTAACTCCACCAGAATGCAGCCGCTACGGCCAGGGAATCAAATCCATGACTTCTTGCTCAGGAGCGGAATGCCATACCCACTTAGCCAGCATCGCCGGTACAGTTTTCTAATTTTACTGAAAATCAGAGATCGGAAGTGCTAGAGGAGCTCCTCCACAAAGCTTGTTGACAGCCCTTAGCTTCACTAAATTTAGTAAAGTTCGTACTACAAAGCTTTCATTTCATTGTGAAAACAACTAAGACTTATCAAACCCAAGTGAGAGTAATTTACTATTTTAATTAATGCTAAAACCATAAGGGACACACAATACATAAAGTGTACTCACTTTCCCATCTGTTCAGCAATGCTCATGAAGCGATGAGAGAAAAGAGAAAGCCGTACTGCATCCAACTCCAGTCCTATTTTTTCTTCATTAGACTTGCTAACCTGGGGAATTTGCAAAATATTAGTCCTGATTCTTCCGAATGCATCACATCTTTAAAAAGCAGAACTAAAAATTGTGCCGATTCTGGAGTAAGCTGCAAAACTACTATTTTCTACAGAGTTTCTTTCAAACTTAATTAATCATAGGCTAGCCTTAGACACCGCAAAATATGTATCCCCCTTGATAAGCAGATCCACTTGACACCACTACCCTCATTCTCTAGCACCAATTTTCACAAGAACTGAAACTTTTCGGTACTCTTTTTTTTTTTCACAAACAATAGCTGACTGGAATAAACTAACTGAAGCATACCCCCACCGTCCATGAGCTGTATACCATTTGTGTAAATAATCTTGTTATTTCATGTATTAATTATAGTTGTGTTGTAAAGAAGCTTAAATTTTTTTTAATCGTCTACCTTATGACCAAATAAATTGTGTGAAAAACATGTTACACATTGTTTCATCTTGTTCTTCTGTGTATATAATCTTTTGTATTTTGCTCACCCTGCTTGGACTTCTTGTCTGCATTATTGAATAAATAAATAAATAAAGCGTGTATCCTTTGTTGTAGAAGTACAATGGAACAGAAAAGTCAAGTGGCATTAAAATGGAAAAGTAAAACCTCATGAATGCTGTTCCAATGACCTATAACTATTGAATAATATATATATAAATTATACCAGAGGAAATAAGCTTATTTTCAGATCTCTTTTGTGTTATCACTTTACTTAAAGGCACATTACCTGCAACACGACACGTACTATGATACCTCAAAGCTAAATCATTAGGGTCTTGAATGGAAGCAATGCATGATACTCTTGAAAATTTTTTTAAAAATGAGACTTTTAGAATAGCACTTAAGCAGCATGAACAAAAAAACTATCTTATTTTAGTGATAAATTTAATAATTAAAAAACCTGAAACATTCAATAAACAGTCTACTACAGTTAATTCGATCCTGACAGGACCGGCGAAACCAGTTGAATTATTCAGCAAGTAGAATTAAACAAAAGGCAGAAAAAACGCTGAAACACGCCATTGATTCCTTTGGCAGTGTTTGCCTTTAAATTTAGTGCAGGCATAACAGCAGCACCAAAAAACACGCAGGAAAGAAAGGGGCACTGACAGAAACGGACAATCACTGCACACACAACTGATTTTATTCCATGAAAAGAGGTTGAATATAAAGGCTGCGTCGCGCATGCGTGTTCGGGGACAAATAATGCCTGCCACCCCAACACCCCATAAAGTTTTACTGCTGTGTGTAAAACATATTATGAGAATTGCTTCCCATTGCGTGGAGTACTTTTAACTGAAACAATAGTGTGCAGTTGATTTTCATTGAGTTTAGTGCACAGTAGCAGATGTTGCTTGCCCTGAAGTCATTGTGCCAAAAGCGCTGCTGTTATGCCTTCAATAAGTGACCAACTTGCATAAGAACTTGTTTTACTGAACTTTAAATTTAGCTTTGCCGCAAACACAGTTGTGTCTTGCGGTGAAGCATACCAAGCAGGGAAAGGTGGCACTGTTAGTGGACATAGCACGTGTTCCTTTATTTACACACAAACATGTGCCGTCTCCAGTCATACTATGAGCACTGAGAGGCCTAAGTTTACTTGCAGGCCTTAATAGGATTAGATAAGCTGCTGCTTTTTTGTTGGCTTTAAATGCCCCCCCCCCTCCCCCCGACTTTTTTCTTTTTTCCTTTTTTTTTTCATTTTACCGCCTTCCTTTTCGCTAGCTTTCCCAAAACGCAAATGTTTTTTCTCTGCTTCTCAGTGCATGGCGCATGCGCACGCGTATAATTAAGGAGCGCATATGCGCACATATAATTAAGGAGCGAGTACTAGGCCCCGTTAATGGTCGCATATACGAGGCGCACATGGCGCGCGAAATGAAAGCTCAAATCGCCATAGTAACATCAGAACCAATGCTGAATGGTTGCCAGTATGCTTATTAGGCATCTAGGTGCTTGTACTGTGACCGGAGACCAGTGGAACCCTTCCCATTCTTGATATGCTGATATTATATGCAATATAGCTGCATAACACGGCTGTAGTGCAGCGAAGCTGACAAGTCAAGTTTGAATTATCCGGCGAAGGCCAATATTGAGATCGAAATATCGGAAGTTTGTGCTCATAGAAATGTATGAGCACCAAAGAGGGCCTTTGGTTGGAATCAAATTAACCGAATCAAATGGAACTAAACAAGGTCAAATTAACGGAATTAGCCTACTGTATGTGCTTTGTCAGTGTTATTTATTTCTTGATGATAGAACAGGTTAACAAGTTTAATGGGTAAGATGCCGAGGTTGATGTTTGCCAATATGATGCCCATATTATGCACAAGAAGAGCAGTTTCTCCATAAATGTGGAGCCTTTATGCCCTAGCAGCAAGCTTGAGGTTCCTTTTTCTCTGCATTTTTTTTAGGCTTTTGGCACAATGACTGTCAGGGCATGCAACATCTGCTACTATGCACTAAACTCAATGAAAATCAACTGCACACTATTGTTTCAAACTCCACACAAAGGTAAGCAATTCTCATAATATGTTTTATGCACATCAGTAAAACCCTAATAAATAAAAGTAACTCAACTGTGGGGGGAAAATACAATTGCGCTCAACATTACAGCACAACAATAAATTCAAAACAATGCACACTCCCAAGGCTGTGCCAATGTTTAAGGCACTGTTACAGCAGCCTATTCGGAAAGTGGGCATACCAAAAGACCTGGCTAAGTCTTCACCCCTGCTTTCATTCTAGAATTTTTAATCCAAATCAGCTGAAGTGCAAATTCTGCCCTATCTGATAAAAAATGTTGAAAAAGAAAAAGCAAGCCTCAGGAAACTGAAGCTCCATGTCATTTTTAATGTTGCCTGCCTCTGAATTGGTGTTTTTTTTTTCTCAAAATCTTCTTTTAGAAATTTCAGTGTCCTTTAAACTTTTAATGAGTATGAAAATGTTTTTATTGAGCTTGCCTCAAATGCCTATGAAGTGAACACTAGCACAATCTGTCAGTACTTAGAAGAAGACTTTGAGCTAAGAACACACATAAAACAAAGCTGCAAAAGCATACAAACAATCAGGTTAATACATCTGGTTTGGTCAGCATGCTGTATGTGTACCAAAACCTCTCTGGAAAAGTTTCAATCTGCGAGCAAAATCTGGTGCTTGCATGTGTGCGTGTGTTTGTGAGTACAATGAGCATTCCTAAAATAAAGTGGTAAGCACAATTTACTTCCAATCCTCAAGGTAAGTAATACGCAGAAGTAAAGCAAGTCAATACATGATGATTATCAAACATGTTACAAACCAGTTTAGTTAAGCCTTCCTACAGCACCTTTTTAGTTATTTTTTTTTCTAAAATATTAGAGTATTTATGTTAATGGAAAAAAAAAAGTATCTGGAAATAAAAGTTACCTCAATGCTTATGTCTCCATGTTTCAGAACTTCAGCACAGCATGCAGGCTCCACAACAATTGTGCTTTGAGAAAAAGAAAATCCCAATTGCTCCTGTTATGACTGCACTGATGACAACACTACCAAAACTACTAGAAACAATGTAGAAAAGGTGAACAGGAGAAGGTTATGAAATTGTCAGGAATTACGAAAACTTCCAGCACAGCAAAATTGAATGCAGATTCAAAACATTCATTGCACAATATTTCCCACATTAATTAAACTAAGTAACAATGTAAATGCACCGTGTCTGAATTTATGCATCCAAAATTGTGGCCTTGTCCGGCAGTGATGAAGCACATGTAGCAACATTAAAACCTTTATAAGCCTTTCAACATGTAATATGAGCTCTTAAGAATGCAGACGTTTCTTAGACTATCATAAAGCACAATGTTCCAGTAAATCACAATTCTTGCGGCAAGAAAGACACTCAACAAACAGAAAAAAGAACTTAGAATAGGCATCTATTGACATTCACAATAGCATACACTAGGCAACTGCAATCTTGGATTCCTCAAACAACGAGCCTGCTCATCTTAAAGGGCCCCTCACCAGGCCCCATAGCAAATTTTGGTTATACGCTAAAAGGTATGTGTCCTCTAGGGAGCGTTCTGCCACAAAAAATTTTTCACATCGGCTCATTAATAGCCTAGATAGAGATATTTCAGTGCCGCGAACTCATAATTTCCGGAGGCGAGCTCCACTGCATAGCGAGACACTATCTCCACTTGCCCCGTCTAGCCTCCGCAAGTGAAATTCCTTCCCTGCGTTCTCCCATACCAGACCTCGAGGATCGCATGATGCATACATCACAGGCCCCGCCTTTTTTTTTTTTCTCAATTTTTCTCTCTCTTTCTTTTTTCTTTCTTTTTGCGCTGCGCATGAGTTGTTGTGATTGTCCGGTTTCACACAATGCACGATTTTGTTTGCTGTGCGCAAAGACACATGACTAGCGGTATAATTCAGTGCTACACAAATACTGAGGCAGAACAAGCAGATCGCAGAGCATAATCACGCGCTGGAACACGGTAGAAAATGGCACAGTTTGACTTATACCGTTAATGACTTATACCGCTAGTCAAATGTTCTCATGCACAGCACGCAAAATCGTGCACTGAGCAAAACAAGACAAACAGAACAGCTAGCGTATGACACCACCAGCAGAAGTGTGCCACACAGCAAAAAAGCAAGAAAAAAGAAAGAAGGCAGGGCTCATGACGTATGCATCATGCAATCCTCAAGCTCTGGTATGGGAGAACGCAGGGAAGGAATTTCCCTTGCGGAGGCTAGATGGGGCAAGTGTAGAGAGTCTCTCTCTTGGCGATGGCGCTCGCCTTCTGAAATCATGGGTTCGCGGCACTGCAATATTTTTATCTTGATTATTAATGAGCCAATTTGAAAAATTGTTGTGGCACAGCACTCCCTAGAGGGCATGTAACAACTTTCAGCGTATAACCAAAATTTGGTATGCTGCGTGGTGAGGGACCCTCACCGTAATAGGATTTTTAGCGCCAGTCACCACTGTCACCAAAATTGCCAACAACGATTATGGAACAGATTTGAACAACAACAAGGCTCTACAAGCCCAGTGCAGATGGAACAACCACACACAAAAAAAAAGGACAAGACGACATGCAGAGCGCAAACTACCAACAAAGGTTTATTTTTCCAGGGCACAGTTTTATACGATCGCACAAAGCCACCATGCATGCACAAATAATTACCTTGTAAGAGGTAATTATTTAATTAACCTCTTAGGACATAATTATTTGCGCATGCGTGGTGGTTTTGTTCAAGCGTGTAAAAGCGTATAAACCTTTGTAGGTAGTTTTTGTTCTGTGTGTGGTCTTGTCCTTCTTTTTGTGGTTGTTCCGTCTGCGTTATGCAACCTGAAGACTCTATACAAATTGAAATGATATGGGACACATCTGATGAAGGTACCAAGTGAAGATATGGATGACAGATATCGAGGCCAGTTTCACCTAGAACTCAGTACTACAAGCAAGTGCTTAGATATTTAATGCAATAGGATTTATAGTGCCAGTCAAAACTGTCACCAAAATCTCGAACAACAATTATGGAGAGCATATGTTTTATGGGAAGACCCAATTGAAGAAACAGAAAATGCTAAATGGAAGAACATAATAGAGGGACCACTAACAACCAAAAAGCTTAATGCTGAGGTCATATGTGGAACGTTTAAGGATGCCCACAAACATAAGCATCTATATATTCTCAGATGCCAGTCAGCTGGCATAAAGAATGGTAGAATACGGAACAGTGCCATACTTGGTAGTATCCCACGAGGATGGAACAAAATTAGTACAATTGCTGTTGGAAAAGACAAATGTAGCTCCAAATAGAACTACTAGCCTGGCAAGGTTAGAACTTCTGGGATCAATGCATTCAGCAAGAATATGGAAATTCTTAAACCAAGAGTTGGAGATGACAAAATAAGTCACTCAAGTGAAGTTTTGGACTGATTTAACGATAGTATTTCATTGGATCACAAAGCAGAAGCGAGAAGCTTTCACTGACAACAGAATCAGAGAAATAAGAAGTATGTTGCAAGAAGAACAATGGAAATATCTGCAGAGTAACGAAAATCCAGCAGACTTCCTCACGAGAGGTATTACTGCGCAGAGGCAACTGCCAGCTGAACTGTGATGGAAAAGACCACAGTGACTGCACAACAATGAGCAAATGCCTTAACGGATGAGTAACCTGAAAGAAAAATCAGAAGATAATGTTGTCATTGTACAGATTGATTGATGTATGGGGTTTTATGGCGCAAGGGCCAGATATGGTCAAAGAGCACCATACACATGGTGATGGGTTTTCAATGAATTGCTCGTGAAATCGAGAAATGTACTTCGAATGGTGGATGTAGCATGGCTGTAAATAGGCCTAAAATCAGTCGCTCTAAATTGCATAATATATATAAGTATTAAAACAATGACAATGACCAGAGATGTGCACTATGGCACTGTCTTGTTACGCACGGATGATGTAACAGAACGTGTAGTGAATGCAGCACTGATGCCTCTACAGGGCCCTTGAATGCAAGGGCCTGGAGACACATGATATGTTAAATGTAACGAACGCAGCAGCAGCCTCTGGTAAGAAGCTGTACTACATAACATTTGGTCGGATAATGTGCAATGCAAGAATGTCATTTAAATAATTTAAAACTGATTTGGTGTCAAATAATGGGTTAGTGCCGAGATTGTGCTGGATGTAATGGGATATGGTGCCAATATACCAAGGGAAAGTGCTTTTTCCTCTCGCATTCTGTTTCCCTACACACCACAATGATGTGGATCACCGTCAGCCTTTTACCACATCTACTACATGTAGGAGGTTCATCACCAGTCAGCAAGAAGATGTCCATACAGCATGTGTGCCTCTTAGTCAACGGAATGCGACATCAGTTTCTTGTAGCTTTATTATAGATGAGGAGGTGCTTAAATGTGGCCTGATTAAGTGAAGTTTATTTGAGATTTGGGAGTCCCACGAGCGTTGCCAATAGTCTCTTAATTTTTTGCGAATTAAAGGTCTCAAATCTATGGTGAGGACAGCTATGGAAGAGTTGGAATCTTTTCTTGCTGTGGATGTGGTGATTTCATCAGCGAGCACATTACCCTCGATGCCTCTGTGTCCTGGCACCCAGCATACAATGACCCATTGATTGCATGCACAAACAGCGCAGAATAGTGTATAAAGATTATTAATTACAGAATTTTTTTGTTTTCTTTAGCAATACTAATGCCTTAACAACACTCAGAGAGTCGGTATATATAATTGACTTGAATAGTTTTAATTGTTTTATGTGTTTCACAGCCGGTAATACTGCATAGGCTTCAGCCGTCCAGATACTTGTTTGCGCATGCAGAATGCCAGAGTCCGAAAAGGACGGATTGACTGCTGCATAAGAAATGCCGGCTTGCGACTTAGATGCATCACTGTAAAACTCCGGGCAGCAGTACTTCGACTGAAGTTCAAGGAAGTGCATTCGAATGTGCATCTCAGGAGCATGCTTACTGACTTCAATAAACAACATGTCACATTCCACGAGCTGCCACTGCCACGGCGGTGACAGCTTCGCTGGAAGCATTAGATGGTTTTCTACAAGTGGGACACACATTTCTTCACCAAGATTCCTTACACAAAGCGAGAAGGGCTCCCTGGCTGTAGGCCAATTATTAAAAGGTATGGCACAGAACACATCGTTTACAGTTGTGTAACAAAGATGTTCAGAATTCAAGTTTACTTTCAGATAATATGTGAAGCTGGAATATGACCTCTGAAGACGGAGTGACCACTCGTTTGATTCTACATAGAAACTTTCTACAGGGCTTGTTCTGAAAGCACCGGTCATAAGGAGGATACCTAGGTGGTGCTCAGGGTCTAGGATTTTTAGCACGCTCGGCATTTCAGAATTATAGATTATAGCACCATAGTCAAGACAAGAACAGACAAGGCTCCTGTACAAGTTCAGGAGACATTTTCAATCACTACCCCACGTTGTGCGAGACAGAATTTTTTAAATATTCACCGCCTTCAAACATTTTGCCTTCAGATATTTAAGTTGAGGGATGAAGGTAAGCTTAGAGTCTAGAATTATTCCCAGGAATTTGTGCTCACTGCTCACAGATAGTTCCTTTCGATTGATGGTGAGTTTTGGTGCTAGTGTTATGCCTCTTTTGTTTGAAAAGAGTACACACATACTTTTGTGGCAATTTATTTTAACGCCATTTGCATCTGCCCATTTAGATCATTTGTTTAATGTAAGCTGTAGCTGTCGTTCGCACATCACAATGTTACATGATTTAAAACCTATCTGTACGTCATCGACATACGCAGAATCAAACCTTGTGTGTGGTATGACTGTATACAGGGAGTTCATTTTTACAATAAACAGTGTGCAACTAAGCACATCCCCTTGCAGCACCCCAGTCTCTTGGTTGGATGTTCTAGATAAAGCATTGCCCACTCTCACACCAAACGTGCGGTTGGATAAGTAGCTTTTCACTGTGTTTAACATATTTCCACAGACACCCATTGAGGAAAGATCTCGCAAAATCCCGAAGCGCCATGTCATATCGTATGCTTTCTCTAAATCTAGAAATACCAAAAGTAAAAACTGCTTATGTATGAACACATCTCTGATATTTGCCTCGATGTGAACAAGGTGGTCTATTGTCGACCTACCTTCTCGGAGCCCACACTGGAAGGGGTCCAGTATTTTGCTATTTTCTAGAAAAGAGATTAGGCGCCGGTTTATCATTTTTTCATACAGCTTGCACAGACAGCTTGTTAGTGCTACTAGCCTGTAGCTGCTGGCTAAGGACGGGTCTTTGCCTTGTTTAAGTGTCGGGATGACTATGGCTTCTTTCCAAGAGAACGGAATATACCCAGCCGCCCACATGGCATTGAAAAAAGATAGGAGCATTTTCAGTACTTCGGGGTGTAGTTATCTAATCATTTCATACATCATGCGATCACCACCTGGCGCCCAGTTGTTGCAACAAGCGAGAGATGCCTTAAGTTTAGCTAAGCTAAATGGTCGATTGTAAGCCTCATTCGATTAGTTTTGTGATTAAGGGGCTGTCTCTCTTCACGTGGAAGAAGAAGGCAACGGTGAGCGCACGCACCCCACGTCGACTACAGTGATTCCTACAGTGATTTCTAGCGGTAAATGTCGGATCGACCAGAACTGGTTAAAATAGTCAATTGGAAGTAGAGAGGACTCTGTGGACACCAGCGTTTTGTTCGTAAGTCGATTTTTCGCCCTTTGAGAGCCAAAAGTCTGCCAGCCGTGGTGCTGATGCACTAACCCTAACGCCAGCCACTAGGCCAAACGAGGGCTAAGGCTTACCGAGGTCCCCGGTGCCGCAGCCTCGGCCGTGCGGCAGCCAACAGGCAGTATGAATATCACCGTGCAAGGTCGCAGCGCCGAAAAGGGCAAGCTCGACGCCACAGAAAGGATCACAGTACTCAACAAATGCAACCTCGAGGAGAAATGGGCATGGAAAGCCAAGCTCGCTTCAGAAGAGGTCAAAGTGATACATACCCTACCACCATCACCAAAGCACGACGGCAAACAGCAAGCGGAGAAATCGATCGCCTCGAACCAAGTCAAGCTTCCAGAGAATGGCTGAAGAATCATTTTCCACCCCAAGGGAGGCATGGTAGTCAAACAGTACGATGGACCAACCCTGACCGAAGCCATACAAGTAACTGCGAAGATTGAATGGAACAAGGCGTGCCAGCTCGTCAAGAACGAGAAGCAAAAAATTTTTGTCTTCTTCAATCCCAGCACGGAGGCAAGAGACAGGCTCCTATGCCTCACACACCTGGACATTGAAGGGAAAGTGCACGGGATGACCGTTCACTTGAAAGTGCCTGACGACTTCCCAAGAGGAGTCATCCACGGAATAGGACTCAACACCTCACTGCAAAAGATCAAGCAGGGGATAGCAGAACATGAGGAGAATCCCAAGGTACTGGAGGTAAGATGACTAGGACAGAGCGAGACCATCATGCTCACATTCACCACCAAGGAGATGCCGAGGAAAGTCAAATGCCTAGGTACCATCCTGAATTGTTACTTGTACAAGAAAGAGTACGATGTATGCTATAAGTGTGGAGACCTGGGACATCGATCCGACGTATGCAAGAGCAAGGAGGAGAAGTGCAGGGGCTGCGGCATCCCTAACCCAACCGAGGGACACGACTGCGACCCCACCTGCAAGCTGTGCGGCGAGCCGTACCCCAACGGCGGCAGAATCTGCAAGATCTTCAGAACCCCATACATGGTTAAGAAATGACAATGGGAGAAGCTCCAGCAACAGGAGGAGGAGGAGAAAAAACTACCAGAACATCGCAGCAGGCGGGACGAAAGCCAGACGCGGGCCACGAGCAAGGTGCAACTCTGGTCCACATCCTTCCTGAGGCTACCGCAGCAGGCCACCACCACCCCGCCCAACAAGCAAGGGGCACCAACCATTAAAAAGGTAGGCTGGGAAGCGGGGAATTCCCATGACTAAGACATAGTGAGGGAGCTCAAAGAGCAAATGAAACAACAACACGATATGATGAAACAGCAACAGGAGCAATGGAAGTTAGTGTTCTTACGTCCGAAATTACAGATGTTCTCATACATTGACTCTATGGGGTACGTAGTGGTGGCGCAAAGCCATCCGAATTATCGGGTGTGTCCCAAAAGTCGGGCGTCGATTGTACGCTGCAAACTCCTCCAGCCGACGACACGGCGTAAAAGTCGATTTGTTACGATCCCTCTCTGTTACTCGAGCGAGCATTAGCGCGACTTTCGTTCCCTTTCAATAAAGTTACAGCTAATTTTCCCTGACAGAAGCAGAAATTCCCTGAGTTTTCCCTGAGTATTTCCAGACTATTCAAATCCCCTGAGAATTTCCGGTTTTCCCAGCTGGTGGACACCCTGGAATCTCATATTAAAGATTGAGTAGAGTTTTAGCTTGGGTGTTAAGGTTTATAAGAAACGTCCGTTGATGCAAAATGAGCAGTCCATTGAAATTCACAGAAACATCACATCAAGGCAGAGACCCGACGACCACAAAAGGACGACAGCATTCTATTTTGAGGGGCTGCAAAGTCTTTGAAGATGAGTATGGACTGCCGAGACTTTGAGGAGGGCTACAAGAGGCATTACTGAGATTTCATAAAAAACATTCAATCGTGCTACCAAGTCACAACAGTTTCACAAAACTGCTAGTGACACTTATCATGAGACGTTACATGGTGGAATCGGGGACAAGTTAACAGAGCTGAGGATCAAGTTTTGAGTGATAAAAGAACGACAAGTCATCAAGCAAATCATAAGAGAGTGTGGTCTACATAGCCAATTCAACTTTAAGGCCTCTGAGACAAGACACACTCCCACTATGAGCTTACAGAGTAAGTCAAGCACAACCAGTCTAAGTCATCTGAATAGATTTTACAGGTCCACTTCAAGCAAGAGACACAAACTCGAAGAACAATATGAAGATATATGTAGTAATCTTTACTTGAGTGGTAACATGAGCTGTACATTTAGAATTTGTACAGAATGTCACGACTCAAAGCTTCTTACAAGCCTTCATACCATTTGTAGCAAGACGAGGAATGTGCCAAGTAATTCACAGTGACAATGCAGCTACCTTCAAGAGAGCAGCCAAGGAACAAAAAGTAGTCACAGGCATATCAGCTGATCCCTCCGTACAAGACTTCATTACCAATCAAAACGTAAAATGGAAATATATCCCAGACGAGACACCTTGATGGGGTAGCTTTTACAAAAGATTGTTTACAAAAGCTTTTACAAACATTGCAAAGGCATCCCTTTGCAATGTCATCAGACGTCGATTACTCAACATAGATGAGATGCAGACCACTGTTAGCAAAGTAGATGAAATACTGAACAACAGACCTCTTACCTACGTTTATTATGAACCCTGGGAGCTTACGCCACTAACATCTGCTGAAATCATAGTTGGTTAACAAAAACTGAAAGAAAAATCTACTCTACAGTGCAGTGACAACTGGAACAATCGTGGCGAGTTAGACATGAAGTTGTCGCTAGATAATGGTGAAGGTGACACGAAGAAATACAAAAGAGCTCAAAGGAACTTGAAAAATGGAGATAAAGTTATTTTTAAAGAATGTCAATCTTGAGCTTTATGGAAACCTTGCATCGTCGAAGAGTATGTCTGCTGCAGACATGAAGCACAAAGTTAATAAGGACGCCACTATGCTCAGTCTTTCCACTAGAAGGATCACCCGGGAAGCTGTTGAGCCCACTACAAGGAGAAGAATGCAAAACGAAGAAGAGAAAGAGCAACTCTGCTTGCCCATGCTTGGATTACAACTATGAACAAAATAAGCAATTCTATACCATATGGCATTGTGGCTTCTCCATTTATAACAATGCATGCCAGTAAGCCCAGTGGAGTGGTCATGCAGCTGTGTCAAGCGGTGCATGACTCCCGCCTACAATTTACATCCTGTTATCTGCAGCCTGCTTTGTGCCCAAATTTGTGCTACACTACCTGATATATGTTTTGAAATGGTTGCATTAAAAGATGACATTTTATTTACTGCACTCTCGAGGAACCAAGGCTTCATACCATAATTACTAGAACGACAGCTATCTACTGAAAAAAAAAAGAAAATCTAGACAAAGCTTTTGCTTCAGTACTTAAAGACACTCAATTCTTCTAACACATTATAACAACTGCAATGTAAAATTAGGAACCACTTTTATGAATTATTCACAAGGCTTTCTTTTCTGAACCTCAAAGTTTGTCCTAAATCACATATTAAGAGCTGATGCAGCATAGATACATATAACAGCTGCACATTACTTACTTACAAGATTTCGTGCTAAAAAGTTGGGGCACACTTACTGCAGGGATAAAATATATCGTCTTTTGCAGCTAAAAAATTTTTTCCCACAGTTCGCCATATCTGTCGTTATTAAATGGAACTACAAAGAGAGCAAAGTGTGTGTATGTGTGTGTGTGTGTGTGTGTGTGTGTGTGTGTGTGTGTGTGTGTGTGTGTGTGTGTGTGTGTGTGTGTGTGTGTGTGTGTGTGTGTGTGTGTGTGCGCGCGCGTGTGCGTGTGCGCATGCACGCACATGCATCTGTGCATGTGTATCCATTTTAATTTATGTTTCCCATATGAAATAATACATTATCTGCCTTTGTAGTGCCTGCTACGTAACCAGCAATTGTAATGGAATTATAATCGTAAAGGCTGAAATGAATAACACAGAATATTAAAAATTACACTGCCATACAACTATGACTACATCACAACATGGCTAAACTGGGTTTGAAGCTCTTTTCACAGAAAAATGACTAATCAACTCCTGAGGTTTCGGGTACAGCTTATAAACAAACAAACATCTAAAAAAACATTTTTCTGAAATAATTGTTTCTATGTTAAAGGTGTGGGTATCACACAAGTTTGCATGGTAATCAGAATTTCAGAATCAGAAACTTTTACAGCTGTGACGTTCCACTCCTGTACAGGTGCTGCGGTTTCGTCACTAAATTGAAGAAAGGGAAGTTTGGGCTTCATTTTCTCCATAATTAAGCAACAATTTTTCCCAAAAAATGAAAATCGCGCTCTGAACAAATATTGACATGTCTGCACAGTGCAAAAGACGAGGGCAGAAGAAAGGTCACAACACAGACACTGAGTTGTGTCCTTTCTTCTGTCCTCGTCTTTTGCACTGTGCAAACATGTCGATATTGAATCACCAACTCGCCCAAGCTTCCACTTGAAAAAATACTAGTCAAAAGTGATATAGTGTTGCCCTTTATGTATTATCTCTTTAAATAACACTGGTTTAATGCTACAATTCTTAATCCTACAACAGAGGTCAGGACAAACACTACAAAAGTTGGTATACAATTAGTTCCATCCCAACCAGACAGCTGTGCCCGTAACAAAGATAAATAACGAAAATCATTTATCTCAGTGAAGCATATCTTACAACCCAGACATGTAGCAAATGCAAAGAGCTGGTTTGCATCAACGTGTGCCTTATTAACCAACATCTTGCACCAAGGTAATCGGAGACATTTCATACCAGTTATCGTCAATGATGATAGCAGGACCATTAATGATATTGCCTGCCAATAGATTTTTCAACAGGTACACAGGAGTTTGGTGGTAGCTGTCTTCAAAGTAGCACTGCACAGTCTGAAATTAACAAATAAGTTTTATACATTTGCTCACGGTAATGCTATCACAATCTGTGCCAAGCAAATAGACGGAGCAACAGGGTGGAAGGAAATAGTGAATAAAGTAACCAGTAAGCCAGACCACATTAACTGCAATGCTCAACCATAAATTTTCTGGAACATTTTATTAACCTTTCCGGATCTAATCATGACAATGTATAGTGTTGTTTTATCTCAAGTAATAATTCTTCCAACATTTCATTTCAACGAATCATCTGGTATACAGCCACAATAAGGAATTTAAAAGGTAGTTTTACCTAAGGCATGAAGACTATATTGACATAATAGTGCTGCAGAAACCCTCAAGGTGGAGAGAAGTAATTAATAAAGGGAAAATGAGACATCCACCCAAATGTAGCTAAGTGCTACAAAGGAAACTCATACGAGTTCCTTGAAAGAAAAGCTTTGCAGTTGAAGAAAAATTTGTCCTGGTCCGGGACTCAAACCCAGGACCACTGCCTTTCCGGGGCAGCCACTCTACCATTTGAGCTAACCAGGCGGCTAGCAGATGGCAGGCGAAGTCAGGTGATGTCAGGTGAAGTCAGGAGATGGCAGGCGAATTTTGGCAGGTGAAGTCGAAATTCGACTTCGCCTGCCATCTGCTAGCCACCTGGTTAGCTCAGATGGTAGAGCAGCTGCCCCGGTAAGGCGGTGGTCCCAGGTTCGAGCCCCGGACCATGACAAATTTTTCTTCAACTGCAAAGCTTTTCTTCCAAAGAACTCGTACGGGTTTCCTTTGTAGCACTTAGCTACGTTTGGGTGAAGCATATATTGCTTAGTTCTATTAGAATTGTTTCTGGCCCCCTAGCAGCACATTTGTAACACATTTTTCATCTATAACTTATTTAATGGATACCATCTACACATCAATCTAGTTCAAGAAATGGCACAGCACCTACCATGTGATAGTGAATGTATCTATATTCCTGAAGCAATGGAACAACTTTCCTAAGACATTACGGAAGCATCCTCAGACAATTTTTTTTTAATAGAACATGAACGAGAAACATTTAACACTCAACATTCTTGCTAACTTCATTTAGCATTTTAATTACCTACAACACTCACCGTTTAACCAAAATGTAAAAAGTTAACGAAAATACACTGTACACAAAGAGTTGATAACTTGGAATAGTCCAGCAGTATAAAGAAATCAATGGTTTTAACTCTACTGAACACATCAATACAGACTCAATATATTGAAAGGCATGTACACATAAGTGCAAACAAAAATCTTTAACAAATGTTGATGACATTAGATATGCTGCAAGTCAGGCCTATTGGTTGTTCATAGTTGAGAAAAAAACAGCACACAAATTATACTACCACCTTCTTCCTTCTTCCAGAAGGAAAAAAGAGAAAAAAATTATTGCAGTATCAAGCACACAGTCCCATTCATTCCTTGTGCCAGGGGAGTTGTCTACAAGTTGGCATTATCCTGTGGCACACTGTGCATCGGTGAAACTGGACGACGCATTAATGAAAGATTAGGAGAACACTAAAGATTACTTGGGTCAGGTTCCCTTGATAACCTCGTTAAACATTGTCGCACATGTGGCAAGAATGATAAGAAAAAGATCTAATGCAAACTGCTCTTTGACAAAACAACAATCCTATTCAGGCGCAGGGATCAACTCATGCGAGAGCTCATGGAAGCCTTCCATATGCGTATCAACGGAGATAAATGCGTCAGTCAGACGTTCGTCCGCTTCTCTGATGATAACCTTGTTTTGTTCTGTTTCGATTTTCCTATTTATTCGGTTGTGCAATAGGAATAAACTTCAATTGCGAGTTAGCACTCGTCTTTGTCCTTTCTCGCCTTGTCCTTGTGTCTCCACGCAAACTTTTTCAGTATACATTTCAACCAACTAGCCCAACTATCTGCTCTCCTTTCTTAGCAAATTAATACTTGTTCATGTAAAACAAGGCCTTTACTTGTTGAGCCACAGTGGCTGCATTTCAATTGGGGCAATATGCAAAAACACCCATGTACTTAGATTTGAAGCACATTAAAGAACCCCATGTGGTCAAAATTTCCAGAGTCCCCCACTACGGCATGCCTCATAGTCAGATGATGGTTTTGGCACATAAAACCTCATAATTTAATTTTTTACTTGTTGAGGAAATGTGTACGTGGTTGACCTACATATGTTTTTTTCTGTATTGAACAAGGTACTCGCTACATAGGCTATTGGTCCAACTGTTTTTGTACCCATCCCTTGAATTGTTTAAATAAAGCTCATTTTTTAGTTATTGATTGTTAAATTGGTTGATTGATCGATCGATCGATTGAAATGTGCACTGATACTGCTCTCTTTCCTAACACTATGCGCAGTTCTTTCTCAAAATAACAGCTCATTCTCAGACAGGTCACTCACACTTGTCGAAGGCAGGTCTACAGCCAAAGTCATAGCAATGCACACCAAGACTCTGAACTGTGTAATTAAATTATAAAGCTGATCTTTCATAACCGAAAACATTGTTTTTATTAGCGCCTTTATAATGTTAGTCACACAATTCAGGGTATAAAAGAGCACTTCCATAATGTTAATCATGCAGTTGATGGTCATAATGGTATGCAGCGCCCCCATGAGCATGGCTGAAATCTACCTTACCACCTTCACCAGGTCTGGCACCTCACCAGGTCTGGCCCCTCACCAGGTCTGGCCATTTTGAGCTGACAAGCGCAGAGCATACAATGCACGCCAATGATTGTGTTTGGAAAGAATTACATCGCTACACACCACAGAAAGGTCTGAAATTTCAATCTGAACACCATTTTCCCTTCTCCTCGCAGCCGCTGTGCTCCAAACTAGACCAGACAGTGACGTACTCGCGTCCCGGCGCCTAGGTACTCGGGTCCGCAGAGTGACGTCGCTCGTGGTGACACGTGACTTCGAGAATGATTCAAGGCACCATCTGTTATTTGTGTGATCTGTTGCTTGAATTGACAAATTGAAGTTTAGAGAAACAATAAAACACACAAATGGAATGTCTGCATGTTTTTTGTTATACTTCACACCAAAGCAAGAGAGATGTACTTCTGCTTCGTCTGCTTGTTCACACAGTCATGCAGTCACGTGCACAGGTACTGAAACTATGCCATTTTCTACCATGTTCCAGCGCAATGCTCTGCAATCCGCTTGTTCTGCCTCAGTATTCGTGTAGCACTGAATTATATTGCTAGTCATGTTTCCTTGTGCTGTCGTGTGCTGCGCAAACAAGACAACAGCTCGCACGCGACGCCGCCAGCGGAAGTGCATAGCGTTTAAAAAAAAAAAAAGCGAGGAGAAAAATAAATGAAGGCTGGGCGTATGACGTATGCGTCATGCAATCCTCGAGGTCCGGTATGGGAAAACGCAGGGAAGAAATTTTGCTTGCGGAGGCTAGACAGGGAGAGTGGAGCGAGCATCTTGCTTGACAGTGGCACCCACCTACTGAAATCATGGGTATGCGGCACTTAAATATTTCTATCTCGGCTATTAATGAGCCAATTTGAAATTTTTTTCGGCAGAATGCTCCCTAGAGGACATGGAACAACTTGCAGCATATGACCAAAATTTGCTATGGGGCCTGGTGAGGAGCCCTTTAAAGGGGCCTTGTGCCCCAAATTATGCACATTGTTTTTATTCCATGTTTGATTACTATAGGACTTGACCATGGCTACAACGCCGTTGAAAGCACTGAAATCAGAGCATCTGACATTTTAATTTGCTCCTGAAATCTGTTTCTGTGCTAACTGCAGTGTCATAAATCAACAACTTTCTGCAGCAAATGTGAGCCATAGGCACATGGCTTATGCTGTTCGTATTGATTGGTTGGGTATGAAGAATACAGTCTGTGCATTTATGCTGTACATAGAATGACAACCCCAAATATAGAAGACGTTTTATGCTTTTTAAAGCTACAAAGAGGACACACATTTGTCAAATATAAAGTAATTTTGTTTGAAAAAGACACTAGGTGAGCTGTTCAACAGTCTACACCCGAAATAATGCAAAAATAAGCATTTGCATGTAGCACATACATGTGTAAAGCTGATTCCGCATATTTCTGACAAACATCCTATGAATGTTTATACAATTTACTGCACCTGAGAGGGTGTATTTGCAGACGCCTTAACTAGATGGCACCACCACATCCAGTGAGGCTCAGGATCACATCCAATCACACTCTCATCTAAATCGCATCTCATCGTCTGCACTTGCTGCTAACCTGTACTGAGAATTCGACTTTACCCATATTAGACGTGACAAACACAGCTTTGTTAAATACGATGAACCTTTATTGTGCAGGGCAAGTTATTGTAACCATGGCAACAACGTCGTCAAATGGCATGGCTGGCACCACTGTGGTTTGACGGTAGGAAGGCCACAATGGGAAGAAAGCTTCTGGCACTAAGGGACGTAAGCTGCGTTTTGATTGGAATCAGCATAAGTGCTCGCCTGGTAAGTGAAATGCAGAAGGGTATGCTTCTTTCTGTTGGCTGCTTTTACTTTGAGTCTGTAAGTTAAATAACTTTTGCTTGACCTTGTCCATTCTCATAATTCTATTTAAATTCACCTTGTGATAACATAAAATGGTCACAGGTCTCCCTGAGACCAATATGTAGTTGCCTCTGTGCAATTGTGAAATTACGTCAGTTATCACAAAAAGGTAAATAACTGCAGTCACTGAAATAGCACAGGCTAGTATGAAGCTGCCTGTCCATTGCCCTGTCTGAAAAGGAGATATCATTCTTGTGAATAACTATTCATGGGAGTAATATCAATATAATTATTTTTTGGTGTACCGTACAAAACCATTTTAAATACAGATGCTTGTTGAAAATACAGCACGCTGTTTGTGTCTTGCACATGCCCTTAGCTTTCAGTCTTCATTCCTGCCTATAGCATGTTGCCTTACCATTAAATTTTGCCAGAAGAGAGAGTAAATTAGAAGCCATAGTCATAATAAATTGATACGAGGAAAAACAATTGCTTACAGTTAAGCACTTAAAACATCCTTCATGGATAAGCACTCTTCAACCTTGAATATATTATTATGAACTACAAAATGCTAGCAATTTAAAAAACTGAGCAGTGTGGAATATTAGTGCTAATAGGTAGAAATGCCATAACTGACAAAAAAAATCTTAACAACTTCATTTGCTCAGCATTCATGAGACAAGAAAGGCAACAACTTAACTTATCTAAGGAATTATATTAACAAAATCTTGCTGTAGTTTGCAAAACATCACAATTAGTTTCATTAAGGTAGGCTATTTGCCATTACAACACATTAAAGGGCCCCTTACCAGGTCTGGCCATTTTAAGCTGACAAGCACAGAGCTTAAAATGCGCGATAACGATCGTGTCTGCAAAGTATTACATCACTGCGCGCCACGGAAAGATCTGAAATTTCAAACCAAACTCCATTTTTGGTGATAGGTTTCGTGGCAAAAAAAAAAAAAAAAACTTCCATGCACTTTATCTACACTAAGACAACAGCTATCACAGCTTATTTTTCAACTAACACCAAACGCGACGTGTTTGGCGCGGGTGCGGCAGATAAGGCACTAGCTCAATCACAATGTTTTTCTATATTTCCTTTATTTCGTTCTGGATAACTCGGAGGGAGCCTGTTCGAGGGTGCTGCTTTATGATCAGGGTGAGAGCGCAGTCACGCGGTATTCTCCATATTTCTAGGGGCTTATTTATCAGTCGGAAAAAAGTTAGTATGTAATTAGTACGTCACTAAAAATACCGCAGTTAGATGTCCCTTGGCTGTGCCATCAAATGCCTCATTGATACTTTGATAATTAGATAGTTATGTCTCAAGTTACATAATTAATTATAATTACCTAATTAAATCATGTCTCAAGTTAGATAATTATTTAATTACCTAATTAAATCTCAGTAACGGAAAAAATACTGGCAGCCACTGCATTGTAAAAGGTTTTCTTCGAGTAACGCAGTCATCATCATCATCATCATCATCAGCCTGGTTACGCCCACTGCAGGGCAAAGGCCTCTCCCATACTTCTCCAACTACCCCGGTCATGTACTAATTGTGGCCATGTTGCCCCTGCAAACTTCTTAATCTCATCCGCCCACCTAACTTTCTGCTGGCCTCTGCTACGCTTCCCTTCCCTTGGAATCCATTCTGTAACTCTTAATGACCATCGGTTATCTTCCCTCCTCATTATGTGTCCTGCCCATGCCCATTTCTTTTTCTGGATTTCAACTAAGATATCATTAACTCGCGTTTGTTCCCTCACCCAATCAGCTCTTTTCTTATCCCTTAACGTTACACCTACCATTCTTCTTTCCGTAGCTCGTTGCGTTGTCCTCAATTTAAGTAGAACCCTTTTTGTAAGCCTCCAGGTTTCTGCCCCGTACGTGAGTACTGGTAAGACGCAGCTGTTATAAACTTCTCTCTTAAGGGATAATGGCAACCTGCTGTTCATGATCTGAGAATGCCTGCTAACGCACCCCAGCCCATTCTTATTCTTCTGATTATTTCCGTCTCATGATCCGGATCCGCAGTCACTACCTGTCCTAAGTAGATGTATTCCCTTACCACTTCCAGTGCCTCACTACCTATCGTAAACTGCTGTTCTCTTCTGAGACTGTTAAACATTACTTTAGTTTTCTGCAAATTAATTTTTAGACCCACCCTTCGGCTTTGCCTCTCCAGGTCAGTGAGCATGCATTGCAGCTCGTCCCCTGAGTTAGTAAGCAAGGAAATATCATCAGCGAATCGCAAGTTACTCAGGTATTCTCCATTAAATCTTATCCCCAATTCTTCCCAATCCAGGTCTCTGAATACCTCCTGTAAACATGCTGTGAATAGCATAGGAGAGATCGTATCTCCCTGCCTGACGCCTTTCTTTATTGGGATTTTGTTGCTTTCTTTATGAAGGACTACGGTGGCTGTGGAGCCGCTATAGATATATTTCAGTATTTTTACATACGGCTCGTCTACACCCTGATTCCGCAATGCCTCCATGACTGCTGAGGTTTCGACTGAATCAAACGCTTTCTCGTAATCAATGAAAGCTATATATAAAGGTTGGTTATATTCCGCACATTTTTCTATCACCTGATTGATAGTGTGAATGTGGTCTATTGTTGAGTAGCCTTTACGGAATCCTGCCTGGTCCTTTGGTTGACGGAAGTCTAAGGTGTTCCTGATTCTATTTGCAATTACCTTAGTAAATACTTTGTAGGCAACGGACAGTAAGCTGATCGGTCAATAATTTTTCAAGTCCTTGGCGTCCCCTTTCTTATGGATTAGAATTATGTTAGCGTTTTTCCAAGATTTCGGTACGCTCGAAGTCATGAGGCATTGCGTATACAGGGTGGCCAGTTTCTCTAGAACAATCTGCCCACCATCCTTCAACAAATCTGCTGTTACCTGATCCTCCCCAGCTGCCTTCCCCCTTTACATAGCTCCCAAGGCTTTCTTTACTTCTTACCCGCCGCGGTTGCTCAGTGGCTATGGTGTTAGGCTGCTGAGCACGAGGTCGCGGGATCGAATCCCGGCCACGGCGGCCGCATTTCGATGGGGGCGAAATGCGAAAACACCCGTGTACTTAGATTTAGGTGCACGTTATAGAACCCCAGGTGGTCGAAATTTCCGGAGTCCTCCATTACGGCGTGCCTCATAATCAGAAAGTGGTTTTGGCACGTAAAACCCCATAATCTAATCTTTCTTTACTTCTTCCGGCGTTACCTGTGGGATTTTGAATTCCTCTAGACTATTCTCTCGTTCATTATGAATGAATGAATGAATTTTATTTCTCCTGTTTACAACAGAAAGGAAGCAGAAGCTAAAGGCCATGTGGCCTGACGAAGGCTTCTGCTCCCGCAACAATTCGGCACGCAGGCCGTACGCAGCAACATGTATCATACATACATACTGAAATCAACTGGAATAGTCACGAGACAATATTGTTTTCGTGAAACAAAACATGTATACAAGAAATATGAGAAACGAACAGGATACTCAAAGTACGATGCATTTTGTAAGCGAACAACCACAACCAAAGAACAAAAGAAACAAAAGACTGACAATTTATAGTGTGGTTCTAATCAGACGAACTCAATATTGTTCAGGATGAGAAAATGTTTGAATGATTTATTCGAATATTCTATAATTTCATCTTCAAAATCACGTAGGCGGTTTAGTAGTGCAGGTGCCTGGTAACTGACTAGTTGTTTTCCGTAATTGGTTCGTATTTTTGGTGTTCTCATGTTATGTTGTCGAAGGCTGTAATGCGGATTGGTGGGTACATTCAAGATGTACTGCGATTTGTTCTGTTTAATGTATTGCAGCAACTTGTAATAATACACCTGGTTTGCCTTTAACATAGAGTGTTTTATAAAATATGGTGTGGTTCTAAAGTTTTGTACAGGGCCATAGTATCCCTCGAATGCGCGTAGGACTCTTTTTTGTAGCACTATCAGTTTATTATAATTTTTTTGCGAAGTAGTGCCCCAAATTAAAATACAGTAGGTTAATCTAGAATAAAAGAGTGCGTAGTATAAAGAACTTTTCAACCATGGAGGGACCAGAGTACTGAGTCTGTATAAGCAGCCAACAGTTCTGCTTAGTTCGATAGCAAGTTTGTCAATGTGCATGTTCCAGGCCAAATCCTCCTGGAACCACACTCCTAGAAATTTTTGACATTATCGTTGTGGGTGCCACTGATACTGTATAAATCTCTATAGAACTCCCCAGCCACTTGAACTATCTCATCCATATTAGTATCTACCTCCTATAAGGCAGTGCTCTCCTTTTAAATCTTGTTGCATGACAGTTAACTTGGACACCCTGTATATATTTATGACCTTTGCATGCAAGTGCCGATGTTTCCATCCCTAATAAATGTTTCACATTATTAGAAATGTGTTTTTTTTTTGTTCGTGAGTCATTAGCATTGCTTACTGGAAAGGGAAGCCATACTGAGACACAACATTCACGCACATTTCACACGCCATTGATAAGACCCTGCCGAAGGGGTCACTGAAGTCTATAAGTTCTTTTTTTCATGGTCAAAAAAAGCACGCAAAGCAATTTGAAGCATGGTCAACATACAGCAACATATCCATTCTCTAGGCATAGGCTATCCACACTTTTAGAAATAATTTTTAATTGGCTACCTCCATCTCTTTCAAAAATATAATAAACTTTGTCCTGTGTGTATATCTAAATATATTGTGTATGCACACGGTGGTTACAGCGGAAATTTAAAACAAAGTTGAAGTGAGAAAATACGAAGGAGGAAGCCGCCGCTAGTGCTTCTAATGCGCGTGTCCTTCAAGTGTGAGGATTTGCAGAAATAAAGCGAAAGTATGAATTAAAAGCCGTGCACGTCCGCGCCAACAATGATGGAGTAAGCTATTAGCGCCAGTAAAATTTCAAGTGAGAAGGTGTGTCTGGCGGGGGGCACTCAGCCACCTCCACCCCACCCTCGGAAAACTTCGGAGGAGGCTCGAGCTCCAGAGCCCCCCGTAGTAGGGGCGTATGACCCTGCTAGTACGTGGCACACCTAAAAACACTGTTTGGAAAGCTTTATAAGGATACATCCTTTAATACTAAATATATAGTACCCCTTTCATAGACAGTGTTGCAGCGATCATTTAATATGTTAGTAATTCTTTATGTTCACACAAACATACAGTTTGCTACTTACAATGCCCTGACTCTTTGTCACCTGTAAATATAAGATACCAAGCACCTACTATGATGTAAAGTTAACATTAAATCAGACTGAAACAAAACAGTGTCATGAACGGCACCTGAATGGGCTGTGGCAACTCCTCTTTTCCAGGATCAAGGAACTCACTCTCTGGCAGGCATGAGCGTCCCACAGCTCGGACACGGATGTCATCAACAATTATGCTGCGCCCTTCCAGCACAAAGCCAAATTCCCGCTTGTACCTACATCCCATTGCAAAAGGATACAATGACATTTCTCACTAGCATGGGAGGAATATCAAACTAAGGAATTTGATTTCTATAACTGCTCGTACTGCTTTTATTGAGCTGCCTTCATATAAATTACTGTACAAGCAGAAAAGAAAAAAGAAATTGACCAAAGGCCACACATGCTTTGTTAAAAAATTGAAAGACTAATGCTCCAAAGTAAACAAATATTCCATGACAGTTCAGCACAGACTCGCTACTAAAAAACACCCAAGCATGCTGTAATAACTACACAGCCTCATTACTGGCATAAAAAAGGCAGATAATGTTGATTTGCTAAGTAGCTTTCACCCAAAATTATTTGGGTGAAAAAATATTTTGTTTTTTTTTTACATAAATAAGCAACCTGCACAAAAAATTTCCTTCTAATACTAGAAACTGTACAAAGGGAGAAATTCGAGTTTACTGACATGCCCATGACTTCTGCATGTCGAGCACATTTCAGAGATATTCCACTTATTCAGTTGTCAGAATGCCTACACTAACAATACTGTGAAGGATTCCTGTGAGAATCACCTTGCATAATATGCATTTGTCAGCATTCAATGCATAAGGAAAAAAAGAAAGGGGGTGGTGCTCCAGTTTAACAAATTGCCAAGCATGGCACACTATTATGACTTATCCTGTTACCAGGCTCATTCTTTCTACATTATCTTCATTCTGTTCAGTGCATTTCTCCCTTCTGTGGCTGCATTTAGCAGAATATCCTAAGATGCTTAAATAATATACAACAATGTTTGCTCTTAAGACAAACAAATATAAACTAACCTTGCCTTGAAGGACATTTCAAAATCTCCAAATGTGGAGACAGCCTGCTCAGCAGTAGAGCCAGAAGATGTATTCATTTCACTCTTATTGATGTCAGGTGGGCACATGAGGGCACAATCAGTCCGGTCATAGCGCATGTGAAGAAAAGGCTCAACAATAATGTTCTGCCTGGAATCAAGAGGATATTATAATTTTAACATATTTTTACCCATGACCAGCTAGCAACTATAGCATTTAATTTGTGTGGGCTTACTTTTCAAAACCTTGACGACGAAGGGCTTCTGTGCACTTCATACTCAAAGCTTTGATTCTGGCATCAATCATAGGGATGTTTCCTAAAAAACAGTAAAATTATCCTTTGCTGTGAATTAACCAGGCATTATTTTCACAAGACAATTAGAAAGCAAAGACAGAAGGCAAAGTGCTATGCATAAGATTTACCAAGTGTTGGCACAGACTTAAATGATGGAGCGATATGTTCCTGAATACCTGATGACTCCAAGCTATCAACCCTCAGTAAAAATAAAGATGCTGTAAAATAGGCATGTGGTTAATAGGAATTCCAAAAGTACAAGTCCAAGTGTACATTTTTAATTACAACATTAAAAAAACATAAAAAATTAAAATCTTTCTTTTTGTATTACTATAACATATAGAAGCAAGTTAAAAGTAAAAATAATTTTTTATTTGTTTAAATCTGTTTAAAATCCTTTTCTAAAAAGACAATGCATCTTTCTATTCTACATTCTGGCCACCAATATTTTTGAATTGCACATTGCAAATGAAACACCACAGTGTTCTCACCAGCAGTATATTTCATAGCACATGGCTCTTGAGACTCTTCCACAACATCAGCAAGTGCCATGCCATAGGCTGATAATATACCTGCATATCTAGAAAAAAAAGAAAGTGTGTACATACATACGAGGAACGTTCCAAAAGTAAGTTTCATCATTTTTTTTAAAGAGATGGTACACCAGGTGAAACAAACAATCACCATAAGAATCCACGCCCATTGCTGGTTCAAAGACAGAAGAAGCGGTCAGTGGAGGAGAAATGATGCATGCACCGAGCACCGAAGAAGAGAGAGTAGCAGCAGATCGGTGTGCCCAAGTTTACTAGAGTACATATCATGATGGCAGACAGACGTGTGCTGACAACGTAGTCGCCAATGGAAGTGTGTGCTGTTATCCGGTATGAATGGACACCTGTTCCCTGCATTGAAAGCCTCACTCTCAAGGCGTCACTTCCAAAACAATGCTGAGGTAAAGCAGGCTGTGCGACAATTCCTTGCATCCCAGGGCACTGAGTTTTACCAGAGTGGTTTCTTCAAACTGATTGCATGCAACAACAAATGTCACAATGTCAGTGGCGGCTATGTGGAGAAATAGTGCAAGGTGTATAATTCATGATGCCATGGTGTATTTTTTTTTTTTGGCAATAAAGTTTCCATGTGAAAATAAATGAATAAACTTTCTTTCGAAACGTCCCTCATACAACAGGAAGTAGAACCTCTGTGGTATAGGCATGGTTACACAGCAAGTAACAAGATGCTTTTTGACTGCATGTATGTAATGCTACCTAGTGTGGGGATGCGCGACCCTCGCGCCTCCCCTGATGTTTTTCCCGCATAGCGCGTCTTCTGTGGTCCCGCTTCGCCGCATGGCCTGCGTGACGTCAGCGCGGTCGATGTGGTTGAAGTGCACTCCGAGAGATGGCGCGAGTGTTGCGCTGCTAACGCCACGAGGTTACTTGGGCGCCGAAAGGAAGGCGCTTGCTCTCTTGGGGTTGGAGGCAGCGAGCAGCACGGACGTGCCGCGCGTGCAGCGCCGCTCTTTCCCGGCGGGTCGGCGCGCGGCGGGGGACATCTCCCACGTGCGCGGCGACCGATGCTCCTGCGAGACTGCCTCGCGAGGCCGCCTTCGAACGCGCCACGATTCGCGTGACTACACACGCGAACGACCAGGCGTTGGGATCCAGCATGGAGCGAACATATTCGCTCGCGAGGACGCGGTGAGTCGGACTTCTAGATTTGTCGCGCGCCCATCAGCATGTTTTGTGGATAGCAACTCGGCTAGCAGGCATTGATGTATGAAAGGTGCAATAAATGCCCCTGTGATTGTTTGCACTACTGTGTTGTCGTTCCTTTGTCCCAAGAGTACAATGTGAGAATCCCCACATCAGACCCCACACTAGTAGCCTGTCAAGATGAACCATACAAAATGTTGTGTATCTCACATTTCAATATGTCATGTATTTTAAATGTTCATTGCAGAAACAGTTCCCAAAGTAATTTCTGTGCGCCGTGACCCAACGGCAGATCACAACCCATATGCTCCAGGTGCCCTGAGAAAATGTTTTTTGATTAGTGCACCACTGTTAC
This sequence comes from Dermacentor albipictus, assembly GCF_038994185.2. Lineage (NCBI taxonomy): Eukaryota > Metazoa > Arthropoda > Arachnida > Ixodida > Ixodidae > Dermacentor > Dermacentor albipictus. The sequence goes on from NC_091821.1 coordinate 172,858,656, forward strand.
AACTATAATGTGCCAAAGGCCCGTTCTATTACTATTCATGGTGGTCCTAATTGACTGGTTCCCAGAATGGGGCCAGCTGTACACCACATTATCTGCATACACATTCCAGCACACCCTTAAAACTTCTAACTCAGAGATACCTTCAATGGTTGATTCTAAGCATAGAGGACCTCTCATATATATATATATATATATATATATATATATATATATATATATATATATATATATACAAAGTTTCAAGGAGATATTGTGAATTGTTCGTTTACAGCATCAGTTCTGAAATCTAATTCACTGCTCGAAAAAGTGTTTCAAGGCCTCAATGTCAGTCTGAAAACTTCCTACAGTTCCCTCAGTACACCTACAACTTAAAAATTTCTCCAGCATATTTCTCCCAAGATGAACTTAATTCCTACAAAGTTTCATCTTGATATGTTTGATAATTTTGAAATTGCACTGTTGGACACTGCATAAAGCTTCAAAGCACAATTAATACACTTTAACTATCTCCCACAGCATTAATAATTAGTCCACACACTCATAAAATTGCCCACAGATCCCATTTGATATGCCCAACATTCCCTTGAAATTTCATTGCTCTCGTTCTAATATGTTGTATACAGGGTGTCCAAGTGAATTTGGACCAAGATTTGAAAAAAAAAAACAAGAGCTCTAGAGAAATCGTACCAACTGCATAGTAGCCGTGTGTACTTTCAGGCAGTATTTTTTTCATCACAAATTATTAATTAATTGTTTTTAATTAGTGAACATTTTAATTATTGCTTGAATTGCAAACATATCAATTCCAAAGTTGTAGGGCACCTCAAATAACCTCCGAATCGAGCATTTGTTTTGTGCTCAGCTTTGCCTTGTTGGTTTTCCCGAGAAAAAACAAAAGTGCACGAAACATCCAAAATACGAAACAGATACGCATGTGCACGCCGCTACTCAAGCGCTCCCAAGTGAATAGCCACAGATACACGGCTTTACTAGTGGTGGCAGCTTGATACAGGGCTTCACGCTATGTGATGGTCGTAGCATCATGAGAACATGCCGCTGACGCATTGGTAAGCCTAGCGGAGCCATAGAAGGGAAGGGGGGGGGGGGGGGATTTCGAAGCTGGGAAACCATATAGACGAACTTGGGACTGTAATTTTGCACGCTCATCTTGTTCTGTAGATAAGCGCACCCAAAACGTGTGTTCCTTTTGTTCCCTTTACCAACAGAAACAAACCTTGCGCAGGCTATGTCCATCTAATACATTTTGGCAGATCTGTATGGCCAGCATATGCTGTTGTCGATTACGTAAATCATTTGTGCTTGACGTGTCAGTGCGTAGATAATAATGGGAGATCTCAACAGTACCATGCCAGTGACCTGCTCTTCAAGAAGACAGTCATGCCCTTCATGAATGATCAGAAGGCTAAAATGATCCTGGCTTTGGGAGCGGCACACGGCGACAAGAGGAAGGCAGCCGAGCTATTCCGGATGTGGCATTGTGGAGGACGCCCTAGTCCATCAACAATACTTACAACGTACGAAGTCTTTTGCGAGACAGGTAGCTCCACAAGAAAGTGACACAGGACTGTGATGGTATTTCAAGAAGAGGAAATGGATGTTTTGGCATTCTTTGCTGCTAACCCTCATGGTGGTGTACGTGATGCCAGTGTGGAGGATTTTCAAAAAATGTCATATGCACCCGTACCATGTACATCTTCTACAAAAACTTGAAGACCGAGATTTTGAAAACAGACTTGACTTTGCCAATTGGATTTTCCCGAAATGTGAAGAAGAACCGGACTTTCTCACTCGCGTGCTTTTGACGGATGAAGCTTATTTCTCCAGAAATGCACAAGTTAATCTTCACAACGTGCACTACTGGAGTGATAGGAATCCCCACTGGCTGGCACAAACACGACGCTAATACAGTAAAAGCTCGTTAATTCGAATCGCATGGGGAAGCCGCTTCAGTTCGCATTAACGAAAGTTCGAACTAACGAAAGTGAAGGAAAGCAACAGTACACTGCGATTTGGAAGCAGCAGGGAATGTCAGAAATTTGGCGTGTCAGAAAGTGATGGCGTGTGCCGCGGGCACATGCCATCTTCAAGTCGAAGCTCTGGGTCTGACTGTGCCACACCACCGATGTCCACAGAAACGAACGTTAGCCGAGGCTTAACAACATCACAATGAATCGCGACGGCCGATACCTCCTAAGCTAAAAACGGAGGTACACAACCGATGAAGACTGCCGAGACGAAGACGCCGAACATGTGAAGGTGGCGAAGGCCCTGATTCGTTGGTTCTTGATTGCAAGCGCAGCTGCGACGTACTTGATTCGCGGTGTTTTGGCGCTTGCCGTGCCATCTCCGCACAACATTAGCAGCTGTACAAGATTTGCAAAGCCTCCGAGATTCGCAACGGGCAAGAAGTCTCGGAGGTTACGTAGAACGGAGAGGCGGCAGCCGCCGCTGCCTTCTGGCTGACCCCGCGTCGGTTAGATTTTTTTCCGATTTTGCCTTCTCTCGCCGTTCTCTCCATTTAGGAGGCAATACAGCCTTGTGTGTAGGCCGTAGGCGCATTTCTCTGGCCGTGTGCCAGGCGAGCGTAGTTCGAATTATCCGTGAGGGAACCTTCTCGCGTTCGAATTAACGGACTTTTTTATACATACACTTCTGTGGAACTTGGCCGGACCAAATCGTACAGTTCGAATTATCCATAAATTCGAATTAATGAAGTTCGAATTAACGAGCTTTCACTGTACCAGTGGTCATTTAATGTGTGGTGCGGTATTTTTTATGACAACATCATCCGACCCATCTTTTTTGACAACACACTAACGGCGCAGCACTACATCAGCAACATCCTCAAGGGCCCCGTAAATGACGTCTGTTGCAATGTTCCACTTGCGCACCTTCTGAACATCTGATTTCAACACGATGGTGCTCCTGCGCATAGTAGCAGTCAGTCTCGAGCGTGGCTTGAAAAATTTTTCCTGGACATTGAACGTCAGAGATTGACCGTCACGGACTGACCGTCACGGACCTGTACCCTGGCCTGCAAGGTCGCCGGACATGAAACCCCTGGATTTATTCTTGTGGGGCTATGTGAAAGACTACGTGTTAGCAGCGAAACTACCACACCAGATGCCCTAAAGGCAAAAATAAGCAGAGTCTGCCGCAGGATTCCAATGTCGTTGGTCAAAGCTGCAACAGCACAAGTGTTGGAAAGAAGCAAGTACTGTATTGCTTCAGACAGTGACCTGTTTGAGCACGTGCTATAAGTGGCAGTGGAAAATAAGTGCTCAAAACTGGTGTAAAACATGACTGTTTATCCCACCTTCATGATGTCACCCTATCCTTACATAAAGAAAGCCTGCGACAAACATAGAAACAGGTAAAAAACTGCTTTGTTTTGCCTTTTTTCTGAAGTTCAAGAGACAGAAAGCGTAAATGGCTAAACCAGTTGCACCTTTAGATGTTTCTTTGTGGTCGGCTGAGATGCCTTACGTGCTTTTGGTTTATTTTTTATTCAAATAAACTCCCGAGTAGCTCTTTCCTGCTCTTTCGAGAGCTGTCTTTTTTCTTTTTTTGTGCTCTTAAGCGCACATAATTTTTAAGCATTGCCTGAATTTCTTTTGTAGCTTTATTTCATGATTCGCAAAGGTGAAAGCTATCCAGAGTGCCTGTAATCGAGTACAACATTCTTGCGTCCACAGGTGCTGATGCTTATCGCATCACACTAGTTAGGTCACGAAACCTCTCAAGCCATCCTACATGATGAAGCTGTGTATGTGGCGATAAACAAAGGTAGCGTTATATATTTCAGAGGTTGCTTGGAGGCGCTTGAGTAGCGGCACGCAAGTGCGCATCTATTTCATATTTCGCGTCTTTCGCGGGCAAGCAACCAGGCACACTTCAGCACGAAATAAATGCTTGATTTGGGGGTTACTTAAGGTGCCCTACAACGTTGTAATTCACATGTTTGCAATTCAAGCAATAATTTTAAAAAGATTATTAATTAATATCAATTAATTAATACTTTGTGATTAAAAAATACTCGCTGTAAGTACACATGACTGCTGTTACTATGCAGTCAGTACGATTTCTCTAGAGCTCTTGGGTTTTTTTTTAAATCTTGGTCCAAGTTAACTGGGATACCTGGTATGTGAATTATCATAGACATTTAAGTTGGACAATTCTTCACTGCATCTGGTTTCAATAACAGCGTTTCTGTAAAATATTCAAACAGCTTTACAGAGAGCAAATAGTCACTTGACAAACAGGGAAATGGCATCACAAAGAGTGAGATGTAAAAAAAATACAAAGGTATCATCTTCCTACCTGTGAATGAGAACTTTTGTCATGCCAAGAGCTCTGGCAATAGCACAGGCATGTTGTGCTCCTGCACCTCCAAAACAAGCTAGCAAATGTGTGGAAACATCAAAGCCTTTGCCTTGGGTCAGGGCTCGAATAGGACGACACATAGACTCATTGGCCACATTAATGAAGCCCATTGCAACTTGTTCCAAGGTCATGTGCTTCTTTGCACTACCCGGCTGGCTTTTCAGGAACAAATTCACCTGCACAATGCCATTGACAGCTGTATAACCAAGAATCCATAAACAAACAAACAAATTATGCAGCAGCTAGAGACTACCTGCCAAGCAGGTTAACTTAAAAAGCAGGCATACTATGCAGGGTGTTTCAGCTAACTTTAGCTAGAGTTTAAGAATATGCCAATACACTCTAAGGCGACGTGACCAAATGCATGTTGCTTACTTTTGTATGTAGTGTGCCATGCTGTATTTGTATTTTGCTTAATTAGATAATTAGTCAAGATTAATTAACCAGTTTCTGAAGCAACAAAGCAAGCAAAAATATTCCAATTAGAAAGTTGCAGAGCAGTTTGCAAAACATCCGAATAAAGTTTCTGTCTTTCTATCTATTAAGTATTAGTGTTCTTCAGCTTACTGCGGATGCCCGAAAAATTGAAAAAAAAAAAACATGTGACATGCCTGCTTGCGCGTCGTGATTGCACTGCTCCCAAGCATTCCACGCACAAACGAACATAGCATTTAGTCAGGTGTACTGCACTGCATCTGCTTATCACTATCATGAACCGCCACAAGGGAAGCACATCACTGGCGTAAATCGCACAGCCAACACCTTCATCACTGCCCTGTCGCCTTTTAAGCGGCAGCACGCCCACTAGATGCTGTGTTCGTTTGAACAAGGACAGTTTGGAAGCACTGAAATCACAGCGTGCAAGCGGTAATGTCATGTGGTATTTTTTTTTTTATTTCGCGGGCATACGCAGTAAGCTCAAAAACGCTAATACTTAACAGATAGAAAGACAGAAACGGTTTATTCGGACATTTTGCAAACCACTCTGCAACTTTCTAATTGGAATCTTTTTGCTCACTTTGTTGCTTCAGAAACAGGTTTATTAATCTTGACTAATTATCTAATTAAGGAAAATACAAATATAGCGTGGCACACTACATACAGAAGTGAGCAACATGCATTTGGTCGCGTCGTCTTAGAGTGAATCGGCATATTTTTTCATTCTGGCTAAAGTTAGCTGAAGACACCCTGTATAATGAAACATCACAGTATTGCCCTTTATTGCTAGACCAAAATGCATACTCTGAACTTGAATAGTGCTAAACCTCAAAACAGCCATATCATTAATCATCTCTGCAGCAAAAATTATACTAAAACATAGACAGGGGGCTGTGTTTTATAATAATTCTTTAGTTCTATTCCAATCTTTTCTTATACGGTAGTATTCTGTTGCACAGAGTGGCCGATACCAGAGATAATTACAGCAAGAAATGTACTATTTAGTATTTCTTTTGTTTCACCCAGCTAAGCACCGAAGAAAAAGATAGCACATACATCTACGAGGACATTATTTTTCATTTGGACAATGTTCTTCAAATGGAGTCCAAAGGTTGTATAGTATCTGTAAATACAGTTCTAGTCTCTGTAAAGACATCACTGTTAGCAAAGCCTCCTCCTTGTATGCCCAGATAACAACATCAGACGAAGCCAGGAGCCATGTAAGTAGGTTTGTGTAGCATATGAATATTTAAAACCCACTGTTGCAATGAAGCAGCAGCATGTAATGGTGAAGTAGAAAATGAAGTCCGCTTTTTAAGATTACTTCTTTTTGAGCATACCAAAAGACAAGGTCAAACTTTCAGTTATAGATTGCTGAAGAACTCATAATTTTATTGTCACAATATCACCCCAGCTCTAGCTCCCCATGTGCTCCTGGGCCCTCTATTCCTGTTTCCGGTCCTGTTTTGTGGTTGAGAATGACCGCATCAGGAGATACCTAGTGCAATGACACACATAGCAGCTGTACAATATGCAGTCAACATGTAGCCACAGAAAGCTTAAATGTAGGAGTTATTTCATGTGCATCCTCTACAAGATCTATGGTGCTTTACTTACACTTAGTGTCATAATAAAAAAACTTCTGGCAGAACTCATTTCACAATGAATGTTAACGTTAATGTGATTAGCATTGAAGCAGTGTAGCAACACACCATACTGCCACCACCGAAATGTGCCACATATGAGGCATGTGTGCAGCAATTCCTCTCTTGCGCTTCGCACTGAACATGGCACGCCACCTAGTGGTGCTGCCACAAGATCCGAGCATGGTGCCTGTGTGAATATATTAACGCGAGATAGGCTGATACCTGTGTCCACCGGCCGCTTGAACAAGAACGCTGAAATGCGTAGTGGTACACACTCTCTAGGCATCTCCTGTTGTTAAAAGGACAACACACTATGCTCTTATGTCGACTACAAACGGCTTAACAAAGACACCGAACGCAATGCTTACCCCCTGCCATGGATTGACGATGCCTTGGGCCATCTACGCCATGCACAGTTCTTTACCTCACTAGGTCTTAAGTCACGGTACTGGCAGGTTAAAGTCGAGGAGTGTGACCACAAGACAACTGCATTTGTGACTCCCGATGGGCTATATGAATTCAAATGTTCTCATTCAGCCTGTGTTCCACATTTCAGCAAATGATGGACACTGTACTCGCTGAACTGAAGTGGGAGATGTGCCTGGTCTACCTGGACAACGTTTTTGTGTTTTCAAGCACGTTTGATGAACATCTGGCACAACTGAAAAGCATTTTAAATGCTATGCACAAGCAAATCTCACAATCAAGCTTGAAAAATGTCACTTTGCTTTTCAGGAACTCAAGTTCCTTAGACATGTGGTCAGCCCCCAGGGCTTTCGGCCAGACCCCGAGAAGCTGGCTGCCATTGCTGAGTTCCCTCGTCCTAAAGACAAGAAGGCTGTTCAGTGGTTTTTGGGCCTCTGCACCTACTATCGTCACGTCATTACAGGACATCTAAAAATTGCTGAGCCTCTGAAGAGACTAACACACCACAATGTGCCCTTCATGTGGATGAAAGAGCAAGAACTAGTGTTCACAGAATAATGCAAACGATTTCAAACATCTCCAGTGCTTGTGCATTTTTATGATGGTGCCTTATTTCTGGTTGTGCCGTACATTATTTGACATTCCATGTAAGTTGATTCTTTGGAAGCACTTTTGCAGGCTGAGATGAGTAACAATGCAACTGCTTTCTCTCTGCCATAAATGTGTAACCTTAGAGTTGTGGCTATGATGTCAACCTGTGAACTACACCATTGCTGGTTTATTCCCAGCTAACAGTAGCTGCTCTTTGCGTAAACAAAGATTGTTTTGGTACACGTGCAAGGTCTAGATGTTTACTAGAGCCAAGCACATTACACTAAAGTCAAAAATGAAATTTGAAATCATAATTTTAGTTTAAAAAATATGTGTAACATTCCTTCATTATTGTTGACCATTGTTGACCTGAGACTGCCTATATTATTACCATTAGCAGTGCCAGTATCAATGGCTATGGTTAAGACTGACAGACTGACCATCTGTATGAAAGGTGACGAATTAGTTACATCCACCATGCAATTCTACATCTACAAAAGTCATTCAAATCAAAACAATCATTCACAAAAGTAATGTGTCATGTTCAGGTACCACCATTTAGGCATTTAAAGCATTATCCTGATATAGCACCAGAAAACCGAAAACCTATATCTTTTCTTCTTTCATGTAGTTACAGTACAAAGTTTGGCACTTGCCAAGCCATAGCAATTACGAAGCAACAAATTTAATTTACATTTTAAAAGGCGCTTGACAGCTCAGCTTCTGAAATAACTGTATTATCATAGTAATTACCAGAGTACTTTCTGCAAGAGGGATGAATTAATCACCCTAATTAATGATCTGCAAGCCAATCTAATTGCTCTAACTGAAACATGGCTCAGTAGCAAAATACTAAACTCTGAATTGTTTCACTGTGATAAAAAGTATGCTGTCTACTGTAGTGACCACACTGATAGAATAGGGGGTGGTGTTTTGCTCACAATCGACGAGCGCTTCGACTGCTACTGCCTGAGGGATGGGTCAGGGCCCTTTTAATATCAATGCACCCCTAAAGCCCTGCTATTTCAAGAACTACGAAATTACCTCGTGTGTGAGTCTACGAAAAGCTGCTACAGCAGCTTCTTTATCCAGTGACTCTTTTTCTGATGGGCCAAAAATCTTGGGAAAATAATCTGGTAACAGCCGGCCCAAGCACACATTGGCATCAGTCACAGTTAGTGGACCTCCTGAAAAAATGGAATGTGGTCAGGCTGTTATAGGATTATGCAACATGGAAAAATGATAAAAGCACTAACGTAATGAACACTTTATTGAAGCAAGCTTATAAGCCTAAAATTACTGCAGTGGTTACACACATTTGAATTTGCAACAACAATCAGGTCTTTAACACAATACAGCAGAATCTTGATGACAAGAACCTGCCGAATATATGTATAGTCATGAATATATGTATAAACCATAATTCATACACCAAGATAAATGAAATTTGTACACTGAGGTAGCAGAGACACATTCACATTAATTTATTGATGGCTCAAAAGATCCTGCACCATCTATGCCTGATATTTTGGCAGAGCAAGGACTGTAAAAAGGTCCTAAAAGAAATCATTTAAAGCAAATAGTTTCAGGTAAAAAAAAATTTGTCTTTTACAGTGCCACCAGCATGGAAAGCTCTTTAATAAAGTGTTGCTCAATCCTATGCTCCAGTTCAACTATGCCTAGCTGACAATTTGTAACAGTCAGGTGCCAATGTGTAGTCTCATATGCATGACACGTCATTGATTGTACATCACTGACCCTCAATGTCATGCTGCAGTAATTAGTTAGAAGGCTAGCATCCACACATAAACTTGCTCGATTCTTCTCACACAGAGAAACTGAAAAACAGACCCACAACCAACCACTGGTCAGGCAGGTACTTGAGTCTGTGGATGCCTTCTGCAGCTTAATGTTTGCAGAAAGCAGCTAGTGTGGATAATGATTACAGTGTTGGCAATACATGCACATGTGGGATGATAAAGAAGAGCAAATTGGAGCAAAGGGCTTGCGAAACTGTAGGATTGTCCAGTTGGCTGGGCTGCGGAAAAGACACCAATGAGCGTTACCACAGCATAGTCACATGAAGTACTGTACAACATTGAAGGACCAGCTTTCTACTTGTTGGAGCTTGCCTTTTCACCAGAATAGCAAACAAATTTTAACTTCTCTTGGCCTTTTCACCATGTTACTACCAGCGGTGATGATTCATATACTGCAAGATGGCACGGAAGAGTATTTGTATAACCTGAAAATTTAGCATTGTACAAACTAGGCATCAGCCAGGGGTGTTTCTTAGCTCATATCATCCAGACATTCATATTAGCTGTGTTCGTATAATCAAGATTTAAAGCATTTCTGTACTCTAGTACCATCAGCAAGCCCTGTGAAACTGAACTATTTGTGGAACCCAGCAGAAATTTGGATGAAATATAAGCAACATACTTGAGCTTAACTTCATTCAAATTTTTGCTTGATTCCTCAAAGCATGAGGCATGCATATGTCACTATTTACTAGTGCTTTGAATAAACACGAAGCATCATGTGACAAAAGTATGCAAAGGTATATTAGGACATATTATTCTAGCTTCACTTAATGTGCAGTCATAGTGTACTAACAGAAGAGATCACAGATAACAGGAAACATAGAAAAAGGCAAATTAATGGTAATAATTTATGAGTGTAATTATATGTTACGGCAACAGAAGTGTAGACTTGTCTAGAAGTCTAGAATTGTCTAGGCTTGTCTATCTCTAAGCATAATCATGGCTTGTATGTTATATTCATATAACACCATCCTGAACAAAAATATTCACAACAGCCAATGCAAGTGTCATGTTTGTATCTCGTGTCCTGATATCTGCACTTTTTTACAGTGCAGATAACAGGATAATTAACATAGAAAACAGATCATTACAGAGCCTATATAGTTATAGTAATAAACACAGTATTTTCAACATTACAACACTAGACACCATATTGCCATATTATATTCAAAACATGACTGTATGCTTGGAAACACATGATGTCAGCCTGCATTACATTCCCATTACCAAGACCGATGTTAAAAGGTGGAACATAACATTGGTGATATTGCTAAGTTCCCTAGTAGCCACCTTACACATAATAAAAATGACCTTATGACATGTAAGAACATGGAAGTTGTGTATTTGGGATTGCATTATCAAGAAACGTAATGTTTTCACCAAAATAAATATCCCATTTGAACAATGTTTATAAGTAATTTGTAATGACCTGTAATAAAGAGATATTAGTTTTTCAGTAATGTATTAAAAAGCTACAAGGAAGAAAATTGACCTCACCTCTAAGACATTATCAGGAGGCTATGGTGATTACTAGGTTATAAAATTATTACAGCTTAAATGTTTTTTAAGCTGGAATAGTTTTATAACCTAGTAATTTAACCTAGTAACCTGGTATCAAAAATAAGTTGATATTAACACAATGTGCCAAAAAAAGTCATCATGTGATCCAACTACAGCAGTTTATGATATGTAAGAGGCGGCAAAATGGTCACCTTTTCGATAGCAAACTGGTCCAGGGTGAGCCCCAGCTGACTCTGGTCCCACAACAAAGAGCCCGGACCGAAAGAAAAGCATGGAGCCACCACCAGCTGCCACTGTGCTGATGTCCAGCTGAGCAACACAATGTGAATAAACTACAGAATTAGCCACTGAGATTACAAATATATCAAAATTTGTGACAACTGACAGCAATTTAGCTTCATATTTGGGTTTCAGTAGCATCCCATTGTGGCATTTCACTAACTTCACAGCATGTCTGCTGTTAAATAGTCATTCAATGTGACATCATGCACTATGACAATTAACTCAATGGGACCACAATTATTTCTGATGCCTGTATCATTAAAGTGGAAGAACCAGAATATAGTGATTGCAGTTTTTTGAACTGCAAAAGAAGCACTGCAAAATTTGTAATGCAATATTAAGGCAAACATTGATTACCACAATCTTGCAAACATGTTTGATCACTTATAGTTCATATTCACTATTAAGATATTTCTATATGCCAATTCTGATGAGCTGCACTGCATCATTGCCTAGCTAGTTTTACAAAGCATGACTTCTCTTTATTTTAATTAATATAATCTTGCTGTACTTATACTCTGTGTACGTGTGCATGCATGCATTCATTATGATCTGCTTTACTCAATGTGTTAATTGTAGCAGTTTGTAACTTGTGATTTTTCATTACTTGTCTTAACTTCGTTGGAACTTTTTTCCCAAATCCCCCTCCTATGTAGTGGCCCAGTACCCTTTGGGTTCACTGGGAATGATCAAGGCAATTAAGCAAGTCATGAACATATAATTAATAAGGCAATAAACCTAAAATGAAGTCTTGGAGAGCAACTAAACTATATAGTTTTTAATTTTAAATATTCATGTGACTATTCCAAAATATTGCAAAAAATTGTACCTGCAGTATTGTCATAGACTATAATCAGTAAAATGCATTGGCTGCAAGCATTTATTATGTGTTCCTGTTTGCAATAACTATAGGCTGTAAGTATACTTTGAATATTTCAGCTTAGCAACAGGCTTGAGGTCACTGATGTCCAGACTGGCCATCTTCTTGACAAAAAGGAAGTGCTTGGTTCTGCACTCCTTACCAGAAACCACTTCTGATAATTTCAAAAGACCTCCCAACTTGCAGTTCACTCTAATTCCCTTTGCAAACATTAATGGCACAATTTACAGGTGTCTCAGTCTTTGAAAGATACGCTTTCTTGTTGTAATGAAGACAAGCCCATTTGCAAACAACACTGAGATGAGGCTTTACCTCTGATTTGTTGTATTACTGCTTACCTGTGCTCCGCACCAAAAATAAGGAGCATTCATAGACAATTACTACTGTAAGAGGGATGCACTAAAATAAAGGCATTTATGCCCCTTTAAAAGATCAAATCATAAACCTCTTACCTGAGGAGCTTGAATCGTCACACCAGCAGTTGTAGTCTCAAAGGTATGGTCGAAATGACCATCATATCGGCTAACATCAGTAGATGTTCCTAATAAGTAAAACAATCAAGAGATAAAAAACAAAACAAAACAAACAGCCATTTTATCATGGTTCATGAATGACAGGCACACAGTAATGCACAAGGAGGACGTGACAGTTACAGAATTTGTTTCACATAATAAAACATTAAAGTACAGTGCCCATTGCAATTTATTCACCTATATTAGGACATTCTTTGTTTCACATTATGAAAACAAATGTTATTAAATAAAAAAATGAAACAAAAAAATGATAAAGCAAATTAGAGTTCATAGATCAGTGCACAGGTGCATACATAGGCAGCAACAAATTTAACAGCAAATAAAATATAATAATATCCCTGGACACAACTGCAGACACAATGTCTCTTCGGATACAACCTAAGATTCCTTGACAGCTTGGCTCACATCTCTATGGATTAAGTTCCGGAAGAAGCATTTAAGCATGACTTCATGTGTTCAAAGAAATAAAGGAAATGCACTATGTTTTAACTAATCTCAAAATGGCTTTTTCATGTATGAACACTTGAAGACAGCTTCTGCAGAGCAACCCAAAATTTTATCACACAGGTTCCTGTTAACATCTCAGGGCAAGAAAATTCATTATGCAACCCTGTCCTTTTTCTTTCCTTCTTTTTTTCTTCCTTTTTTTGGGCAGCCCTTTTACAACAAAAAACATTCCTACAGATAAGAAGCGAATATTTTTCATAGTTCAAATGTCTTGCTCCCAAGACTACCGTCTACAGGCGGTGATTCCTTGCCACTGCACCTTGGCATTCATGTTGCTTTTCACTGTAGGAAATGCAGACTGACTGACAGTGATGTTGGAATACGGAATGAGGAGGGGGGCAGCACCACTCCCTTGCACTTCCAACTTACACTGCTTAATTTGTATGCTTCAATAGGAATAATGGGTACATAAAACTTCCTTGGAAACCACTAGCAACCATAAACAGCCTTGTTCAGTGGTTCATAAAGTTTTGCTGCTCTGATACTGAGATAATGTCCACACAACATTCTTTATTCTATTCACTATATGCATGGGGGGATGGGCCATGGCACCAAGAAATTACTGTAGTCCAATTTTACCAGTTTCTAAATCGGAGCACAGAACTTCCACCTCCAAAATGCCACAGCCTTTGACACAAACTTATTTGTTTATGGTGAGAAGAATAACAACTAAGCAGCAACGAAAAATGATACATTGTTGCAGCATTGAATGCCCAGAAGTGAGGCAATTTATTCATAAAATTACCATAAGCTGGCATCACAGATGCTGGAGAATCCAGAGGAGGGGGGCCCTGGGCCTCCCTTTATTGAGACATGCTGGTTGACAGTATTGAGTGCACACCGTCACACACCCAACGCTGAAAAGTTCTCTTTTCTTCCATTTTAATTTGCACTTTCCTTATTATTTCTGCATTTTAATTAAAGACACAGTAAATTTCCTCTATGCTTTCCTGGGCATTATTGTCTATTGGCTCTATGATTGTATGCCAGTTTCCCTGATTCTTCTTACTCTTACTTTCTGTATGACAAGAATGTGGCATAACTACACTGCAAGAATCAAGAACGAAAAATATACTTTCAGGTGAAACTGTTAGTCAAAATCAGTTAATGTAAAAACAACATTTTTCTGAAAACTTCAAAACTTTTCTGGAGCAGTTTTGCTGCTGAAGTCATGTCTCACTTAACGCAAGCACAAAAGCATCTATACACAGCAGCACCATCAACAGTGCAAGGACCTGAATATAGTGGCATAATAACTATACATGGTGGAAACTATAGTGACATAATGACCCAGAAAATAATAAAATTGCTTAAAATTAAGTCAGTACGGGTTCAATCTCAAACACATCCCAAGCATGTTAAAATGCTGATTCATCTTTGCTGATACAAATACTGATTCATCCAAAGTCATGGGCACTGCACCACTCCATCAAAGAACCACACCTGATGATACTGTGCTATGACCCTAAAAATATTTAGGCTTTTGCAAAAGGCATATAAACAGATAACTTGACACCAACCTCCCATGTCAAAGCCAATTACTGGCACTTGGTGTTCAGCACTGTAGGAAGTTTTAGCATAGCCAACTACGCCCCCAGCTGGACCAGACAGAATGGATCGGGAGCCTGAAAACCTGTCAGCGAGTACACACATAAGAGGCACCAAGAAAATTGTACACATTAAAATAATTTGAGAAGAAAAAGCAAGGCGCTTCAAGTACATACGTTTCCATGGGTGTCAGTCCCCCATCGGATTGCATGAAGAGGACAGTAACATCCTGTAGGATTGAAAGAAAAGGAGGGAGGTTGTTTATGCTGTCATTCTCCAGCATCAATGAAAGAGAGAAAAATTACTTTGACGTTGTCATTGAATCCGCACGTGAAACTCTTGACATAGTTCTTGATGCATGGAGTCAGGTAAGCATCAACACAAGCTAGAAAAAAAATAGAAAAAGAAAACATAAGTGCACAAGATTAATACCAGCATGCTTATATTTTATTACATCTCTTTTACACACCAGTTTGCGATCGTCGAAAAATCTGACCAGCGGGTCAAGCACGTCAGCTTTTATACATCAGTCATCAAATGTTCCCGAGTAATCCCTGGCACCCGTGTGTCTTCCACAAAGTTCTACACTATTCGCATCGTGCATACATGCAATCAGATTACACAAGGTTCGGTGACAGACATCGGATGGAACCATCGATAACATTCCAGAAACTTCCGATACATGCAGGCGCGTCCTGCACTGTGCGATAACATTTGTTAGGCAGTGAAACATGGTTGCCCGATAAAGATAGGCAAGTACACGTGTCAATACTATTTACTATTAACTGGACGTGCAGATATATTGTGAAATGCCTGAAGCAGACATAGTCAACATTAGATCATCATGTAGTAATACAGTTGTTACAGCGCAAAAAAAAATTTACAACATTGTCCAGTTGCCATGTACTAAAGTCTTTGTCAAAAGCTTCAAACTTAGCGAGTATGGCGTCGTTGCTCACTCAGCATCGCGGGAACATTCTTCGTTGGTGGATTTCGCGCAGGCACCGTTTACATTCTCGTTGCTGCTCCCTTCGGCGCTCCTCGTACGCATGTTGTTTTTCAAGTGTACAAACTATACATGTCTGCCCCATTGATAATGCAGCTGTTTAATGGCTCACACCCCCGTAGACGCGGCCTCCCAATTACGACGACAGAAAAGAAGTGAATTCTATGCTGAAATGATGAGCGGCAATGGAGCCAGCTGTGGAAGACAACGACGATCGTGCCATTGCTGATGATGAAAGTTTTTTGCGCAACGGAGCCAGCTGTGGAAGAAGACGACGTCAAAGAATGCGTGAGCAGTGGCACTAGCGCATTTGCGCGGTTGGCAGCATAAATTTTGAAGTGCTTCTTGAAAAAATTTGTACGAAACACTTTTTCAAGAACGTATGTTCTTACCCGTGTGCCTGGGACCTCTTTGTTACATGTGTGACAAGAATAGTTCAAGGGCACGCTACAGGTTTCCAAGCCTACGGGGTATGTGCCATTGGCTTGGACCCTTTCTGCACTATCATCAGGATCGGCCCATATGATGATTTTTTCTGTTGCCAGATGCCGAAAAAACTATGGAAGGTTAGTCACATACAGCTTTCGCTGTAAAAAGCACCGCGATTACCGCTTGCCGGTAGTCACGGATGACTCAGAATGTGTAGATCCTCAGCATGACCAAGATTTCGCTAAGTTTGAAAACTATGCTATGTTTTCAAGATGAAATTGAAAGCATATAATGAAGACAGTTGAAAAATATGCTGACGTTTTCTTGTCATCATCATTGCTATTAGAAATGTATGCTGCACATCAGAGAATGGCAAGTATAAATAACATGATGCTTTTTAGCGCAAAAACTAAAAAAAAAGAAAACAGAAAACAAAGAGAGGCAAAAGGAAAGACGAGCGCTCGTCTTTCCTTTTGCCTCTCTCTGTTTTCTTTTTTTCGAGATTTGCGCTAAAAAGCATCATGTTACGTAAACACCAACTCGTCCAAGAAGAAGTCATCGCAAGTATAAATGTATGTGGAAATTCTAATGGTTTTCTTTCCGCTTTCTCTGTGCTGAAAAATAAAAACAGTTTTCTTCCCCAATCATTCTGGGTTGTTTCCCAGCCCTTACATCTCTAGTATGAACCAAAGAGCCCAGCAACAAGTAGTAATACATTGTATGTTGTAATTTATTATCAACTTAGCCAAAAGTGAAATTTAGTTGCAGTTTGCCTTTAAGGCATAAAAGCGAAGACGGAGACATGGACTACTCCAGATCACCTGTGCAGGCTTCATCTCCCTCAGGCGCTGTTGCTTTCTCTTTGTATGTGAACATGATTTGGAGCACTTTCCTAAGACAATTTTGACCACTGAACTGCTTAACTGAGCTTTGCGTAATCATGTCTCAGAAAGTGAGGAGATGACTGTTACAGATGGAAAGTGCAATGCTGCTTGTAATTGTGGAAAGTGCAACTTGGCTGTGTTCCAAGTTTACTGCAGATAAAGAGAAATATCTCAAGACAGAAAAGAATCAATAATGAGCTTAACATTGCATGCTGAAGTTCATGCTTATGAAAAAGGCAGTGACAATGCAAACCATGAGAACTCAAAATCTGGGGGAAAAGCTAGAAGAATCTACCACAGAAGCCATAGATATAATGAAGGCTGTTATTGTGCTGTCAGAGAAGCAATTAACTGTGATGTAAAGGAGACAAGCAGGGAAACACATCAGAAAATTCGGAGAAAATGATCATTTTTCTAGAGACAACCTTGCTGATAAGGATAAGAGTATTCAACAACATCAAGTTTATACATACCATGGAACAACAGAGAGCTTTAGAAATAGGGGACCTAAAGTTACGGGATGCTTTCGGGCAAGCGTACAAAAGAATGCAAAGTGAGTACAAAAGAAACTCCAAACTTGTTTCTATGCCTTTTGTGTTCTTTTGAATGCAAAAGGCACAGAAACAAGTTTTAGTTTTTTGGTATGCAAAGCTGCTTGGAGACGCTATTTATAAAGCTCCTTAACATTCTAGAAGGAATAATACGTGAATTCATAGTGTCCCTGAAGAGAACCAAGACCAAGTCAGGGTCACTGAGAGACTTAACCTGCCTCTTCCTCTTAAAGTGTCCATCTTTTCTTGAAGCTGGTGTCATCTTCATAATATTGTCATGAGCCTTCAGAAATACTCTTGGGGGTTTAATAAACTGCAGAGCAGCTGGCTCCTGGAAAATGCGTCTGTCGGGGTTGGCTCACGAGCAGGGAAGAGAAGCGCGGTCTTCTTTGTTCTTTTGGGCTCGACCAGCCCTTGGGCTCAACCCACTCTTGCCCGTGACCCACTATCTACATGTGGCAATATGTTCAAAGTGGATATGACTTTAAAGGCATCGCCTACAATTCATAGATTGCAACATGTGGCACAAAGTAATTAGTTTTGGAGTTAATTAGCAAACATTTGGTAATTAGCAAATATTCAGTTTTATTTTCTTGTGGAAATTATGTCTGCCTCTGAGAGTAATCTAGCTCAAGAGAGAGAGAAAAGGATGCACAGAAAGGCAGCTCAAGAAGTATAATTGTGCTATATGTCAAGGGTGATATTTAAAAATTCTGTTAACAATAAAATAAAACAACTTGTATAAAGGTCTGTACAACGGTCACTGCGCTTACCTGCATATGCTGCAGAGAGGAAAATACAAAAGCTCCCACTCTTCACAGATTAATTTTAAAGGGCCCCTCACCAGGCCTGGCCATTTTGAGCTGACAAGCACAGAACATACATTGCACTATAACAATCATGTCTGCAAAGTATTACGTCGCTACACGCCGCGGAAAGGCCAGAAATTTCAATCCAAACGCCGTTTCCCTCTTCACTCGCGGCGAATCCGCCCGGAGAGGGACGGTGACGTAGTTGGGCTCCTGTGCCTACGTAATCGTGTCTGCAGTGTGACGTCGCTCGTGGTGACACGTGACTTCGAGAATTATTCAAAGTAACATCTGTTATTTGTGTGATCTGTTGCTTGAATTGACAAATTGAGGTTTAGAGAAATAATAAAGCACACAAATGGAATGTCTGCACGTTTTTTTTGTTTTACTTTGCACTGGAGCAAGAGAAAAGTACTTTCGCTTTGTTTGCTTGTTCCCACGGTCGTGCGGTCATGTGCGCAGGTACCGAAACTATTCCATTTTCTACCGTGTTGCAGAGCGTGATCATGCTCTGCGATCCACTTGTTCTGCCTCAGAATTCGTGTAGCACTGAATTATACCGCTAGTCATGTTTCTTTGTGCACAGTGCACAAAATCGTGCGCTGCGCGAACGAGACAGCAGCTTGTGCGCAACGCCGTCAACAAAAATGCGTAGCGCTGAAAAAAAAAAAAAGCGAGGAGCAAAAGAAAAAAAATGAAGGCGGGGCCTGTGACAAATGCGTCACGCGATCCTCGAGGTCCGGTATGGGAGAATGCAGGAAAGGAATTTCGCTTACGTAGGCTAGACGGGGCGAGTGGAGAAAGCATCTTGCTTGGCAGTGGAGCCCGCCTGCTGAAATCATGGGTTCGCAGTATTGAAATATTTCTATCTCGGCTATTAACGAGCTGATATGAAAAATTTTTGCGGCAGAATGCTTCCTAGAGGACACGTAACAACTTCCAGTGTACATATCACCAAAATTTGCTATGGGGCCTGGTGAGGGCCCCCTTAAGTCACAGCTGGGCTCGACTTTGCACATACCCTGTCAGCCAATTAAATATGCTTGCAATACAATGAAGACAGGGATCGTCAGAAAAAAAAAGGAGGGCTTTAGGTTCCCCACAGATGCTAATGTGTGGTTTTCCTGGTATACATAACTTTTTTACACATCCACTCATTTAGTTGTTCACTGTCACCAGACAAGACTTGTTTAACAAGCAAAGACAGCCTTGAAGTGAAATATATGCCTCAGTGAGTGCAAACAGGCTTTCTGACTTATGCATGCCACATGAAAGTGCAAAGCAAGTTTTTCAAGTTATGCACTGACCTGTGAATCCTCTAGGCACAATGCGGACCATAGGCATAACATCTGATGACAAGGACACATGCTGGAAGCCCAACTCAGTGGCACACTGCCCCACCAGAAGCTCGTGCTCCTTAAACCTGTAAAATAATTTGAGAATTACATCCTTTGGTCTGAAAGAAAACCAAGCAATAATCAAGGCACAATTAGCATAGTTTTGTAAATAGAAGCTTGTTGCAGGTCCCAATGCAGACTGACAAAGCACTACACAGTTTGCATGTGTAGTGATGCACTGGTCAAAAAGCCAAAACTCGGGAGCTTTGAAGTGGCTCAGCAGTGAGTAAAATGAGCCATTTTTTCATTGAAATCATAATACATGTGTAAGAATTCAACACAATAAAAGTAAAAAGAACAACTCTGACAGTTTTCACATACACTTCCACTTACTTTTTTCTCACCTTTAGTGCATCTGTGCCACCTAGCATAGTACAATTGCACAAACAAACAAGAACACAAACTATTCTGTCTCTTACGATAAGGCACCATCAGAGCAAGGATACTTTTTGAGAAGAGGAATTATAAGCGATAGGGCATGTTGCTTTCAAAATTTGGCATGAATAAACAGCTAGCAGAGCTCCAGACAGTGAAGACTAATCTAATCATGATGGAGACAAGAGCTGAACATACTGCCAGCACTAGAAACATCTTCATTAGACAGCACAATCCACACTGGCCACCATCGGCACTATCCTTACGAGTTATGCCCAAAAAAGTTAACCCGGGATCTGGGGCTTTCCTAAACTATAACTTATCCATGCTGAGCTTGCTTTGATGCCTTGTACGAAAATCTAACACTTCTCAAACTTACGTATAAGAATGAAGCAAAGCCACAGCCAGGCTTCTGATTCCCAGACTTAACACCTTCTGTAGATCAGCTCTCAGTTTTTCCATGTCAAGATGTTTGAGAATGGTCACCTATACGTTAACAAAATTAAAGCACATTTCAATGCAGTCTCCCATAACTTCTGTTGCAAAACCTTTACCAATCAAATAAACAGCATGAACAAAACAGCATCATAGATAAGCAACAATCCATCAAGTAAATACAGGGCCTTCGAAATTAAAGTATCAATAATTTTAATGAAAACACTATTCTAGCTACTCTAGCTATGCAAATGCTGCTATGTAGGTAGTTTATGCACTTTGGCAGACACAATTTTGTAGTTAACCGTACGCAGTTAACCAAACCATTTCAATTAACTTTTAAGTTAATGACTATGGCATATTTTTAATTTAGGAACTAATTTGGAAACTTATGACAATTGTACTTGAAGAAAGCTTTACTTTGATTTTTCTAAAGTACTTGTGTTTAGAGATAATCATAATTAAATTTGACATTCAGTATGCTAATTTCACATTTAGAGGCAGGAATTTCAACACAAAGACAAACCCAACATGCGACGTGGTGATTTTCTGTAGTGCATCAGTACTGATGCCTGGTGGAGCTGATAACAGCTGCACCTCTGTTCTCGGCTGGCCAAACAAGACCCGCTTCCTCATTTACACCACAAGACATTACATAACACATGGTGGGTTCATCTCTGCATCAAGATTCCTGCCTTTAAATGTGAAATTATTGTGCTGGTGTCAAATTTTGCTATTAAAATATTGAAAAAAAAATGCTCTAGAAGAATTGAACAAAATGAACTTGTCTTTGAATATGACCAAGTTTCTAATATAAACATATATAATAATACTGAAATGTATAAAGTTCATTATAAGTATTTTCTAATTATGTATTTTCCACCTACTTGTTTGTGAAAACTGTGTCTGCCAAAGCACATAAACTACTTGTGCAAGCAGCATTCATACGGCTATTACAGCATTTTTATTAAAACTTATTATAGTACTTTAACTTTGAAGGCTCTGTATGTGATCATAGCTAGAATACAAAGGACTTCTTGAGGAACACAATTTACAATGTGCTAAAATCTCTGTACACATGCTTGCCAGGTTTCATAAAGAAGTAGAAAGTTTTACTAGCAGGATTATTGGGATATTATACACATATTTTCTAGCATTCCCATGCTAAATGCACACCAGAAACAGTTATCACTTAACACACCACTTCTCAAACATAACAGAACCTCAAGGATAAAACATACAAGGGTTGGGCAGAATAACTGGAAAACCTGCCATTTTGATGCTGAAGGCTCAAAACCACTTTAATTTTTTCAAAAACTGGTGGCTACTGTTTGATGTCCCCTCTTAGATAAGAAAAGGCTGAATGTGGGCTTGCGTAATGTGTGCACTTATAGAGCTGCAACTCGGGCTGCGCAAGCCACACTGCAATGACAAACGTTGCAAAATGCAATGTGCATCAGAGTTCAGGAAGGTGCACAGTGTCAGTGCACACCTTCCAGTATATCCAGGAGTGAAATTTCCAGCACTTGCAGATTGCCAAAATCCCCAATGTCCAGGGTAATGTTGGCAGACCACAAGGAGGGAAGAACAACCCAAGCTAGTGGCGAGCAGATTAGTAAAGTGCCTGCAACAGACCATTAGACAAGAGTGGCTGAACGAGGAATGTCTCTGGAGCTGACATTTCAACAAAGGGACTTGTCAAGACATTGGCTCCAGTGACATTCTTTTTTCTATCCCAGTTGATCCCTTCAAGCTTTCATCTTCCTGTGAACTCCTGTCTTACTTAGAAAATAAGACAACATGAATGGTATTGAGAAAGTGCAAGACCACTGCCGCACCAAGGCAGTTTGTCACAGACTCATAAGGGAAAAGTGCATGGCTGGATTGTTATCACGAAAACCTGTAATATGGAGTGCAAACACACAAACAGTTGCTTCAGTGTTGCCGGTAGCACAATTCCGGGCCTTAAAGTGACATAAAATGTGTAATATTCTCTGAGCAATGAACATTTACCAAAATTATCACTTCTGGTAAGGCAAATATCCAAAGAGATGCCTGTTGCAAGCTTACAGCTCCGAATGGCTTTTTGCCCAGAGTGAAACATGGAAGCACACAGGTAATTGTTGGGACTACTTTATCCTGGTTTTCTCTGGTCGCGTTAATTGTTCTCAGTGGTCATGTTACTAGCAAACACTACTGTGCCTTCTTTGAAGGACAAAAGTGCCTCAATAATTCCAACTTCGTACCCAGAAGGCGGTGCAATATATCAAGACAATAGAGCACGACCACAAGCACTTGCAGCTTTTTGTAAAAAGTAATGACTCTCAACAATACTATTGAACGTACATGACTAGTATTTGTCATACTAAAGGCATTGCTGTAATAGCTGCTAAAGGTGGTTCCATGCGATGATAATAAAGTACTACTAAAGCTACATGGTTCAGTTATTTTCTCCAAAGCTTACACTTCTAAGGTCTCTAAATTCACTACTAAACAGGGTATTTGTTAGGTATAATTTGTTTTGCTTTACATACTATAGAACAAAAAGATTAGAGGTACAAGTGGGAAGTACACCCAGAATAGAAATTGCAGAATGCTGGTAGCCTCTCATTCATATAATCTGGTTACTTTCAATAAGTCAGCAAAACCAAACCTTTTGCACTCACCAGGCAAGTTTAACTACAAGTAACAGACAAGAATTCTTGCATTTCATAGCTCACACATCTACCACAGGATGTGATGTGTGATGAATGTGATGGTGTTCTTTTTTCTTCTGTCATTATTACCTTTTCATCAGTGCTCCCTGAGCATTCTGGTGTGTTCAGGTCTAAACAGCAGTCATCTCGACACAGAACAACTCGCTCATCTGCCTCTATTACACAGTCGTAGAGCACTTCAGGCTTGGCACAGGTCTGTTAAGAAAGCAAAGTACAATGTCATGTGAAATCATACGGGGTGCTCTACTCGACACTAGATCCATGCACTGCTCTCCAACGTTTAAAATATCACAGAAGTGTCTACCAGCACTGTGTTAGTTAGGTGGGCATCATGTTGGTCAATGCTCCCCATGAGATTATTAACCTCTCGGAGAGTAGTACTTCATACTACCATCCAAAAGAGCAAGACAAACCAACTGCTGCACCATTATCATCAATGTTAATCAATTAGATTTTAGATTAAAATAATATGTACTAAAGAAAGAAAATACGGCATAATGCTATAAAAGTGAAGTTATTAGCTGTAACATAAAAAAAATTGAAGGCACTACAAAAGCCACAATTAGGTACAAAATCAAGCAAGCTGTTAAAATTTTCAAGAACTAACTATATGTTCTACGCTCTATGGAACCCGAGGCCAGGAGAAAAGTGGATGCTGAGTGGGGAGGGAGGGCTTGGACAGTATACATAGAAGATAAGTAAGACATGAAGAAAGCTCAGTGGAGTCGATAATGCATGAAACATGGACAGACGTAATCTTGAAACAAAAGATTGGCACTCCATGCAAAAGAGGACACACAGCATAAACAGTAAAAATGAAATAGAAAAATATAGCTAAGAGTACAAAAGATGGCCAATCTGCAAAAGGATGATAGATATCAGACCGGCAGTTTAGGTGATAAACACAGCTAACATGATGGCAAGATGAACCAGCATGAAAAAAAACTGCATAAAAATTATGACATATCTCAAGCAAAAGAGACGATCATCAGTCATATTATGAAACCCTGGCAAAAGGCCACCAAGTTGCTCTTTGTCACCTGCATAACTCTCTCCTCTAGCACGTCCCTGGGCAGGCACTTGCTTCCTAGCTTAAGTTACACGTGACATTTGTTAATCATGCATAAAAAATACACATGTTATGTTCAAATCCATATGCGATTAAAGGACTTGTGTTGGGGAAATTCAATTGTTATGCAATGTCAGTTCAAGAAAAATTTTTAAGGGCAGAAGCAACAACCTCAGACATTTTGGACCAGCTCAAGAAGCAGGAAATGTTTCACTTCGAAGAAATATTGGGGCAAGGAAAGATCCATTTTGGAAATGCTAAGGAGAAGAAAATGACTAGAGCTTCAGATAATTAAACTTCTTCAATTCCTGAGAAGACTACACCAAACACAAGTCAAAATGTAAATTTTAGTTTTCTATATTAAAAAATACAACAAAAGTTCTACCTTCTTTTGACAATATGGATTTTTGTGAAACTAGGAGTTTTTAGGTGATAGCAGAATTGCACCAAGGTTTAAGTAAACGTTTTCCTGTTTAACACAATGATGAAAGTTCTGATGAACCACTATACATAAGAGACACCATAGAACCTGTTTCACGCAGATGGCACTGTCCTCTGTGAAATATTGAGGGAGTCTTGAAGCAAAGCTGGAACACTGTAGGAAGTGTTTGGAAGACAAAGGTTTGAGGGCAGAGGAAGCAAAGAGGAGTATGCGACCTGCAATATTGGAAATCACCATACTTGCGATAAAAACAAATGCAGAACATGATGCTTTATAAGAATTACGAGTTTACTGAGCATCAACAAACTGAAAAAGCGCCTCTTATTATATGTAGTCGTATGCTTCAACAATTACGAACAATAACGCCCCCCCCCCCCCCACCCCCTTGTTTCACCCTTCAAAAGCCGATGACAAATTCAGCCACCAGATGACTAGCCTTTGCAGGAATGTCAGCCTCTTCACGGAACAAGGTGGGTGTGGTTCTGCAAACTATGAGTGTAATTTAGCACAATGAGAAGAAATGGGGGCAAGGGTACCATTAATGAGCTCCCTTACAGTAACGGTATTACTTGAAAACTTTAGGTCCAGTTGTTCGAACCATTCACGACAGTGTGCCCTCATCGGTGCAAACACTGCTGCCTCAGCACCTGCACATCTGGAATCTCAGGGTAGCATATGCTGTGTCATCTGTTTTTGCAATACACATCTCCCACCCTCTCATGGTGTGCGCGCATATGTGAAAAAAAGAAGTCACAGTTTCACCAGAAAGGCAAAGCATAGATTGCGACAGCAAATTATCAGACAGCCACATGAAGTAAGAATAGCACTTTTATCAGCCATATCAACTTGTAAATATTTGCTTGTTAACTAAATTAACAAGCATGGTGTCAGCACACATAGCAAACATGAACACATCACACTAGATGGCCGCAGGCACTAGCTGTCGAACCGCTGGCATGAGGAAGCATGGCAGCAGCAGCGAGCGAAGTGACCTTCATGCTATATTTCGCTTCAACACAAACTGAGCGCTGAGAACATATAGCACGCACAAAGGCATGAGCCATCGACGCACTTAGACTATGCCCCCAACGCTCTCAAGATACAGCCGCACAACCGTGTGCAGCCGCCACATATGCAGTTATAGCTGGAGTAGGAAGCTGCCCCCTCTCTGCCCCCCTCTGGTGCCTCGCAACATAGGATGCCTTGCAACATTGGACGCCTCACAACATTGGATGCTTCGCGCGTGACAGAAAACGGCGCACTTCCTTCCCACTCTTTTTCCTTTTGTGTGGGCAAGACTGAGCCTCTACCATCAGCTCCCGTCGCACGCTTTCACTCGCACATAAAGCGTAGGGCACGCAACGATGGTGTTATCATCCTTGGTCTTTATATGGAACATCACAGTGATGGCAGAAATGCCCCTGGAGTCTCCATGTAATTGCTATCGCAATAATAAAATGAAAACTCAAATTTGGAAAATATGACAATCAAGTGGACAAGGCAGTATGAACAAGTTGGAAGCAGGCTCCACGAATCTTGTGTGACAAAATTGATCGATTTATCAGGCGCAACGTCCAGCGCCCATTATGGGCTATGATGGGCCCGGTAGTGGAGGGTTACAGATAATTTTGACTGCCAGGAGCTCTTTAACATCCACCGAAGGTATGGCAGACAAATGTTTTTAATTTAAGCCCCAATTGGAAGATGACCACAACAACCTAAAATCAAACCCACACCTCATTCAGCAGAATGCCACGGCCAATGAGCCACTGTGGTGGGTTTGTACTACAGGTTGTCAGCCAAGCTGAAATTACAGGTTTAACATTGAGTGGCATGACCAGCAATGCTTAATGAAACCAAAATGATTCCAGACAAGAAGCGCAGCATTCAGAAAATGTAAGTGATTGAAAAATGAGGATGCTGAGTTTAACTAACATGAACTGCCAAAACAATATCAAGAAAGACATCATCATCAATGAACTGACGGAGGAGTGTGACATACAGAGCAAAATGCAGGTGTTTGAAGAAGAATGCAAACTAATATTTTATTTTTTCTCATCAAAGACAGCCACAACATTTCCACTACAGCAGGGCATTCCTGTACTTTCCAAATTTTCATGTAAGCAAACCTTTGATGGTGCTTTGAATATTTTAAGAATTTTACTATGTTATGTGACCAGTGTGCAAAAAGGGCACCAAAACAATCATAGAAAGACGGCCCTAGTAATCAAACAAACACTTTATTTCCAGAGGCAGCCCCCCCTCCTCCCCTCCCTCATGTAAAGGTGTGTAAAAAACAAAGAATGGAAAGGGCCCATAACGTGGCCCCATTCATTGTAATAGACATAGCACAACTAGCGTATGTAATCCACTACCATGATCTACGCAAGCCTTAATGTGCCATCTACAAGCACACAGCTACCACACTGCATGTGCACATAGCCCGTTAGGTCTGTGAAGTGTGCTATGCTAAAAATATCTTCCAACAATACACCAAAGACAGGGCACTGATGCATATGCTCCCATATGTCTTGATCAAGTAAATTTTATTGTGATAGCAATTATATGGACACTCCAGGAGCATTTTTGCCATCGCCCTGATGTTTCGTATAAAGTCCAAGTGCAACAACACCATCGCCGCAAGCCGTATGTACGAGTGAAAGCACGCGAATCGCGGCTCAATCTGGCATGCGCAAGGAAGGCAGAAAACGAATGTCCCGTCTTCCGTTGTGTGAAAGGCCGTGGAGGGATGGGAGGGAGGAAGCGGCATTGGGCTCCGGCAGCAACAGCATATATCGCGACCATGTGCAAGGTGAACTGATGATTACGGCTAACTCTCACACACGAAAGGGAGCAAAGCGGGGAGGCAGAGGGAGGATCGGCTTCTACTCCGCCAGCAACTGCGTACTTTGCACGATGGCACGCGCCGTATCTTGAAAGCGATCTGCAGACGGCTCATACCTTTGTGCGTGCTGTTTTCTCATTGCTGTTTGCGTTGAAGTGATGGACAGCCCTAAGGTCACTTCGCTCGCTGCTGCTGCCACACTTGCTCGCAACAGCGTTTTGACAGCGGGTGTCCACAGTCATAGAGTGTGATGTGTTCATGTCTGTATGTGTGCATTGGCATCATGCTTGTTAATTCAACTAAGCAAATGTTTCCAAGTTCATACGGCTGATAAAACTACCATCCTTACTTCTTATAACTGTCAACTAATTTGCTATCACAAACGATGCTTCGCCTTTCGGGCAAAATGGCGACTTTCATTTTTTTTAAATCTCACGTGCTCACTATGCGTAGTGTTTTACAATTTATTAGCTAAAAGAATTCCTCTGGATACACTCTGACCTTTGAAAATATGCAAACAATAATGTACGATAGTCGGTGAGCATGTGAAACCTGTAGCTTAGAACAATGACACATGAACAGATGTGCGTCAGTGCCTTTAATAGTGTCATCTAAAAAAAAATTAAATAATCGGGTTTCACGTGCCAAAACCACAATCTGATTATGAGGCACACCATAGTGGGGGTCTCCGGAAATTTTGACCACCTGGGGTTTTTCAACTTGCGCCTAAATCTAAGTACACAGGTGTTTTCGCATTTCGCCCCCATCGAAATGCGGCCACCGTGGCCAGGATTCGATCCTGCATCCTCGTGCTCTGTAGTATCATCTAAAAAAGTCCGCTATCTACCCTTATAAATGCAACATATTTATGCATTTATTCTTTTCCATGTGTGTGTGTTCTACCCATGGCAACAGTCAGTACTATGTCGACGTGGTTTTTCCTGTCCCGAAGAACTTGTTCAACAAATTTGTGCTTTTAAGCCATAGAAGGATGGACACAAGAACATTCACACAAACGAAAACAAGCACCTGTTGCTGCTCGCCTTTCCTCTCTGTGTGCATATGTTTTCATAGCTGTCCTTCTATACTACCTCTGTGCTCTGTTTATGTACTGTTTGCTCCATTCTTCTTACGATACCATGGCTGCCACTAAAACATGCACCATGTCTCCAGCAAGGACAAAAATTGTAAACAGGAGCAAGCTTGAAACAATATATGCTCCAATAACAGAGGCCTCATCTATCATCCTGCTGTCAGAAACTTTCAATGAGACGAGAGCTTCCAGCTATACCTTTGCTTCACAATATGCTTCAAGAACATCAGAGTGTACAATGCTTTTCATCTATCCTTAGAGCCTTTCACATTTTCCGGGTCTGAAAACCTGGAAGAAAATTCCATCCCTTGGGCCTAGATACAGATATCATTCTTGCAAGGCTCTGTGCCTTCACACAAGCCCACATGCATACAAGGCTGTTTGAGGGCTTTCTACAACAAAAAATTAATGTAGCATTTCTGATTTATTAAAGTGTTTTTACAACAGTGCCAAATGTTTGTTACATTTGGCAGTTACATACTTATTGAGTGTCTGGTGATTTCTTTATTGTGGCTATAAAAATGTGTCCTATTATGCTGAAATAAAGCATGATCACTGCAGACTAGTGTTGTAAAGTAGATGGATCCTCCTACATAAGGCAAAAAAATGAAGGTTTAACATCCCAAAGCTGCACAGTGGGCTATGAGGGATGCTGTAGTGAAGGGAGGGCTCCATTTTATCACCTGCGTTTTTTAATGTGCACCCAAAGCATGATACACAAATGTTTTTGCATTTCATCCCCATTGAAATGTAGGAACTGAACCTGTAACCTGAAGATGAAGAGCAGTAGAACACATAGCCACTGAGTCACCATGGCAGGCAAAAAAATAAATTGTCATCAAATATGTCTAACAAACTAAATTTTACTATATTCATGAAACAACTGCTGAAAGGAATGCATATTAATGCATTCCTTTCAGTCCATCATACACCCTTATGTTGTCCCAGCTGCAATTCACACGGACCTTATACCTGATTTAGGAAAAAAAAAAGAATACACTGCATCTTCCGTAAGGCTGCATAAACAGAGCTGAATCTCTGACAGTCAGAAAAGCACACCCTACATGGAACAGAAAGAGCTGGAATTGCCTCGTGAAAGACATTCAAACCTGCTCATAATGATTTTCTTCTCCGATGTTTTTTGCACTTAACTTGCTTGTTCCGTTGACAGTCATGACAGACAAGAGATAAAGGAGCATACCAGTATGATGAAAAATATACATAGCAAAGCACAGCATGTGGTATCTGTTAACATCATTAACCTTTTGAGGATTTTTGCAAAATATGTACGGGGCCACTGATCTATCTCGCATGGATTTTGACGTACGTGAATGGCACCAATCTTATGTTTGATATTTTGCCCGTATTCGACATCACTGGTTGTCGAGAGGTGCTGCCATTTATATGGAGTCACCCAATGTCATTCGAAATTGCGTTTCTGCTTGCCAGGGTGTACAAGTCTACTTATTAACATCAGAGTGCTTGTTCATATGGTCACACACGACTCGTTGGCTACCTCCAAGGCGTGCATGGAGGGGATGCTATCATTTTTTACAGCCGCCGCTATCATGTTTTTGGTAGCTTAGATATTGCCCTGCACAGCCAAGGTTCAGAGATATTACTATGTTTTCTTTTTCTTTGCTTTTGGTTGCGGTTCCCTTCATTTGCTGCTTGCATATTCCCCTACACTGGGGTGCATGCAGTCATGATTTCAGTATGGCCACACGTGGTGCCTATTCTTGAGGCGACTGCTTCATCCTTTCTTCTACTGACTCATTTCTGATACTATCCTTCTTCTGATAAAGTGTTTTTGCAACAATTTTATAGCCAAAAATTTTGCAATAAATTTTTCTAGACCTCTTACTGTGTAGCATATTTGTGTGTATACTGTTGGTGTGAGTAAAGAGTTTTCAATCATTTCCCACTGTAAAAAAAAAAAGAAAACTTAAAAAATTAGTCACAGGGGCACAATTTTTGAAAAAAATTTGACTCTCAAAGGGTTAACTGAACTATATCTCAGCCTGTTTTTTATGTAGCAAAGGTTTTTAAATGCTTAGATAATTCATACAATGGAAGGCGCTGTGAGGCACTCAACACCATACATGCAGGTAAGCTCCGCCTGTTTCACCCTTCAAAAAATGTGTTAGGATTGAGTGCAGGCACTATTCGGGCCACCTCATTACAGACCCCATTCTCTTTGTCACCCCCAATAAAGGAGGATAAGCACAATGAGCCATTATGCAGGCAATTTATTTGTGAAACTGCATTGTAGAGGCATTGAATTGTACAGAGGCTGCTTCCTACCAACTAAATAGAATATTCAAATCTGTGTACACTTTAGCAATCACTGCACCTCACTTGCTTAGAATAACAGTTTCGTATAATAAATTTGTTACTACTAAACATATTTCACACACATATTTTCTCAAGGTTACACCTCACTACCTTTAGCAAGGTAGCTAACTTTTAAATGACATTTGGAAAGAAAAATAAATAAATGTGCACTTTTTTTGTGCATGTGTTCATGTGATCAATTATTTCTTCAAAGGCCTAAAAGAACTATATTCCCGGTAATACATCCCAATATTGACTTTCAAGAAAATTATCCTGACCTGCACACGAGAAATTTCGGACCTACTTTTTTTACTTTTTATGAGGTCCTGAATTACCTTCAAGCATGGCAACCTTACCACAAAATAAGTATGCATCTTAATGCCAGACCACAAATATATAATTTATTATACAATGATTTCATAGTCAAATGAAGAGGGAGGCTCAGTACACATCCGGAATTGACTCTTAGAATAAATTACAAGGGTTGAATGCAGCACCAAACGTTTACCAAAAGAATAGTTTAGCTTTGAACGTGAGCCAGATTATAATACTTTGGGCCAAACTTTCAGTAGCAAACACCGCCAAGCACGCAGACAATGTTGACTGACAATGCCCACTTCAAAGACACAGTCACAAGCCAAACAAATATTAGAGACAAACAATAAAGCTGAGTGCACTATGGAGCCTTACAAGATCAAAGAGATGTGGTCTTGCTTGATTTCCAATGTATAGTAGGTCTTTGAAGCCAGCAGTAACAACAAATGCCGTAGGTTCTCCTTTCCGCTCTAGAAGAGCATTTGTAGCCACCGTGGTGCCCATTCGAATCCACTCTATCATTGAGGCATCAATCTTTTCATTTGGTGGGAACGTTTGCCCTGTTTCCTGCAATTGAAACAGACAATGATAAGACCCATGAAGTTGATATAGGCATACAGGATTGCTGGAAAAATTATGCTTATTGTACTAAACAAACTGAGGCTTATGCTGCAATAATACTTAATGCTTTAGTATCCTACTAAGCTACTGCTTCAAAAAATCCAACTGGTGACAAAGCAGAAGCAGTGCAGCACATACGTTATCTTCACAAAACAATGATGATTTAGTCAGATGGTTTTCTTGTTATTCGCATTGCCTCATAAGAAATAGAATATTTTCCTCACATAGTCACCTTAAAACATGATCAATAGCATGCATGCAATGTCACACTGTCGCTAACATGGGCACGATTTAAGTAGTATTGAGATTTTTTGCCATGACATGTTGAATTAGCATACCTTTCACAAACAGATCCCTTGCTTATTCAAGGGTGTTCAGGTTTTGTACTGACAGGCTAGATGTTTATTAACCAGCTATTGTCAAAAGAAATGCTATGCCCTTTTCATTACACATAAACTAAGCTAGCTTCAGCATTACAGAAGAGCAAGGCTACAAATGTTACTCGCATATATTTTTCTAAAATCTCCTGTAACTTCAGCTGCAAACACTTTGCATTTGGTGCAATAATGAGCTTGCTGTTACGCTGTTTGTGACAAGCAATCAAGGATCCATACAAGTCAGCTGCACTTTGTGCAGTTCAGACGGGGTGTGCATAACCCGGTTCAACATAGCTCGAGGTACCAGCACGGTGTAAACCATTTGAACGCTTAACTTCTGGGACAAGCAGTGCAAGAACAGAACATAAAGAGCCTTGTTCTGCATGAAATGCAGCATGTGTGTGTCAGATACTGCTGTTGATTGCTGGCAGCGTTTGCTGTTTTCACGGCAATGCATGAACTAGGTCCATGAATAGTTCGGTGATTCTGGCACAGTTGTTCAGCTAGTGTATCCACTGCTTAACTTCGCGCGCGCGGGTGTGTGTGTGTGTGAGTGTGCGTGTGTGTGTGTAAACTTACTCTCAACAGTAAAACTTGTTCTTTACTTGACACAAACGTTAGTGCTTTAACAATGCTGCTCTCTGGCATGTAAATATCAGGCTCACCTCTTCCAGGATCCTTCTGATGCCTTCGCGCGGTGCGTCTGTGTAGTTATTTGGATCCTCAGAAAGAAGCTTCATGACTCTGACGTTACCTCCGGGACAGCGAGCATATATGTCAGTAAAGGTGCCCCCACGGTCTATGGCAAACTGAAACTTGCGACTCGACTCTAGAGGTCTCATTGTGTTAAAATGGCGAACGTACACGCTAACGGAAACCTCGTGTGATCACAGCAGAGAGACTGCCAGTGCACGATGCGAACAGCTGTGAAGAGTCGTTGCTATCGCAACTATCGCTGCGAAATTCGAGTTGCAATGATCGCTGCGCTCTGCCCCGAAACATTTACGACCGCTTTGCTTGCTTGAAACCGCAGCACCGCAGATGGAAACACATTGCAATGTTTGAAACAGATGTTTGTCACGCGCTTCACAGACGCCCCGCCCATTAGTTTCATAGCCCCGCCCTAACACGGGGTCAACAAACTAAACAAACTGACGACCGCTGATGACTGATAATAAAAGTACGACCTTTAATTTTGATTGAACTTTATTTAGAGTTATTTATTTCAGTATACGCTGAAAACTAAATTCTGAGTTAGTTTTTGAGCCATACGATTACTTTGAGCTACCAACAAATCGATGCTGCAAACAATGTTTTCCGTCACCATCACGGCCACGAAGAAGCGTCTGCTGCTGACGTGTTCGACAACAGCGGCGCAGTTGTCACTGCGAGAATAAAACGCCTGTCTGAATTTCAATATTAAAATTTGCTTGCTCGCCGTTTTCCTTGGTTGATTAGTGAAGCTTAAGTGCTCACCGTATGCGTGCAAGTTCAAGAATATAGAGAAAAGAAAACAATAGGGTGAAAATAATACTTGAGGCCGGTTCAGTTGCGTGCTTATTTTTTATAGCCTCGAAACCGGTCCTTTTCGTAATGGTGGCGCGGCACGAAGCGTCAGCGTAGTCTGCTCGTCACCTCAAATCGGTTTTAATCCTCGAACTTCTAGGCACTTTGGTTGCATATTTCAATAATACTGCAAAATGTTAAGTCGGTATATTATTTTAGCCCTGCTTATTGTACCTTTGGTGACTATATTTCATCAAAATGGTGAGTATTTACTTTACGTGGCTGCAGACGTATTTCCTCTTAAGATGGTAGTCAACAGCTTCTCAGGTGATTTTTGAAAGGCGTTAGGCAGTGCTTATTTGGTGAACACTGGTGTTATATATTGTAGGTTCCAGCGAATCATCTTGTGTATTTGCATCGCTATAGCATAACGCAGATTTTCTGACGTGACTCGGATGAGCAACATGGGTTTGTCGGAAGTGTTCAAATTGCGGACGCAGACTAGAATAAAGTGATACACATACCTCATATAAAAGCAGTTATACGATGAGTGTCTCCTGATTGATCCAGCTTGACGGTGCATGATCGTTAACAGTCTACAAACAACTAAGGTGGCTCATATGATTGTTGACTTGTTTTTTAATTCAGCAGCAGCCAGGGAACTCCTTGTACTGTATGTTATTCGTCATTGCTTGTCTGGGACGAGTTATCTTATGTTCAATCCAGATGTTCTTATAAGGACGCAGATTTCGTACCTAACGTCAGAAACGTTTCAATAAAAACAGTTGTATCACGTATAAACTGCTGATTACAGTGAATTTTGTCAAACTGCAGAATCGTACAGGAAACATCTTGCTCCTCTCACGTCGTGTCACATTTGCCGCATATAAAAGCTTGCAAAATGTGAAAATGTGCCTACTGCGTTAACCTTAAAAAAATAACTTCCCACTTAAATAGTTTGTGAAACTGAGGGACAAAACTAGGCAGTCATGTGCATCTTGTGAAGGGCCTTTACAATACCCTTCTGGAAGCTCTAGGATTATGCTGCTCTTTTCAAAATTATTGCATCTGTTCCTCAATCCGTTTTCGATCTGCTAATGTTAATGTTAGATTGCAGATGTTTCTACAGGCATAAGCAGTTACTTGCGTTGGTGCTGAAATGGTATTTGTCTATACCATTAGGTGTGCCTTGTGCCAGAGCAGAAGACGAAGATGATGTCGTCGTTGAAAATGATGCACCAGCTGACTCAGCGCAGCAAGAAGCAGCAGTCAGTGAACAGGTGGGACATTTACTTCATTTTGGGCCTAGTCACTTTTCTATTGAAGTCTTAAGCTTTCAGGTATGCTGCATGTTGTCAAGCCATTACTGAATGTAATGTCAATAATCAATCAACCATATACATTGTCTAATGATGGCCATCCAAAGATAATGTTGATCAATAAATTTATTAAAATCTATTTCAAATCATTATGGTTTACGATGTTCACCTGTGGGAGGTCAACACGTCGCATGATAGTGTGATCATCAACTGGTATGCATGAGACCTCACATGCTTAACTAGTTGATGAAGTCAATGTTGAGCGTAGGATTAGAATGTTGCTTGTGGTCTTTATACTCCAGCGCTGTTTCAAGAGGTTCCAATGAAAACACAGCAGCTATCCTCAGATCGTTGTATTGCTTATATTGTATGTATTTTCATCTAATAATATGTTTGTCTTTCCTGCTTGTACCTGCACTGGTCTGCACTATTGTATAAGTAAATGCACTTGCTAAGCGCAGTGGGGGGCATACTATGCAATTTCAGGTGCTTTTACCTGCAAACCAAACCCTCCTCATTTATTTACCAAATTATGCAACACCTGCATTGTCATTGGTTTTGCTGAGGTGAGGCATGCAACAGACATTATACACGTTTTTCTAATCTATAAAGCATAAAGAAAAGCAAGTGTGAAAGAAGTAAATCTTAAGAGGTAACAAACAGCATATAGGCAAAAATAAATGTAGCTGTAGGAAAAAATGCCCGTGTCAGCTGCCTTTGAACTTAGTAACTTGAAAGTGCAAAAACAATACCTTTATGTGGGAACATATGTGAAAACTTAACTATTAGCCACCTATTTCTCCTTGACCTGATTTGATCTCATGGGAGTGTCAACTGATGCAAAAATCAGTGCCCTATTGCGAAACGCAGCTATGAAAGTATCGCATGTGCACAGAGCATACTTTTGTCCAAGCAGCATGTGATAGACCGGTACATAGCCTTGCTGTTTCTCCGCTTCCAACGCAAATAGAAATTGCACACACATGCACATGCTCCTGCATGCACAATGGTTACAATAAGGAGTTGCAAAATATCGATTAGCTAATAAACAGCAGCTATGCCAGGTTGAATGGAATAGTCTAGCAGACTATGGTCGGACACTACGATGTTATGCATGCATGTGCATTGTAGTGTCATGCTTGCCCTCAGTGCTTTCGCAGGTGCGCTCCCTGACATCGTGCTGGCCGATGTGCAAGTAATTGGGATGCAAAATTTCTGTAAATTTTAAGTGGGAGGAAAAAACTTTTTTTTTTCCACTGTTTTGTTTCAGGAAATTTTGGAAATTTGGTGGAACATTGAAACTCCATTAAATATAAATTATATTTATATATCAGTATTAAAAATATCATTATATACATGCAATAATAATGAAGAGAATGCGAAGACAACGTAATTGTTGTTCTCATCTGCGAAAGATTGCTGATCTGATAACTGAGAAGCACTCGTATTAGAATTGGTCACGACTGCTTCCATACTCAAATTTGATTTTACATAGATGAGCTTTCAAACACACTTACTTGTGAGTCTGTTGCGAAGCTTGCTATGAACATTTTCAAACAAAGACTAGTTTGTTTATAACTGGCAGGTGGTGAAGGTATTTGCGACAGCCTAGAAGCTATAGGTGTCGGCGGCTGATTAGTGCAAAGGCCTTGCCGCCAGGTTTATGGTTTCACATTCTTTTCTCCCCACTTTTTCTAGTCGAAAAAAAATGAAAAAAATCTTTTTTTCCCCAATCTTTACGTGTTTTTACCCGCCCCTTACATCTCTAGCCAGTCTACATTTCTGTGAGATTATTAAAATATTGGAGAGCTATATACATGCATGTTTTGTTTCTGCTTCGTGATGCTTTACCAGCATTGTGGCAAATTCTCTAACCCTTTGTGGTCATGAGTATTTACCCACTTAGCGGTCATTCCGATTGAACTATTTTGCATATTTTGAACGATGTGCAGAAATGGAACTTGTGTGAACAAGTGCCTAGTAAGTGACTCATTTGAGAAAGTTCTTTTGTTATTCCTTGGGCTGTTGTACAGTGTAGTCTCCAGCTAGCATCATGTTGTGGGTGAGCACAACAGGAATTGTTGTTTTTCTTCAGTGCTCTCATTAGATGTTTACTGGTTGTCTGAAAGCAGTATATACTTCTCCTCGGCACTAAAAGTCTTTAGATTCACTAAACTCGTGCGAGCTCTTTCCATAGAATGCTTGTGGAGAAAACATTGCCATTCAGTTCGTCCTGTCAAGGAACGCGCATGCAAATACCTTTGTGTTCTGCTAGATAAGTGCTGCCCTCATACACAGATGCTGCAAAATGCAATTACCAATAGTTAAGGGTTCCCAAAAGGTGCTGCAACAAAGATAAAACAAGCAGACACAAGCTTGCATGTGTGTCAGTTGCGTCTAGACATCTGACCAGAAGCAATATGATCTCGTGCTGGAAGGGTCTACACACACCACCATAAAAGGTTAAATTTGTTTCTTTGTTGTATAACAATCTGTACATTTCTGCTTTTGCTTGCATTCTGTTTATTTTAATTGTGTAAGGGCTAGTAGTAGTGCAGTGTTCATTGTAAAGGGGGCGTGCAGTGTTTATTCTAAAGGAGGCACTGAGCTCAATCTGTGATGCACTGACAGCATCACTAGGGCAGCCATGCTGCATTGCTGGTTGTGTCATTTGCACAGTGTCAGAGAAATACAGGAGAGCACAGTGTCAGGAGAAAT
This sequence comes from Dermacentor albipictus, assembly GCF_038994185.2. Classification (NCBI taxonomy): domain Eukaryota; kingdom Metazoa; phylum Arthropoda; class Arachnida; order Ixodida; family Ixodidae; genus Dermacentor; species Dermacentor albipictus. The sequence continues at coordinate 172,896,497 of NC_091821.1, forward strand.
ACAAATCATCTGCTGCAGTTATTGGCAACCGGTACAAATGAGGGCTCAAGAGAGCATGAGGGTGATGCAGGAGCTCTCGGCAGCAGTCGTCAGTTCACCAGAGCCCCCTGGTTGGTTGGTTTCTGCCGGGGTTGAACTTCGTTGCTGGCAGCTCGTTTTCAGGGAGAAGCCAGTCCGAAACTGCCTCCCCTATAGAAGCTGGCCTAAGTCAGTGACAGGATTGAGCAGAAAGTGGTTGTGTGAATGAGGCAGGCTGTCATTTGGGCAACATTTTACATTTTTGTTGGAAATAAGAGTGGATTTTTTGGGGTACTATTTGTGAGAAGCAAGCTCTGATGAACCACAAACTTTTTTACTTATTGCTTGAATGTTTCAGGATGATGACGACGACGACGGTGATGACAGCTCTTCGGGTGGTCCACTGAAACCTTCCCCTGATGGCGATACTTACATGCTGTTTACAAAGCCTCAGAATTTTCAATCAAGTTAGTCAATTCTGCTCTTGTACCTACTAAGTGTGCTCATGTAGCAAGCATGTCTTCTTGACAATAGCATGGTCTATAAGGAGCTTTCATAAGATGTTGGAATGTGTTAGCAATATGCTATAAACAGCTTCTACAGCACTGCTGCAAATAAGCAGTAAATCATAAAAACAAGTTTACACACCACATTTTACCATGCTAATTGAATACCACCATGGTTACCATGATTATGTCATGCATACTACCATTAGTACAAAGCTCAGGGGCCTCGTGGTAGCAATTCTAATTATGTAAAACAGTACGCAAACTGTATGGTAAAATGTTTGCTGCAGATTTACCTAGTGGAACTGTAACTAGTGGTTTGTCAGTCCTGTCAAATGACTCAAGCTTTTATGCTTCAAGTGCAAGATCAAACTAGCACATAAAAAGCAAGTAGCAAAGGAAGAGGGTAATGTTTCCAGAATATTATGCAATCATGTCTAGTTCTGAACAGCTGCTTTATTAACTTTAATTGTTTATATTGCCATTGATATGCAGTAGTTCGGTGAGAATTAGTTCAGCAAATGCATGGTGCATGAAAAATTTGGAGTGTCTGCACTTCAGGAAGAAGCTGAAGTGTGAAATAAATCCTAGAAAAAAAACACTTCGCTGGTTACACCTAAGAGCATAGTGTCCAGTTTTTGCTCCCCAATTCTTAAAAAGGTAAACAGATGAAACTGAAGGCCCTTAATTATGTTATGAATTAATAACATTGAAATTTGAAAGCAAAGTACTGGTATGGATGCCAACAGGTGTGGTTTTCCAGTGTGTCCAATGTCAGTTGTAGGCAGTAACAGTGCAGGAGAAAATATAGCAGCAACATAAAGGTATTAAAAGAAAAAAGGACAAACACTGTCCAATCGACCAACATAGTGGCTTAGTGGTTATGCATGCTGCTGGTGAGAACGAGGCTGTGGGAATGATTCCCAACTGCTACAGCCTCATTCTGATTTTGGTAGAATTGATTTTCGTGCTTGCGAAAGAACCTCAGGTAGTCAAAATTAATTTCGGGATATTAAACTCAATCAGCACTGTACAATCCTTTTGTTTTCTTGTCCATATGTTCTTGTGATAAACTTATCTGTGCCCACCCAACGATGATGCTCAATTTATTTATGGTACCCTCAAGGCCTGAGGTCATTGCAGAGGGGAGTGGTAAAACAAAGCATAACAATGAAATACAAAAAATAAACAATGTAGCATGTTAGTAAGGCTAAGTAATGCCTTGCCTAATAGTTTGCAAGGACGGCACGTAAACAAAATAACATGCTAATAATTCCTAATTACGCAATGTTAGCTAATGCCTTATGAAATAGTTTGTTGTTGACGATGAAGATAATTTCACAGGCAAGGTGGTTCCACTGCCGTGATCTCCTGCGAAGTTATGGCAATGATAGATGTAGCTCGAACGTGCTTGATAATGGTCTCTTAGACATTTCTGGTATGTAAAATGACCACTTTGACCTAAGGACATTTCAACACAAATCTTGACTCTTGCTTTTCCATATTTTTAACAGATTTAATAAACAGGTACATTTGGGCATGCATTGTGTGACTAGCTGGTCTTTCAATGCAGAGTTGCCTGCTGGCAAGGAGGTACACTTTCTTGTGGGCTTCAGCAACAAGGGTGATAAGGAATTTGTGTTGGATACTATGGATGCTTCTTTCCGTTACCCAATGGACTTCACTTTTTATATACAAAACGTGAGTGTTTGTGTCTTCTATTGAAAGTATTCCAAACCCACAATGAAATATTATGTAGGTTGCATCAAAATAACTCTAGGAAATATGTTTCATCTTACACTGTGCAACATTTCACAATAGTTAGAGGATGAAGCATTTTGTCATTTTATCCATGGACCTTTTTTTCAAACAAAATATGTATCATGATTCGAAAAAACCTTGATTCACTAGTACTCAAGAGCTCAAGTATTCGTGGAGTGATTTTAAAAGGACACTATAAAGAAGCACTAAATTAGTTTAGACTGATAAATATTTCAAAACTTTGATTTTCGTTAATTTTGCAGGCAGAGGTTGTTCACTGCTAGGGGAAATGCAGACCACACTTTCATTTCTTAATAATTTCGCTCTGAAACATTAGTGTCGCAATGCCCACTGTGATGTCGCAAATTTCAAGTATCTTCTGATATTTGGGTCATTGTGGTGCAGTTAAAGCTAAATTGTGTTCAGCTTCTTTAGAATACAATGTAGTCCAACTTTACTGACAAAAAAATAGCGAAGTCCGAGCAGATGCCTGTCAAAATGCATGACATCATGGCTGGATAGGGCAGGAATTTCAAGGCTCTTTCGGCACCAGTCTTTAGTTTTTGCATTCTTTCGGATGTATCATTCTTCCTTTCATAGTTAGAGTGCCTTTTTCAGTATTCTGTGAGAGTGATTTACTAATACTGCCCACTTTAATTTCCTTTAATGTACCTTTAAATCATGGTGTGATTTCTAAGCTGATCGTGTCCTGTATTGGCATGAAGGGGCTGTATCAATTATTGGCGTCCACAAAAATGTAAGTAAAATGAGCCAGCATGTGCTGCACTGCAGCAGTGTGCTTATGCTGGGTGCTAGAGCTGTGGTCTGAGAACTTCTGACAAAGCTGTACTTCTCTTGTCAATGCATGAATAATTTGTACAACTTAGTTTGTTGGCTTGTGTAGGAGAAAACCATTCAATTTGGGCATTGTACTCTCTTGCACTCGTTAGACCGACTATGTGCATTGTCAATTGCTCCATATCAGTGAAATATATATCATATTTTCATAAATATAAATGTAACTATGTACATAATGTAGACTGACACTTGAAGTTAAAAATAAAAGTAGTTATGGTTATGACATTCAGACATACAAGCACCACAGCCAAGGGCCTTTTGAGTGTCAAGCATAACTTAAACTGTCAAAATGGCCAGGCTCTCCCCAGCCTTGTCCAGCTACTGCCATTGCACCACTTTACGCCCTGGGTGTGTCAAGCCTGGTTGGTGCTTTGGGGGAAAAAATTTTACATTCTCAACATGGTTCATTATATTCTGAGGCGTATGTGCCATAAATTATTTGGAAAAGGAAAGAAACTGATTAGATTTGTACAATTATATGATTTAAAACACTTAAAGGGAAGCTGAAGAGTCTGTCGAATTCAATAAGACGCTCATATACGGATGCGGGAACCTTATAAACCATGTAGGTCAAATTTGGGTTTTGTTTTTCTAATAGGAGCGACGTAATCGTCGGTTGAAATTGCGCTGTAGCTCCGCCCCCCGTCGAATGCCGCGCGCTGCTGCTGACGCTGACGATGCGAGCGGAGACCGGAAACCGCGGTGTTGTGACGTCAACTTTAGTGTTTTGCTCCTTCGCAGCCTGCGCGACCGTGCCTGACCGTGCTTGTTTCTGCGTGCGTGCCGTCGTAATCTGCTTCGATCGACCCTGCATTTCTTTGTTGGTGCGTCTGTGTGTATGTAGAGTGGTGGTCAACGTGCGCAGCATCAACTGATGTGGTGGGCCGATCATGCACGAACACCAGCGGCCGCGACGATGTTGTCTTCCATTGCTTCCCACAAGACAAGAAGCTTTTAAAGAAGTGGGAGGCTGCTGTAAAGCGAAAGAATTTCAAGCCCTCAAGAACAACACTGGTGTGCTCCAACCACTTCCGTGACGACGATTATCACCAGAATTTCCACTAGCAGGCTTTCTAAACGCAGCGCGAAAAGATTGGAGCAACGAAAACAAAGACGGCACAAGTGCGGACTGACTGATGATAACTGGTAATGGAAGGCCTTATGAATACACGAACTCGCCCAAACCTGGATTTTGATTTACTGCGAGCTTCTTCATGTTAGCACGCTGAACGGAAGGTGCATGTTTATTTCCCACCCTCGACGCAGGTTTCGTCGCAAAGCGCCGCGAATTTTCTATTTGCACGTGTGTTGTAAAACAGCCTGCACGCAGCTACCATAACGCAGTGCAAATGTAGAGTTTGCATGTGCTGGAAAGCCGGCGCACGCCAGGACGCTACGCTCCCCCCGTCTCTCGCGCACAGCGAGAAACCGACCGTCTCACGTAGCCGACGGAATTCGCCGCCTTTACGACTTCGGTTACGAATAGTGTGCGGATGGCGCACAGATGAAGGTCACTACGCGTACTGCATGAACCGGGAAGCTTTTCACGCGTTTGAACCGTCTTTGTAGGTTGCCGACAGCTTTGGACAGCGCACAAATGCCAACGATCGCATCCCCGCTTACGTTCCACGAGGAGGCATGCAGGAACACAACACTGCGGTTGTTTGACCGGAAACGAGCTCACTAGATCGGCGAAAGATCGGCGAGATCACTAGATCGCTTTGCAAAAAACATACTCACCAAAGAGCATTTCCAACACGAGGAGATCCCAAGACTTCGCTTTCGTTCTCGTCGAAAGCACTGCTCGCACCAGCATCGTTTGCTTCTTCGAGAGGCCGGCTCTTTGCAATCGGCTCGTACATGTAGGGAGCAACGCCGAACTCTTCAGAAAAACGCAGTCTCTCTAAATTTTCTATTACCTCTTAATTTTCCATTACGGCACCAAACTACCTGGCACCGCGCTTCATGTGGAGCGGCAGCGGCCGGTCGCTAAAGTTGACGTCATGGGTCGCCCGACCAATAACAGGCGGAAACGAGATGCGCGAGCTGGGCGTGTCCGCTGCTGCACTTTTCGTCGAAATAAAATATATTTGCGCTTTCTTTCGCTCAATTTCGATACGATATTCGAATTCGGAGGGTTGAAAACCATTATGTACACATGTTCACTCATTTTTTCTGGAAAGCCTTTCAGCTTCCCTTTAAGCCATAGAGCGAAAGTTAGAACCACTATTTAATCGTCAAGCTAAACTTAAGGTGCTGGTGACTTACAAAATAATTTTTAGTCTGCCAGATAGTAAATTCTATTTCTAAACAGTGCTGTGAGCTTGCTTTTCTGTTTGCGATTTTTAATGTTTGGCATTTTTATTCCTTTTCACCCAGTTTACAACCATTGGATACAACAAGGTGGTAAAACCAAAACAACAGGCTACCCTGTCTTACAGCTTTTTTGCCAGTGAGAGCTTCAGTGCTAGGCCGTTTGGCCTGGCTGTAAACCTCAGATACAGAGATGCCGTAAGTATCACTTAAATGTCTCGATAATGCTCGTTCATATGTTTGTAAAGACTAATGTGTTGAGGTTGGTAAGATCATTCAACTTGCTTCTATGGGCTGCAGTTTCAAGGAGACCATGACACCACACTTTCACATAAACTCTTGTATGTGTTGCACCACACCCTACTGTAAAACATATTACGCAGCTACATCAAAGTGGTCACTTTCTCTTGCCTGCTTGATGTAAAATGCAAACAATGCTTTACAGAAGTTAGCTGGTGTGCCAGCTTAGTGGTGCACGCAAATCCACTCGATTATTGAGCCTCATGTCATTCAGAGAAGTAGCAGTGTATGAAACTAGCTAAATTGTATAACCTATAGACCAGCTGTTGACATCATGTATCCACGTATCCTGCCTTGTTGTGTGTATTGGTATGACAAAAGATGGTTTATCTCAAATCATTTTCAAAACTAAACTTAGACATTTGTCTGCATAGAACAGGGGGTTCTAAATCTACGTTCTATAATTTCTTAATTTAAAGAAAAATTTTGCATTGCAATTTGGACTTGAGGAAGCCAACGCACACCGTATCTGCACATCAGTAGTCTTTGTTAGAGACCCACGTGGTAGCAGTGCACAAGATTTATCATTGTGTTTGTTGAGCTTATGGTGTTCATGCTGAGTATTGTTCATTCGTGCTCACGAGGATGGTTTGTAGCACGTGAGCGGAAATCAACTCCAAAGTTCTGCAAGTTGCGGGGCTACTTCTTAATTTAGCTGCGTCTGCCTGGTCAACTCTAGTTGCCGACAGATGGCTATATTGGTCGGTACATGCCGTGCGCATGATTTGCAATAAAGGTGTGTCGGTGTCGGTACAGCGATGTTTTGATAAAGGCTGGTCTGCTACTGCACTGCCTCAGTTTCTACATTATTTGCTTTTAAAATACGACAAGCGTTTTGGTGTGCTGAAGGGGGGGTGCCACTGCAGATCACTAGCTGCATGCTGGGCGAAGCAGCCTTTTAGGCTTAGCATTGCAGTCGCTATACCGAAGCCCTTTTAGCGCTTTCTGCAGTGTGAGTGACTTGTAACGTTTGTGTGCCAAAAAATAAACCTAACTGTTATGTGTCTGTCACTTCGATCATATCAGGACATCATTTATGAAATATTTGTATTTTCCATGAGCAATGCTCAAAAAGCACACAAGCTAACTGTGATGTTCATAACGTGGCAGCTGAGCCAGGTGGTATTGAAGTATACGTTTCAAGAAAAAAAAAATCATGACAATATATTTGTGCAAATTTAGAAAATCTCTTATTCAAGCTTCTTGTTAAAAATTTTTCTCACCTTAATAAGCAGTATCTGCAGCTCAGTACTCCTATACAATCTGTGTAAATGGATCAAGAAGTCTCTCATAGTTTACTTTAATAAGTATTTTGAGAAGCTGTGGCGTGCCGTTCAGTGATGTGTGCTAAGCAGCAATCATTATTACTATTTATTTATTTATTTTTTTGCCTCTCTTCAAGGATGGCAATGCCTACCAGGATGCTGTCTTCAATGAAACTATCGAGGTTGTGGAAATTGATGAGGGACTTGATGGAGAGACGTAAGTGAGATATTCGTGAAGCCTTTAAATTGGTAATGCGTGAATATTTGGCTTATGAATTCAATACTGCAGTCGCCGACTGATTCTTTTTACGCAGACGGCTGTAAAAATATCTGGCAGCCCAAAGAACAGAATTTCACGTGAAAACAACATGGAAATTTTTCTCACATACTTGTTTTTGCTTGGCGTTGTGCTCCAGTAAAATATCCACGTTGTGGGGGTCTGGTATCTCACAGGAGTACTGACCATTGCGGGCTCGAGCTTAATGAGCCTCAGGCCGTGTCAGCTGTCGCCTCTCTTATTCTAGTGCACTACTGTGCACTAGAGTATGCTTGGGCAGCGAAAGGGGGCACCGAACGCTACGCATGCAAGAGAACACAGTATTGCCCTGCCGGGAAACTGTTTATCATCTCTAACGGCACCCAACACTACACAAACACCTGTTCCCAGGGTTCACTGGAACCAAAGGGCTCCTGCACCAAGGGCGAAAATACAGACAGGGGCGCCAATAGCATGTTGCTGCGAGAGCTATGGCTCCCTGTGACACACCACTGGGAAAAGTCCCCGTGGCTATGCTGCTTGCTCTCATGATAACCAATGGGCCCGCTCGTGAAAACTCTGGCAATCTTCTTCGGCTTGGGCCTCTGATGAGTGCAGCTTGGCGCAGTTCAACCATATGCAAGCACTAGGCACCGCTCTTCGGCTAGGCACCGCTTCGGCTTTGGACAGGATCAACATGAGGTATGTACTTGCCGTATGTGCAAATGCACTGCACGTAAACTCAAGTCCGAGACACAAAGGGGCCGGCGGATGAGAGAAAGGCGTGGGATTACCCAGTGCTGTCCAGAAAAGACCTCTCACGCACGCGCTCTGCGGCCAGCCGCTGCCAGCAACGAGAGTGCCCCCACCGCAAAAAACCACTGCGAGTGGAGTGCCACCGCCGACAATTGTCACGAGTGGAAAGGGGAGAGGCATAGGGACGAGAGAATAGGTGAATGTCCATGCAAAGGTGCCGAGGCATACTTCAATTCCCACAATGAGAAGTATCATGGTCACTGATACCAAGGAGGCATTTTGTGACAGCACAGCTCAATGTGCGTTACGTGCTGTTGCCAACGCTGGCGTTTCAGACTGCTTTGCATGAATTTGTTGCAGAGCATTCTTTCCCTTTTTCAAGCACTTGGACAAGAAACTTGGCAGGCACTGTCGTCGAGATGGACAGTACTTCTAGCACAGACTTTGTGCCTAAGCAGTACATCTTCAGGTGTTAGTGACCAAAGTTATGATTGGGTATCAAGTTGACACAGATCTATTTGCAGTAGCCACATAGCACTCAGAAAGCCAAAAACAAAAAACTGTACCACCAATGGAAGCAAAAGTACAGATGAGAAACTGAATAGCATGAACTTTGTTCATGGCCACCATCTCGGCAACCTTGCTTGTGTGGATCATGTCCAAACAGTTGGGTAAGGCATTGTACAGCATCCAAGATTTTGGTCAGTGTTATACGTGTACTTTGGTGCTATTGAAAAGGTTATGGTGCCACTAGGAAGTAACAAAAATCGGTCAGTGACTGTGACTTTCTAATATGTGGTATTAATTGGAAATAGTCACGAATACATGTGACACTGCTCTGTTGCCACTAACTCAGGATCTAAAATAATGCATCATCATTGTCAACCTACACAAAAACTTCTGTCACCATCTTATGATGACCACGGCAATGACGTTGATTCTGACAGTAGGCTATTGACAATGCTGTGGACGCAGTTTCAGATCTGTATCCACTTGTAAAGTGCAGGCAGTTTGGGACCTGTTTTCTTGAGAAAAATGTGTGTGCATTAGAATTGGATAAATACAGCAATAATTGATTGTGAGCTGCCATTTTCACTTGAAACTTTGGTGAGGGCAAGCCCTCAGCATTTGTTTCATTAGGCAATATCTATTCTGCATCGTGCCAGTGAAATAACAGCACATGTTTTCACAAGGGCATTTGTTCTATTGCAACACTTTCCTGCTTTAGCTTCAAAAAATGACTTAGTAACAGTGTCTGCACACAGGGAAATGAGCTAGCAATATCTGAAAAGGAGCATACCAACTTCACTGAAATACCGTATTTCTTTCCCACCTAATGATAGCACCCCAAACTTGCCGCAGCGATATGTCGTGTGCCAGGTCTAGCTAATGACGATCGCGCTTACCATCTGTCGAATGCTACGCGAATGACTCTTCAAGATATACCAAGCAGTCTGCACGCACCAAACAGATTCTTGAGCAGATGGCCCATTTCATTCCCGTCATTACTTTCTGCACTTCCATGGAAAAAAAAAAAAAACTACAACCAAATTTGTCTTGGCTTTATTATTTGTAGGCTTTATAATGGTTGTGGTCAGCAACAAGAACAGAAAAGGCGCCTTTCAATTCCTCTTGTCTGCACTCGTGGGCACGCAACAAATTGTGAGCGGCAACGATAGTAGCCACGTTACACTAATACTAGAAGTGTACCCTATTCCTATGCCGACGCTTGTAACACAGCTAAGATATTCGCCCACCCTTAGTGGAAGTGTGCTGTATTAGGATTGTAGTGAAGACAAATGCCGCAGTTTTCGCAGCATGCCCGCCATGTGTTTTATGTCACTGGCAGCTAAGTGCACCCATCTCTCTTTTTGTCCCCTCAAAGTGGACATGGATATGTTATTGCCGTAAACTTGCCAATATTAACAATATTATTCATTACTGATACGGGAGAAATTGTTTCAGTGCACGCAATGTACACACGAGAAGAAAAAAAATTGCGTTCGGCTTGCTATGCCGACCGCCATATTGTTTTAGGGTCCCGCACTGTTACAGCGGCAGCCGCCTGTTGACCTGTTGTCATCCCGCAGCAAATGCGGGATGGAAAAAAAAGTTTTATTTTCGTGGAAAATTTAACCCACGTAATGATTGCACCCCTGAATTTGCGGCAATTTTGTTGACAAAAAAGTGCAATCATTATGCGTGTAGGTACGGTATCATCTAGTAAAGCCATCGATACCCTGTGTACGTGTTAACGTACCAGTAATGCTAGCTTTGCATCATTATTAGTTTATTTTTTTCTGTACTGTGCTCTTGCCAACTTCTCCAGTCCTTAAAGAAAGAAGCAGTACTTCGAACAGGATGGCAAAGAAAAGAAGCTAAATATTCATGCAAATATGGTACATTGTAAAATTTGTGCTAGATTGTCCTCTTTCTCAATACATTCGAACCCACTTATAATGATACTGGCTTTAACAAAATATTGGGTCCTGTAAGAATGAGCAGCTGATGCACCGTCAGCTTTAGTATGTGTTCTATGGTAAAATAAACTGCTTACTAATATGCTCCCATGCCACATTATTGGTTGTAACAATAAAACCTGGCTACTGAGTGTGTGCGCAATATTCAGCTCATTTTTTTTAGAAAAAGGGTTTTCTCTTAGCTATTGTCACCCAGTTTATTTTCATTGATAGCTATAAAAGTTTGTTTAATTAAAGTATTGTCAAATTGGGACACCATTTTTTGTTATTGTATCCAAGTTAGCAACTTCAGGAACTGAACAATTGATGTAGTTGAAATTGTGAGCGTTGTGTGTGTGGCATCGTTCATGTTCCACCATTCACTGCTCATACATTGCAGGTTCTTCTTATACATGTTCTTGGCTACATGTTTGGTCCTCCTGCTGGTAGCTGCACAACAGTTCCTGGGAACTCTTAGTGTGAGTCTAAAATAGTGCTGGTTATATGATCGGTCTGCTATAGTAAAGCCAAATATGAATAAATATAAGTAGATAATCTATGCTACACTTATTAAACCCGGGGGCTTTTAGTTACTGGCTCTGTTCAACATTTAAAGATCCTCTATTAAATCTTTTGCATGAAGAATTCAAAAAGAAATGCGACATGTGCTTTTCTGCATTTCCCTGAGCCTGGAAGTGGTTTGAGCTCGTGCTGCATACATACATATACTTCAATTGGGGCACAGCATTAAGTGGAACCTGTAGCTTAAACCCTTTGCAGATATGTATGAAAAAAAATGGCAGCACCCTTGTTAGACCACCACTGAACCAATTTGAATGGTGTTTTTAGATTTGAAATGAGAAATCATATTTTGGTGGCAGCAAATCTTTAGGAAAACACAATGTTGGGCTAAGGTGAAGATGCTTATTGTAACAGATTTGATGGCAATAGCTATGAATGCCACGTGCGACGACCCGGGCGGAGATTTTCTGGTACTGGAATAAGAAACTGTGCGTGCCATTGTTTTCACTTGAGATGGGCGGCTATATACCGTTCTCAGTCACGCGCGCCGCCTGGCGCCTTGTTCACATGGGATCTAGCGGCTGGAAAACGTATGCGATTGCAGTCTGCCGCAGGGAACAGTGGCACGTTTCAGATATCGCCTGTTAGAAGCTTGCGCTTTTGACGGCACCACGGGCTGTGAAACAGCTAGGTGAAGATGCTTGTCGCAATAGGATTGGCGGTGAAAGCTGTGAATGCAGCGTGTACTATGACCCCGGAGAAGATTTACTGGTACCGAAATGAGAAACTGAGTGCGTGCTGGAACCGAGACAGACAGGCAAGTATTGCGGTGAAGCTGCCGCGGCGGGCAGCTATATACTGTTCTCAATCGCGTGCGCCTCGGGCATTCTCTTGTTTACATGAGATCTAGTGGCATACTGAACGTTGTTGCCGAAAAATTTTTTTTCCTGAGAATGTATGAACCAGTAAAAAATGAGCGTAAATCTATTGGATAATTCTTTGTGTTTTTGATTGCAAATGTTGGCGCCGGGAAAACATGTAACGTGAACGTATCAACTGGGTTCTACTGTACACATTAATAAGAAAATTTAGAATTTGCAGACCCAAACATAGCATATGCTATCAGCCAAGCATGCAGAAGAATCAAGGCAGAGCTCCAGCTCTTGGTAAAGTAAGAACACTTGTATCTGGGTTGCAAATTTTGACAGTTATTTGAAGTGCCATATGGTTTTGCTTAGTGCATCAGCCTCTGTTGTTTAATTATCAATACATTTTTGAAACTTTCTGGAACTAACCATACAATAAAGCTAACATTTTTTTCAGTGCTTCGCATACAATAATGTCATTTGTTCTAGCACTAGAAACTGTTGACATTTCTGCCAACTTCGCTTGCTGTAGAACTTGTACACAAACTTGCAATGACCACTTGTTCTGCTCTCTGCGTTCTGCTTTGTTTTTTAGAAAAAGAAGCCAGCCAGCAAGCAAAAAGTAGAGATGGGCACCCAGAGTGCCAGTGACGTGGACTATGACTGGCTGCCCAAGGAGATAAGTAAGTCAACTCTTCATTTGCAGTTGCCAACCGATATTTTAGTCAGCTTGGCAGTGCCACCACTGGCCCCATGTACAGTGAAACCTCATTAAATTGTATTTGGCCAGAGCTCAGAAAAACTATGTACTTAATGGTAGTACTGCTTAACCGAAATAGCATGAGATCGCCCACTTACTTGTCAAAAACAACTCGGAGAGAGTGCCATGAAAGCGCAAAAAATGTCACTGTTGTTAGGCAACACTTCGGCAATAACAGATGCAACGATGGCGAAATGTCAAACCTCGAAAAGTCAAACCTGAAGCCGACATCTTTTCACGGTAACAGCTGCACTGCCGAGCAACTTCTCCTTTGCATTCCAAATGCCGCACACTGTAGTCATCAGTAGATCCCTCTCACGTACCAGCACCGGCTTCTTCGTGCCACGTTTCTTCTATGCTGAGCACCCGGTTTTTGACCGAGTTTGAGCTCAGCATGACGCGAGTCCTAGCTTGCACGACGCCACAACACAGGCCACAATGCTCTCTGGCACGGTGTCGAAATGATATCGATGTGGCTTCACCCTTCCAAGCGCCCTCTGCCTTTGCGTTTGGAGGTCATTCTGGTCACTGAGGCTCATTGTTCTGCCAGGCCAACCTACAGCCGTGATTGAGCAACGAAAAGTGGAAACACTACATGTTAACGAATAAGTACACAATAGGCTGGTACGGTTTATGCAGATACGAAATGCATTGTGTTAACTGGCCGCTGATTTGGGGATTTGACTTCGCTACTTTTAGAACGAAAGTGCTGTTTAAGCAGGTACGGTTTAATGAGGTTTTACTGTACATAATGTATAAGTACAACTGAAATTGCAGACACCTTGCAGTGCGCCATTTAGTATTTCGGACTCTTAACTGCATGACCGCATGCTAATTTAGCTACTGAGACCTGCAAAAATAGCTGTATCTTAGTTTTGATACATTTCCAGTGTGTGAAGCACACCAGACAATGGATGTTGCAAAGGAACATGTAATCATTATTCTATTGCAGCACGGTCAACTTCTTTTTAAGTTGCCATGGCATTAAGCTTTAAAGGGCGCCTCACCAGGTCTGGCCATTTTGAGCTGACAAGCGCAGAGCATACATTGAACGATAACGATCGCGCCAGCAAAGTATTTCATTGCTACGCGCTGCGGAGAGACCTGAAATTTCAAACCAAACGCTGTTATTCCTTCTCCTTGCGGCCACTGCGCTCCAAGCCGGACGGTGACGTAGTCGTGTCCCTGCGCCTACGTAGTCATGTCCGCAGTGTGACATTGCTCGTGGGGACACATGACTTCGAGAATTATTCAAGACATCTGTTATCTGTGCGATCTGTTGCTTGAATTGACAAATTCAGGTTTAGAGAAATAATAAAACACACAAACGGAATGTCTGCATGTTTTTTGTTTTACTTCGCATCGAAGGAAGAAAGATGTACTTCCGCTTGTTCCCATGGTTGTGCAGTCACGTGCGTAGGTACCGAAACTATGTCATTTTCTACCGTGCTCCAGCGCATGATCATGCTCTGCGATCTGCTTGTTCTGCCTCAGTGTTCGTGTAGCACTGAGTTATACTGCTAGTCATGTTTCCTTGTGCACAGTGCGCAAAATCGTGCGCTGCGCGAACGAGACAGCAGCTTGTGCGCGACGCTGTCAGCGAAAATGCGGAGCGCGGGGAAGCAAGGAGCAAAAAAAATGAAAGCGGGGTCTGTGACGTATGCATCACACGATCCACAAGGTCTGGTATGGGAGAATGCAGGGATGGAATTTCACTTGCGAAGACTTGACGAGGCGAGTGGAGAGAGAGTCTTGCTTGGCAGTGGAGCCCAACTGCTGAAATCATGGGTTCGCAGCACTGAAATATTTCTATCTTGGCTATTAATGAGCCGATAACTTTTTGCGGCAGAACGCTCCCTAGAGGACACGTAACACCCTCCAGCGTAAAACCAAAATTTGCTATAGGGCTTGGTAAAGGGGCCCTTTAATGTATGCATTAGCCGTACTTTCTCTTCTCTGTAGCAACATCATGACAATGGTCGAAATACAGACCAGCCATGTTGCATGCAAGCGTTTGTGCATGCAACAATGCGTTGACAAGCTTGGACCATATTTACGGATGATCACTTTCAAAGATGCTTTCACTTTCATGAGATTTCTTGCAAGTAGCACAGGACACGTCAGGAGGTAACCGTGTTTCTGGCACTGTGTTAAGAATGCTGTTGCTCACGGCAGCCGATATATCAGGTGCTAGTCAAGCGAAATCTCACTAAAGTATTGTCAAAAGCGAGCACCTTTGATTGCACGGAAAAATATGTGATTACCGTATAGCTGCAATGCATCGTGGTAATGCTCATTTTGCGGAACACTCACTGCCAGCAAGACCTGTACTACAATTCCCGGGTTTCTCTTGAGTGCGTATTGCGGCAGCAGATTGGCCATCGCTCTCTCCTGAAATGTTGGAACAGGCATGCAATACGTTTGCACGGATGCGCAACATGGGCATGCAGTGGGGAGCTGGCATAAGCCGCTCGGACGGGCATTGCTGCTAAGGATTGGCCCATCGGACCTATACTCCTGGAAAGAACATTCTTATTGCATTTGTATTCCTTTCCGCAGTCGCCCTCATCCTCTTTCATTGCACTCCATGCGCAGCCTGTGCACTGTCCACAAACCCGTGCCTCTTGCTAGAGAGGCTGGAGTTCCCGTAATAATTGTCCAGTGGCTGAGCGCACTTTACTGGCGAAGTTTTGCCAGCAGCACGAAATTATCACAAAATTCGGCATAAAATAAGACAGATATCTTTAGGTTAGATAGAAGCAAACGCTAAGAACCGTTCTTGCTCCCTCACAAACAGCGATGCACAGTTAAACTTCAATATAGTGAAGTTGCTGAAATCGTCAATTTGCTTTGTTATATCAAAATTTCTATACATTGAAATTCTTTGTTGGATTATCTTTCACCATAGGGAAGGGCACTTGCTCGGAATTTTACAATAGTTATCACGCTTAGCTTAATGTAGCAACAACAGTGTGCAGTTGGGACAGTTTATATGTGGATTACTATATGACAAAATCTAGAATTACTTTTGACTGCTTGACTACCTGCAGACCGATCACCAAAGAGGTCACCACGCCAGTCACCGAGGTCACGACGGCTCAAGAGGGGCACTGGATCTGGAGAGGAGTAGTGAGGTGTCAAAAAATGACTGTTGCCACTGACACTCGTGCTAAGCACCACATCGCATCGCAGACCCCTGTCACATCACATCTCCTGCCACAGGGATTCTCGCGGTTTGCTGAAAGGCGTTGTTTCCAGTCATTCTTGTTGTGGTAATGGTGCTTTGTCGCTCATTTTTTGGAACTGTTGATGATTTTGTTGCATTCAGAATGGAATTTTTGGTCATGGCACTGACTGGACGGCAAGGTGGCAGGAGAAGGGAGCTGCGGTGGGCTGTGATAGGCCTCTATAATAAAATTTTTTTTACGTCTGTTTTCTTGTGTATGCATGGTTATACTTGCACTTTTAGCAACAATGTACACCATCAGGGACTGCCAATTCCATTTTACTGGAATTGTGTGGGTCAACATTTGCAATTCTAATTATTTCGCCTTATATCTAAGCCCCCTTTATCTCAACATGAACTTCAGTAGCACGAATTACAGCCCGTGACTGCAGTACATTTAGCATTTGTCTGTGTCTAGTTTTTATGTGACAATAAAGGACATTTCATCAACATTGTAAATGTGAGTTAGCACAGTATGTGTGTACTTGGAGTCCTCTTTCTTGGCCTTTATAGCACCAACTCTGATGCTGCGTTTCATAAAGCAGGAACTGAGTGTAGCCTAAGTATGTTGGCACTGATTGCAGTTTGATGAGCTTTGAAATGGGCAGAGAGGTGTATGCAAAAGTGATCAAGGTGGTCTGTCGGCAGGATACAAAGCAGCACTGCACCATGCAACAGGATTTTAGCAGTAATTAAAAAAATGTAGCTGCATTTATCGAAGCATCACGGGACTCAAAATTTGCAACATATAAATTGGGAAAATATTATTAACTATTGTCGAGATTTTCTGAGATCTTGAGGCTTGTGACATTTGCCACTGATTGGTCTTTTACTACATGTGCTTAGAGATTTCAAGTTCTGCTTGAGAGGGTTTTTGATGAAGGGGCTGTTTGTCTTCGAGAGTTTGTGTATCTGAACATCAGCTTCAATAGCATATGTAGAAGTATTAACATCAAATGTTTATTTAATGCTCTCGCAGAATTGTAGAGATAAAGGAGTGATACATGCAGGATATTATTGCATTAAAGAAGAGTAAAGGATGGTATAGTGCTGTAGATTAATATGTTTAAGAGCTACAAATGTGAAGCTTCTGTTCAAGTTTGTGACATTTCTCTTGAACATTGTGGTGCACGTCCTGTCACTGAAAGCTCAGTGCACTGCTTCTGTCTTTAAACATACAAACATACAGCTCAATTAACTAGTCAGCACCTGCCTTCAGCGCCTGCCTTGAGTGCTGTCAATGGCTTCCTACTGCATATTTTCTTAAGGGGAGGGGGTGGAAGGCAGGCACATGGTGTGCTCCCCCTGGCTAGGCTCCTGCAGGGCTGTCCGCAGCGCTGTTATGTAGTGGTATTATATCTGTCACTGTATTTCTTAAATAATTATATGAGGGTGAATCGGAAAGTCCTTGCCCCTATTTTTTATTAGCCGAGATAATGTGCATACAGGTAATTACATATATACATACTATTCTGTGTAACTTGCACTATTTTTCCACATAGTCCCCACACTGGTTCAGACATTTGTCCCATTGCAGCACTAAATTTGAGAAATGTCAGTCGGCGATGCAAGTGGCCTCCCCGAACGCTCATTGACAGGCAAGTCTTCATGGCCTTTTCCAAACTCAACACCACTACCTCACACTTCTCAAAGCAAGACTTTTCCCCTTACATGACTGCATTTTCCTATGGGTTTTGATGGGTGTTTGCCCCTTGCTCCATAGAAAACGAATTGCACTTTGTTGCTTGTATGCTGCGGATGTGTGAAGCACAACTGCCATCTTCAACAACTGACAGCAGCACCATGTCAGGGAGCTACTGGTAGATAAGGCCGGGCCGGTCCAAGAAAGGTTCACCGCTGGGGATGGATATGTTGACTTCACATGTACAGCTGTAATTTGGCTAAAAAAAGGGGGGGGCAACAACTTTCCGATTTGCCCTTGTATAACCAAACAATTTAAGTGCAGCAGCAGTTCTCGTATTGCACTTTCCCAGTCTTATAAGGAGAAAAATAAACCTAGAAATAAAAAAGGTGCATGTTAACTTTTGGGAATGAATACTGTTAGAAACTAGCTTCCAGTAAAAGCTTTCACCTATACAATGTTCTTGTCTTGTATTTGCTTTCTAGTTAATGTATGATATC
The DNA here is from genome assembly GCF_038994185.2 of Dermacentor albipictus. Taxonomy (NCBI): domain Eukaryota; kingdom Metazoa; phylum Arthropoda; class Arachnida; order Ixodida; family Ixodidae; genus Dermacentor; species Dermacentor albipictus. Next base: position 172,914,505 of record NC_091821.1, read on the forward strand.
TGGTAGTATAAGTTGCAAAGTTGTCCTGTTCCTTTGGCTGCTTCTAACTGCTTATTGGCTGCTGTAGATTACAAGCAATTTCTAAGTATATTTGGAAAATATGCGTTCCTCTAACTGCATTTCATAAGCTGCCAGGTACAGCTTTTTCAATGGCAACGTTACAAGATCTATTGGTAACGTGAAATAATTGGAAAGTGTTCCTGTTGTTCCTGTTAAAAATCTTTCAGTTGTACCAGTGTTTACCTTTACATGTGTCAGTGTTCAGTGTAATGTGTGCTGCAGTGCATTGACTTGTTTCCAGAGCATATGCACCACAGTGGTGCGATGCTACAGACCAAAACACTGGTAGTGCAAAACTTGCTCGTGATGATCATCAGTGGCAAGTCGCACTCATTTCAATAGCACTAGGATGTGCCTAATAGAGTGTGGTCCCCAGCTATCACTACAGCGCTGGCGAGTGCTTCCCAGCCATTTGACCTTGAGCACATTTAGCCTCCTGTATGGTAGTTTACTATGCCCTATGATTTCATAATGTCTACGGCGTTACTTATTTATTTTATTTTGCATTACCAAGATCTAGTAACATCTCCGCTCAGTATACTATATGTGGCAGTGTATAATCATGCAGTAGTGGGAATACTGCACCAATTGTGCCATTTCGATACTTGAGCAACTTGTGCCAAATTGCACCAGAACAGCTTTGGCAGCCTTGGCTTTGGCAGGCATCAGTGAAAGTCAGTGCGGTGCAGGGAATTGTGTCATTGGTTTCTAAGGGCATGTAAAAGACTTTGGGGCATGAACAGCCGCACCCAATGAAGCCCCAAGAATAAAAGTAAAGGTAGTGAGATGTTTTTATCTCGCCGCCTGTGCCAGCGAGTGAGGACAGGCGAGGAGGTCTGGGGCATATCCGCATCTCTGTTGGTGAAACGGAGTCGCATGGTCGTGCTAACGCCGTTTCCGAATAAAAGCGTCCGCGTGCTGCAGGCTGCACTTTTTTTTTTTTTTACTCGTGCTAGCACCATGACAGTCTCTTGATTGCCGTACGCACAGGAGTTCCCCCAGCAACTGAGATAAGGAGGGGTGTCTGAATTTTAGCAGAGAGGGGGAAGGGGGGAGGTTAAGGTTAGAGGAAAAATGGTAGTAAATTTGTGCAGCTCTCACATGCCCGTTCCTGCGGCGTAATTTCTCGGCGTAGCCGAGCAGACAAGCACAGTGAAAGATGAAAGTGAACGGGGAGCGCAGCGGGGGCGATGAAAGGCGCGAGTACCGTAGGTAAGTGGAGAGGATGGTATGGCAAAAAGGATGAGGAGGAAAGCAGAGTGCCAACAAAACCAGGCATGCGGCCAGCGCGAAAACAGCGCTGGTGTGGGCTTCGGACCCACTGCGCATGCGCTACTTCGCCTGCGGTGCCGCTGCCACTAGAGAACGCATCTGCGCAAGCCATGCGTTACCGTGTTCACGCTTTCCGAACAATGAGCGACGCAACCAGTGGCTTCGTCTGCCGCTGCTGCTAAATGAGCCTCCCGAGCAAAGGCTCAGCGCCACCAGTGAAGGGTGCCTTGTCCTTCAGAATCAAATTCTTTCTCATAATGTGAATTTTTGTCAAAATGCCTGAACAGCTGCATTCGAAATTCGCATTAGAGAGTATCGTAATCGTAAGTGAAAATTTTTATTTGTGTCATTGTTGTATCACGTAGGACTAGCAATGTTTACAACTCCAACACTCGTAACGAAGGCTGCAAAGACAATTATCTTTACATAAGGACTAAAGTCGCATTTATGAACAGACTAATGAACAAGGACTGCAAAATGTGTCCTCTACATACACCAAGAAGTCGAACTCGTGCTTTGACACTACAATACTTGGAAGGTGTATATCAGAGCTTTTATATCAGCCACAACGATTTTCATGACATCGACACATCTAGATATGAATTTACACCTTCTACACACAATTGGTTAAATATGTACAAGCAGAGGTATAACAGAAAACAGAAACAGCACGACACGGGACGAGTGTGTGAATAGCACAGAATAGAGCACTGTCCTGTGCTCTTTACTCGCTCGTCCTGTGTTGCGCTGTTTCCGCTTTTTTTTTCTAAAGATGGACCGACCAGCCCCTTTAAAGCAGAGATACTTTGCACATCACGACCTTTCACTCAATAACTAAACTAGTAAAAGAAATATAAAACAAGATGTGAGCATCTATGTACTTCCTACTAATGGTGTGGAAGTCGTGGTTATATCCACCACAAGCCAGCTATGGAAGATGTGTTCCTTCGCGTGCATGCCCCTCTTCCAGCGCTATTAAACAAAATTCCCCATCGTGTGTAAAATAAATTGTTACGCATATAGTAGGTGCCTTCAGAAAAACAAGAGGGAGTTTACCCCCCCCCCCTTTAGGGCGGGGAGAGGGGAAATCGCTGCGTACGCAGCCCCACGATGCTTGGAACGCAAATCCTTTTTTTTCTTCACTTTTTCCTTAAAAACCAGGCAGTTAACTGTGGCAAGTGTTGCACTGAATGATGTGGACTCTGAAATGCAATCCTTCTGCAAGATTTCAGCAAGAACGGTGCAGTGGTAAGCGCAAAATCTTTTCTTGAGCACGTTAAGCGAAATATTTAACAAGCTGTATACTTATGCAGTTTACGGCAAAAGGACGAAGATAAAAGTGAAAGGTATAAAGCCTAAAAAAACGCGTTACTGTATAACTACAGAGCATATAATGTGCACAACCCAAGCAAAGTCGAGGAACAAGAAAATCTTTTTGTGACAGAACAAGCGAAGGCTTGCTAACCTAACCTGGCCATTTCAAAGGCCTCGAGAATTTCTCGTGTCAGCTGCACCTGGCGACGTTTAACCTTGCATCGTTGAAACTCGGGGACGCAGTCGCGGCACTGAAAACCAAGACTGCAGCCCATTAGGCCAATAAAATGCTCGCAGCATGACAGTAAGAATTAATACACCATCCCTTCAGCGCAAGTAATGAAACAATCGCGATGTTTCGTTCGTCTTGCAGGCCCTAGTTTTCTTGGCAGTGGCATTAATGCTGTAGATAGCTTGTCAGGAATGGAGAAAAACACATCCACACCACATCTACCTGCTTTTCATTCGATTGAGAGCCATGCCGTGACTATACAGAATAACGGCAGACTTCCTTATATCCTGCCCCATGTCCCCTTATGCAAGTGCAACCACTCGTCGCAGAGCTAGTTCACTTTCGTTTGTTTCAGTGCACAGGGCGACTGCTGTGAGCATGTGCACGGGTAGAGAAACCAGCCATTCCGAGGCGTGCAGTTTGTTTTTCAAAGCTGTACTGGTTTGTGACAACAAGACTTTCACAGAGCATGCAGGAGCATGGGAGTAGCTAGCGAGTCCTCGCAATCGGCCATTTTCCTCACAGCCACAGTTGTCGCGCAAGCAGGGCTGTCGACCATTCCAATGCAGAAGGAATAGGCCGGCATTCCTGAATGCCATGCCGAGCCGCATTCACACATAGAGGAGAGCATGAAAAGGACGCGTTCGTTCTCCATGGCTGCCAGGAAGGAACCATAGAGAAAGGAACCCCGGTACGGCGAGGACAAGAGTTGGGGGGGGGGGGGGGTGACTGTGCTCGCGTAGTCGCTCTTGCATTCGTTTGGCTGTTTGCTTACAATTAACGATCATCGTCGATAGTTCTTGCATAACTTTTCCTCTCTTCCCTTTCTTTCTGAGCCGCGCATTTACAGCGGTAGCGTTGCGCCTTCTGCTTTGGATGATTAACCGAAGTCGCTTGCCATGGTGAGTGATGTAGCTGAGAGTGTGTTTTACGTCACGGCATTTGTGAGAGTGATCTTGGGAGAAAGAAAAGGTTGGCACTATCTTCTGCAGCCCTTGCAGGATCACAGCTCGGCGCCAGTGACCTTGATCATGCCTTGATTTGCTTTATTCTCTGGCTGGGATCGGATCTTTCTTGAGGGGGAGGGCATTTGGTGTCGGGGAGGGGAGGGGGCCTGGTGCTGTAATATTTTGCACATATAGAAAGCGCATCTTTTATATTGACACGTGTACTTATATTTATCGGGCGACCACGTTTCGCCGCCTATACAAATGTTATCGCACAGTGCGGGACGCGTCTGCATGTATCCGAAGTTTCTGGAAAGTTATCGATGCTTCTATCCACTGTCTGTTGTCGCCGAACCTTGCGTTATCTGATTTCATCGCGTGTGTCGAATGGTGTAGAACTTTGTGGACGGCATGCGGGTCCCAACGATTAGTCTGGAACGTTCGATGACTGCTGTATAAAAGCCGACGCGCTTGACCCGCTGATCAGATTTTCGACGATCGCCGACCGTGTTCGCCGCTATCGTTGTGCTATAAGTGTTGCCTCTCTTGTGGGCACAGGTTCGCCCAATAAAAGTTAGTTTTGTCGTTCACAGTATTGCTACTGTGTTCTTCAACGTCACCACCACGTGACAATATGCTGCGCGTATACCAGCTGAAATTTCAAACCAAACGGCGAACGCTATACCCCTCGAGAAAGCTCCAATCCCTGGTGGAAGTGGCTGTGTCCATGCGAGAACAGACAATTAAACGTAGCATATAATTCACGCGCTGACGATCATATCTGCTTACAACAGCGTTTTTTTGGTGAAAGAGACTGCGGCCATGACCGCGGACGTATGCCACTGGATGCAGCTGAATCAATTGTCCAGCACCTGCTCTGTCAAACAGATTGATTTAGATTTTTTTTTCTTCGCTCGGATTGTGCTCATGATCTGTACAGTTATATAGTAACAGAGTTTTTTAGACCTTTTACCGCTAATTTTAATCATTATTTGCCCTTGTAGACACGATGAATACTAAACTTTAGTTGTGAGTCATTGTTGTATCTGTCTTTCTTTGCCTGGTCTCCCGTCGTTCGCGTTGTTTTAAAAATCCCGTTCATTGACGCTGGTGTTGACTGAATAACCAATGATTCCAGCTGCCGCCGGGATGATACGTTCTTTTCCTTTATTGCTATGATAGTGGCGTCGTCCCAATCAATCTTGTGAGTATGCTTCTGGGCATGCTCAGCAGTGGCGTTCGTCGTATGACTTATAACATCACAATTGTGCTCCTTAATTGAGTCGTCTTGGGAACTTTACTGTTTCCCCCATTGTAATCTTGATGGGCAATCAGCGCATGCTGCCACAGTTGAGTCCGTCATCGCGGTTATAGAATGTTCCGGACGACGAGACCAGAGGCTCGTAAGAGACGGCAGAAGAATCTCATTCCTGACACCATGTAGTGGGGGGCGGTTAGCGCAGAACGAAATTAAGCGACTCGTTACACGGCTCGCAGGGAACCAAAACGTTTATTCTACAGGCACGTGGCCGCGCCTGTCTTCGCAGTGAAGTCTGTTCCGCGTCCGGGAGTGCGTGTGCCGGTCCACACTACATCACGCAGCGCATGCACATGACACTACGCGAGGCGCCGTGCTACGAATGAGCGCCACAATAAAATTCAAGACCATTGAGTTATAAAGTTTGTAAACAGGGATAAGGCGCCTCAGAAAGGCTGGCCAACGTTTCGATAGGAGGACCTATCTTCGTCAAAGGTGGCCTCGGCATGTTAGTTTTATAGGGTTAGTGCAACGACGGTACGTGCGGTTGTTGTCGGTGGAGGTTGGTTATAAAGGGAGAGACTTCAGAGGTAATGAGCGCTGTCGCCTGACGTCTGTGAGCGTGGTTCCCAAGACTAGGGGACAAGAGCGGGAGAGTGGGAAGGCGGGTAGAAAAGAAAAGAAAGAAAAGGAGAGAAAAAAAAGGGGGGGGGACACCAAGAGGACAAAATGAAAGAACAAGAAAAAAGAAAGAGGGGGGGGGGGCATGGGAGGGCGTTGGGGAAGCGAGAGGTTAGGGAGCCTTCAGGGGTGTCATTGGCGGCATGTTCTGGTGGCTTTAGAAGAGCCGGTCAGGTGGTCAGTGCGCGAGTAACACAAAAGACCAGAGGAAGGCAATAAGGTTCATTTATAATAAACACAAGTTAAAAGATTCATGGACTGAATTATTAAAGAACCGGTTTATTAACACTGCAAAGTAGGGAAAACTAGCATGACTAAAGTTTTTGTTTCAATTTATTCATGGTGACAAAATCATTGACACATCCGTGCGAAGTTTCTTGAATTGTTCTAGGTCAACACGCCACAAGCACTCTAGAACACCTAATGAATACACCTCTAACTCAAATTGCTGTAAATATTAATATTTCTTTAAAACAATTAGGGAACGGAACGAACTTAGCCCTGCCATTACTAACGCTTTATATTTAAATAACTTCATGACTTCGCGTGGCCGCCAACTCCAACAGTGTTCGCTAGGAGCTTGCCCCTCGTTGATCATCGAGGAGGGAACGGCACGTAGACATCGCTACGGGCGAGCGAACACCGAGCAACAGAACACCGTAGCCTTATGCCAGCAACTACAAAAGTTAGAAGCATTCTTATCTACTGAGCAACGTGTTCTTTCTTTATATCCCTTACGGGGTTCTGTCTTCACAGCGCTAGAGTCTGGAACAAACTATTCTAATGCGTCTTTATGCTCTGAAGTACGCATTAGCGTTATTTGTGTACTCGCGCATGGCGTGCCGTCCATTCGGTGTACTTAAATGAAAAAAAAAAAAAAACTTGCGCGGCGTAGCGCGCGTGCATAAAGAACGCGCCGCGGGCATAGGCAAAAGCAACACAAAAAAACTGTGCATGCGACATGGAGGGGGGGTGGAGTAGGGGGGGGGGGGAGCGGATAACGAACCGGACAAGTCGCTATAATAATTTTAAGAAAGCCGCTTTGGAGATGAGGTGCCGCGCGTCTGCTGTTCCTGTTGCCAAGACGACGTAAACAACCATGTGCGCCGCCACTTTCCTAAAGTATCGCCCGCCCGAAAGGGCCGTAACTGAAGGGCGCCTCGGCGCTAGCGTCGGAAAGAACGACTGCATTCACTCGACCAATAGGAGCCATTCGAAGATTCACACGGCGGTCTGGAACACTACCACGGTTGTCTAGATTACTGGGAGTTGAAAGCGCCGGCTCCCGCGTGAGACTTTTTCGGGGAAGTGCTGCGCCGCGCCGCTGCAGTGCCGGACCCGTTTTAGGACCCGTGGGCTTTCCGCGCTCGGGAAGGAAGCGGAAAGCCAGGGGCGTCTGTTACGCGCTGTAGTTTTCTTGCGTTGAGTTTCTACGCAAGACACTTGGAGGCTATTTAACTTCAATGGTGCGGTGCGGCATGGAACTTCGCCATCGTAAAGCGTTGTCTCAGTGCTGGAGCACCAAGATAATCCAGAAATAATGTGTCAAACGGCCTCAGCGCGGCTTAGTTCCGGTGCTAGAGTTCGGAAACGGTAATGTGGGAGCTGTGCGTGCGTAGAAACGCGCAAAATGAAGTCGCACGCATAAGGAGAGAAGGAAGTTATTCGCATGGGTAATTAGGCAAAAGGGTGATGCATGCAATAATTAAGAGTAACGAAAAAAACTAAATTGCTTGCGCAGCCAACTGCAGTACATAGGTGCAGTTACAGCTTCGCACACACCACTATACGAGCTTTCCAGTCACGGTTGGTGACTTCCAAATGTCTTCCAAATGTCTTCATTCGACAATTTGTTAGCCTCGACTAGTACTTTATTATCCAAAGAGCACCGAAAGAGAGCTTAGGGGAAACTAGATAAAGAGTAGAGACGGCCGTAGCGCCGTAATCAAGCCTATTTCGCTTCAGAGATAGCGTGCAGCAACGAGCTTCGCCGTGCTTAGGCGAAGCTTGTATTGAATGCAGACATTAGAAATAAAAGCAATACCACGTAAACTTTATTCGACTAGGTTTTACACACGTGTCCCACAGAAAGATACTTTACAGATATCCAGATAAAATTAAATAAAAGGCATAGGCACACCAGCATTTTTAATTAAATAACTGCCGAATCAAAAATACGGCAAGCAATGTGCAAACGTAAAAGTGTTATTTCAAATACCTTAGAAAATTGCTCAGGAATACAAACCTGCTCTATATATAAATAAAGATAATCAACAAATATACAGACCTCCTATGTTCCATGCCTGACAGAAATATAATATGAGACAACAAATTTCCATTATAAACAGTATGCAGAGTGGACGTTTCGGAGTATGCTGGGGTCAGTCATGCATCGGCTTTGTGTTTTTCTACAGGGCTCACTGTACATCCATAAAAAATATTCATCCGAGGTGCTGGGATTGCTTCACCATAAAAAGTGCAAGAGATGAGAACGTTTAAAACATATTCAAATAATCCAGCCTCATGTACAGCAGCTTAACTGCAGATATTTTGAAGATTTGCGGTGGTTAGCGTTCGGCGCGTTTCAAAAACTTAGCAAAAAAAATGTGGACGAGTAGTTAGAAAGCAATAATTTCAGCGGCAAGTGAGTGCCGCGAATGGGGCCCCCGACCGCAACTTCCTGCTTTTTCCTAATGAGCTTAATAACGTCGATGCATCACGCTTTCGTGATGAAGCTCCCGAGTACTGAAACAACTTGTGAAAAGGTTCTCAAATTCTCTGATAAATCTAAAGTGATGGCCAGACAGGTACAGCAAGCTTGCGCAATCAAGCAATCAACTGCGCTCAGTTGGCTAACATATTCTTTCTAGGTTAGTAGAATATCGCGACAGTGTTCGCACTTTGTTTTCACAACAAACTTCCTAGTCACATAGCCGCAAAAGTAAAAAATTAGCCTTTCATCACTTTTTTGAGACAAGCGTTCGGCGTGATCCGGTGCTGCACCGGACTGCATGGTTTTTGCCTTTTTCTATCAGCCTTTCGATCAAGCCACATTTTCTGGCTTTGCACCACCTGCATCATCTTGAAATCATCATTGACTCTGAATTGATGCAATGATGCAATGCCTAGCAATGCGGCAGATGCGCGTAACTGCGGAATGAGCGAAGAGAAGAAAGTAAAGAAACAACAGGAGCGATGATTGAATGTGGGGACGACATTAGCTCAATATGAGAAGCGAGGAAGGTTAGGATACTAGAAGTGATGATATAATGCGGAGACGACATTATACTAGGATTACGCCGTTGACTAAAGAGGTGCAGAGGCTTTACTGTAATGTATGATAGGTCAATGAGAAGAAAGAAAGGAGCGAGGTCTGGAGGTGATAGGACGCGGAGACATCCAGTCAACCCGTCAGAAGCACCAAATCTTACATCTGCATCACCTGCATTTGTCCGGCCCCTCCTCATTTTAGGAAATTTTCCATTTAATAACAAATTTATTTTTTCTAGATTGAAATGAATATACATAACTATTACTGGCCCAGCCGTTTACGCATTTATTATGTGAAAGTTTAGCTGTTACAACATCCTTGTTATATAATACGTAAGTCCTCTCATAAATCATCAGCATGTAACTTGTCTCATGCTATCATATGCAAATGGCCCGCCAGTGGGATAAGCGTCATTTATTGCCTAACGTAGGGCTGTTACGTAAACTAGCAAGCATTTATTGTGCACGACGATGTCATGTGTGTTTGCAATAATTTATTTATTAATTTATTTATTTTCAATACTGCTGCTCTCAGCTGAGAGCATACCATAGAGGGCAATATAATATGTGAAACGTTTACAAAACAATCAAATATGTAAACAAATGTAGGAAATAAGAGGTTACAGTAATGCATTACAACACAGGCTGGTTACATGAGTACAGACAGTGCACATCACTCTAGTGTTACTAAACTTTAGCAATATTGAAACCATAAAGCAATAATTAAAAAAAATCTAGTTTTTGTTGCCTTCAATTTTATTATCGAATTCCGAGAAAGATTTTGTGTTTGTGTTAGATTCACAATCGAGATGCCCTCGATGCACTGCAAATATTTCTATTTAAATATCAGTAAATCAGCAACTATATTTGCTATGTACGAACAGGCGAGCATACTGAAGAAATTGCTAAATTTACTTTCATGTTAAGAAGGAAACAGCAGAGCGCGGAAGGCGGCCTTGTAGAGAAAGTCCAACACATGAAATAAAAGAAAGTAAATGAAAGGCGCAAAGCGCTAGCATGAGCAAGCCGTTTCTATCTGCTTCGCTCTCATGGTTATGTCCGTCATCTCGTGCTTATTCTATTTTGCAGCACGTTTACGTTCGTCATGCCACACTTAAAAACCTCCGCTCACAATGAAGTGCGCGCTGAATGTGCGCCAGAAACAGCCCCGTATGTGCGGACCAGTGCGGTGACAAACCTGCAAGCATAGAAGGAAATATACAAAATCCCCGTATTTACAGCACACAAACGTGTTCTCTGTGTGTCGAGTAGCTGCAGTATTCTTGCAGTCACGTACTGTATTATAGGAGCTTAATTATCGCAATGTTGGCTAACAGCGACCATATCAAGCGCATAGCAGACGCCCGCCGCTTTGGCGCAGCTTTCACAGCGGAGAAAGCCCGCGGGTGCGGCAAAGCAGCGCAGCGGCGTGGCAGTTCTCCAGGATAGCTTCACCTTCCTAGTATTCTAGGTCACCCTAGCACGGTTTGGTCCAATCAGCAACGCAGGTGCAAGATCGGACCATGAATGGGCATAAACGTCTCATGCGCGCACCTGCAAGCACCCGGCGCTCGCGTCGGCAGGCGGGGAGAAGGGGTGAGCGTCCGAAGGAAGAGTAGGCGCCGCTGGTACACACACACGCACGCGCACACACGGCTCGCATGACTTCCAACGGCCGTGTCTCGGCGACTCGTCGGCGCCTCCGTTTGCTGGCCCATTGGCGCCGTCTGCAAAGGTCTTACCATGCCTGATTTTGAATGTCTGCGCTTTGCGCTCGCCCTAACGGTTGCCACACAGGCGAAGCGTAACATTAGCTGTGGTGGAAATTAATGTACATGTTGAACTGTTCCTGTGAACAATTTTATTTAAAACCTGTATCGGTATTTTGGTTGAATAATCTGATCGCATCATCGCGCATCCTGTCATTGTATTTTTCGTGATTTCTATTTTTTACTCATACCAAGCGTACTGCTACTAATAATTTCATGTATTAATTCTGCTAGTGTTTTCCACCGTATGTTACTTGATTGTGCTTCTTTTGTATTTATATGTGTGCCCTCCCTGCAACGATCTCTTTTGATACATGCAGTATTCCTAAAAGAACAAATAAACGCTAGGCGACTTTCGTTCGCCTGCTTAAGCGCATTCAATCCGCGCTCTTTTCGCTGCAGGAAAAAAAAAATGTTTTTCCACCCTTGGCTCCCCTAACAACTCGAATTCAGCGGAAGAGCCATTCGCACAATAAATGCCGAAAACACGAGAAAACCGTATAAACTACAACAATGTGGTCCTTGCAAGTTTCGTAGGGCTGGAGAAAGTGACCTGGCTTCAAATCATTTCCGGCTAGCAGCAGACAGCCAACACAACGCGAAAAAAAGGAAAACGAAGAAACGCAGATATTCTGCCGAAATGCAGTAAAATAACTTGCTTCTGGCAGGTTAACAGCGCTCTCTCAACGTTTCTCAAATATTACACAATATAAAATACGATAAAAACACATGCGCAAACAGCAGAACTTATTTAATGTCTCAACCCGCGTAATTCTATGGAAGCTGCTCTACGCCTCCCGAGCGCCGAAACTGGGAGGGCGAGTGTCAAGTGACGAGTGGAAGCCCGCAACGCGTTTTGGATGAGGAGATATGTCTCTACGCTTAGTTTTTTTATGCATCAAGAAACTAGTCAATTGGAACATTTTGCAGATTTTATTTCACTTTGCTACTAAATCAGTTTTGGGCGAAAATATCACAAACATGGCGAGCAGCCCGAAATACCTGTAATCCTAGAATTTAGACCAGTAGGTTTGTCGAACTGAGCATAATAGAATCCGTTGGCTTTTGTGTTTGTGCTATCGTTTGAGACTATTCTTGTGGTACGGCCGAGCGTCATTATATTTGAAAAGTAGCACTGCTAAGCTCGAGGACAGGGATTCGTTCCCCGGCTGCGGCGGCCACATTTCGTGGGAGCTGAATGCCAAAACCCCAGATGTTCAAAGTTAATCCGGAGTCCGCCACTGCGGCGTGCCTGTTAATCATATCGTAGTTTTGGAAAGTAATACCCCGGAAATTATTATCTGAGAAGTTCGCTCAGTCATGCGTAATGCATACAACATAAAAGCGAAATTTTCAAGTACACCCCCCCCCCCCCCAGCTAGCACCCTCTCTTGCTACGCCTACGATCACCGGAAACATACTTGGTGGAGTTCCAGTGGCGTGCTCGTCAGCCTAGGTCGTGAAGATTGCTATTTGTTTTTGCTTCTCGCGGGGACACAGAAAATCCGGTGTCGGCGTCGTCGGCGTCTGTTGGCCGTGTGCGAAAATTTCCGATAAAGGCAATAAATAAATAGACGTTAACCTGAAAATAAAATTGCGGGCCGGGGATTCGACCCCAGGAACTATGGGTTGCGAGACCAGCACGTTAACCCATTCAGCCACTGTTTTTTTTTTTTCTTCATTGCCGAATTCAGCCACTGTCGGTCGATGGTGCGCACGCTCTTAAACGGGGTTTTATATGAAGAAGTTGGGATGTGGTATATGCGTGCACGTGCCTTCGATACTGCGTCCACTTCCTCTTCGATAGGGTCTCGCCAACAACAGCCTCCCATTATTTCAGATGCGAACGTAGCATGTCTACGCTATCGCGTTCCACTCTTAAAGGGAACTTTAAACGTCTTCAGTTGTGCTAGCTGTGATATGCTCACCCACGTTAATACTCACGTCTACTCATGCTCACTCACTCACCTTCGTACTCACGTCTACTAACACTCACGAGCACTTACTGACATTCATACCGTTATTCACAGTCATATTCAGAGTGACCTCAACTCAAAAGCACTCACTCACATTCACACTCACCCTCACTCAATAACTCAGGTTCACGCTCACCTCCACTCACCCACGTTCACATTCACCTGTACTCATACTCACGTTCACACTCACCTCCAGTCACACACAAACACCACATTCACACTCATTTCCACTCACACTTAAAAGCACTCAGTCACATTCATACTCACCTGCATTCACTCACCTGCATTCACTCACCTGCATTCACTCACCTGCACTCACTCACCTGCACTCGCACTCACAGGCACTCACTCACGCTCACATTCCCACTTACACTTATAGTACTCAGTCACGTTCACACTCACCTCCACCCATACTCACAGTACTCAGTTATGTTCACACTCACATCCGCTCACACTCACTGGCACTCGCTCGCACTCACACTCACCTACGCTCACACTCACTGACACTCACTCGCACTCGCCTCCGCTCACACTCACTGGCACTCACACTCACTTTCGCTCACACTCACCGGCGCTCACTCACACTCGCACTCATATCCACTCACACTCACTGGCACTCAATCGCACTCACCTCCACTCACACTCACTGGCACTCACTCACACTGGTACTCGCCTCCACTCACACTCACTGGCACTCAGTCGCACTCGCACTCACCTCCGCCCACACTCTGGCACTCACTCATACTCACTCACGCATTTGAAATGAGTGCGAGTGAGTGTGAGTGAGTGCACTCATGAGTGGGTGCGCCGACCTATGCTTCAAGGCTATGCTTTTGCATGCTGCGTTGGACAGAAGCAATAGGTGGTGTCCTAATACGGCTAATACCACCCCCAGCAATGGTTACCTCGATAGCTAATGTCGAAGACCATGCTTCTTTGTGCCAGAAGCGACTGCAACCGACAATTATCGAAGAACGTCAGCTAGTCTTTATGGTAAATTATGATAAATAATATGTGATAAAGTTTGTTTTTTCACTGTTATTTTTGTTTGCCATTAGTGCAACAGAAAACTACAGGTCCTTACCGCTTTTTCGTCTTTTTTCTCACGTCAAAAATTGACAGCTGTTGGCTTGTCGCACCGTGGGTACATTTTCCGCTAATAAAGCTTTTGCTACAGTTGACGACTTTTTTGGCTATTTTTCAGAATCTTGCGGCTACCTTTCCTCCCGGAGACCTGGTAACTCTCCCGCGCGACTGGCCACTCGAGGCACTTTGTGTGTATTTGCGGGCTTCTTTCATGCTTGGAAAAACACTTTTACGTAGCACGTACTGAGGAACAGAAAGCTGTATCGGGAGTTTTTCATGTCGCTCTACAATTGTTCCATCTAATTAATATTTTAGGAGTTTATTAATTAAGACCAATAAACCAACTAGGCGGAATTTAAAAAATAGTTTATCTCCAAGCGACGGCAAACAACATTACCTTTGTTTTGTCTAGCCACGTGACATTTGCATATTTTTAAACTCCGGCTAAAATTAGCTCGGACACCCTGTATACTCGGTCACCGAAGTTGGTTGGTTTTGAGCCCTGTTCCATAGATCAGCACAGCAGCACGACACGCTACTCATTCGACTACAGACTACTCAGTGACCCAGGTAGGTGGGAAAAGGGTAGATACAAACATACATATAGATAGCTACAAACAAATAGTTGGCCCCCTGAAAGAAAGCGCGTGAAGTATCCTAAAAATGCGAACGCATTAAAATCGGCAGAACACGTACATCTCACGATGACTGTCGACGGTAGTGCGTTTAACATTGAATCAATATAGCGACATAATGTATTGTCATCGTTGAAACGAGTTATGGCTAAGGCGTGCGTGTACTGCAGTGGGACTCCTATTTCGCGCTTTGGATGGATGAATGCTATGAGCGTCCCCTTTGGAACGGGCGGTGGGTTGCGCCACCATGCTGTTGTTATTGCTTAACGTCCTACCTAAGTTTTAAAAAAAAGAACACACCTAAGAGCACTCGGCGCTGTCAAGAACGGCGAGTTGCGCAACAAGATTGCCACCTTGCCACCCGATTACGACAAGGGGTGCAAGACGCGCACCTCCCCCTCTCCGTCGCTGCAGCTGCGAGGCGTTCAAAGAAGCGACCTTTGCGCTGGAATCCGCCGCCTCCCTCCAGCCCCTTCGACATTGTGACGGGACGAGTTCGGTGTGTGGACAATGATTCCACGCGGAGCTGATTCGACCCGCCTGGTCAAGCTGCCGCGGGAACGACTTATTTTTGTGCTTCTCACGGTTCAGAGTGGCTCGGAACAATGAGCGACGCGCGATCGACAACGACAGTTTCCCGGAACGGCACCCCGTGCGGTTGCCTCTGTGTACGGAATGTGTGTGCCTTTGTGTCTGTAAACTGGTCTTCAGAGCAGCTGCGAGTTGGTGATGTGTAAACGAACAGCCGCCGCGTCGTAGGACCGGCGGATCGAGTGTATAAAAACTGTGGTTGTGCGAATGTTGGACACACTTCTCTTGAGCAGTCATGTTAGACTGAGTCACTTCTCTCATGCAGTCCTGTTGGACTAATACTCTTTTTCTCAAGCAGTCATGTTAGACTGAGTTAATTTCTGTAAATAAACCCCTTTTTCCTCGTTCTCGATGAGAAGCAGTTCTTCACTTCATCAACGATCTCAGCGTAAATAAGTTGGACGACGGCATGGGCCAGCTACCTTCGAATTCATGCCGTACTCCAATCTTGGCAAAGGACCACGGACGAAGGGATTGAGCCCCCAATCCTGACAGCGCCATCTAGCGGCACCGCCGCGAAACCTGCGCGTGGCCCCCAAAATGCATGGCACGCCGGTGCGTGCGAACGCTGAGAATGTTCCCTCACTTCCGCACACCCACCCAATGGCGCACAGTAGAGTTTTAGATTAGGGGACGCAAACGACTTGCGTACGCAAGAACTAGGGGCTACGGTACTTGAATAGGTTCATTGAATAGCGGCACATATACACAGTGCATTTGTCGCGCCGCCTGCTAAACCATCGAATTGCTGTCCTTGAGGAACCCGTGTGACGTGGGTTCGATTCCGCCCAGCATCGGTGAAACTTAAAGATCTCCTTTGTAAAGCGGTAGAAACCTATTATTTGTCTATCTATATATCTATCTACTAACTGTTTTTTCTCCAACATGGGTCACTGGATAGTCCATGGTCTAATGGGTAACACATCGAGCTACTATACTCGCGGACAACTTGCTGTGGCTACAAGGGAAATCTACGGGGGCGGAGCTTCTGCACATGTGTTACCGCGAAAAGTAGTCCACCAGCGTCTGACAGTGTTTTTGGTTGCTCGGAACGGACGCTGAATCGACGCAGCTTCCACGTGCGACGGTTTAGCGTTTGCCCCGACGCGGAAGGGAAAAGCCGCAAAATAAGTTCACTTTTACATTCAGTGGTGTGTTTTGCCTTATTTGACTGTTGCTAATATATGTTTTCTCTTTGCCAGCTTAAACTAACGTGGATGAAAACACGGGACTCTTTTCAGAGGCACTCTCACATGTGCGCGCTTTGTCTCCGTAGGTTTCCCTTCATAGCCACAGAAAGTTGTCCGAGAGTATAGTGCTGAGGGAACAGGTTTCGTAACAAACCGTTGGAACAACGTGGGTCACTGCTTATGTGGCAATGGGTATACGCGGTATATGTAGAGGCGTTTCGAGATATTTTGCCACCCCAGGCAAAGTATAATTATTGCGCCCCTCTACACTCTGGCAACAAGGATATGCTATAGAACATTGCAAAATTCAAATGTCACTTTTTGACACGTTACTAAATTTTGTCGCAAAAACATTAGCACACAGGCTTCTGGGTATCATTTTGTAACTCCGTGAACAATCAGCCATATATATAAGATCATGCGACTAAAAATGAAAAAGGAATCCAGTTTGCGCATAACATAAGATACTAGTCTTGAAACAACGAAATAATATACAATACACGTCTTCGGCAAAAGTAATGTAGGAAGACATGCCAGACAGGTGAAAGTGAGTAAAAACACAATTAATCAGAAACATCATCAGATAACGGTCTAGCTTTGCATAATACAATATTTTAAAGAATATAACAACATAATATGAGCTTAAACAAATCAGTACAAACGTTACAAGCATTGACGACAACTCTAAGTTTGACGTGCATACATGTATATAGAGGCACTGTGAACGTTTCAATTCGGGGGAAGCAATAAGATGTTCAAAGAAACTGAACTTTGCGGGCTTTCGCAGAAACAGTCTCAGTCTTTCAGGGTCTCTGAAAAAGTTCATTTCAGTCACAAGCTCCTATTCTATTGATAGCATTGCAAAGGTGACTAATCGATTTTGCAACATTGCGGTGCGGATGTATCTTTTTATAATTTTCAGCTTTGAGAAGCTCCTTTCTCCAGGCGTGACTGTGATTGGCAAAGTTAAGAGGATTCGGATTGCGATGTCGACATTGGGAACAAAGTCATATTTTACGACGTACTCGAGTACTTCAGTGACGGACATTCCTTGTTTATGATCCCATGAAAGTGCTGCGAGCTGGTTACAAAGATGTAATCCATTGATATCTTTCAGCCCGTAATCAGGTAGAAGCCCTTAGGGTCAAACACAACAAGAGCGCTTCTCAAGGAGCTAAATCCAGCGTCTTGATGTCGTATAAGAACCGAAAGTACCTCCTATGTTCTTGTCTGTGTAAACGTAGCTTTGACAGAGTTAATTGTCACGTCCAAAATGGAGTTGAAGAAGCCCGCTCGGAATTTCTTCAAAAAATGAGATGATCATTGTTTCCTGCATATGCAAATTGCTTCGACCTTTCCCGAAGACGCAGAGGATGTGCTCTGAAAAGCAGGTTTGACTTCCAGCTCTCTTGCTTCTCCCAGTGCCTCCTGGAAGCATTTATCCGATAGGCACCTCATAAGAAAATAGCGTACGCTTTTCAGTGCATGAGTAGCACCTGGCAGGAGCAAATTCTGGCTCTGAAGTAACTCAATTGCTAAAATTAGATTTTTTTAACTATATTAAACCGAATCACCACGGCGCACAAAAATTTGAACCTCTTCACGACTGTGGACAAAACGTCTGCCTCACGCCATGCAATGGCTTCAAAATATGCATTGTCTGAAATGTCTACGAGAACGTCGAATATTCCATTGTAGTGCCCACTGACGCCGCAAAGCGGGGACGCTAAGGTCGGCGCTCTCAGCCTGCGTCTTTGTGCCGTATGGGAAAGGCGAGGAAAATAAAGCTGAGCGGCGTGTGCTCGATGCGCAAGCACGGCATGCGCAGTTCTGTTTGACGCCTGCTACATAGAGAAAGAAATTGCCTGCTACGCTGGTTCTCTTGTTCGGGCGCTCCGCCATGGATGGATGTTATGAGCGTCCCCTTAGGAACGAGGCAGTGGGTTGCGCCACCAAGCTCTAGCTATTATACTGCCTAGTGTCCTACCTAGGTTAAAAAAGAAAGAAAAAAAAAGAAAGAAGAAAGAACCCACGATGAATTCCCATAATCAAATTTTCTGACCGCCTATGGTGAGCTTTGTTTTTGTGCGTCTCCGTTTTTTGTCGTTTCCCTACTTTTCTTCCACGAATCTGCCAATCGCCTCTTACTAATCTCTATTGCAGACATGTTTACTTTCCCCCTGCTCTCGCTGAACCCAAGGGCTTCAAGGAGTCCAGTGATGCCTTAATCGACCGCTGGGCAGATATCTTCACATTCTAATAAAACATGCTCCATCGTTTCCCTACACTCTAAAAACAGTTGCACCCTTTGGGGTGTATATTTGCCACATAACGATAATCGTCATGTGTCTTGCCCGCAGTTCCTTTCTTTAACGTGGCGAGCCCGGTACTTTCCAGTAACGAACGGCATGCACGTTATCAGCATGACATAGCATTCCCGACAGGAAAGTAACGAGTGCAGCGTTTTCAAGAAAGGAAACGCAAGCAAGGCAGATGACGATTAACGGGCGTAAACGTTTTTTAGAGTGTGCTTCTTCCTCTATCCTATATCTCGCTTTATAGGTGCCTGTTCTAAGGGATCCTGATCTCGCTTCTAAAAGTAATGACCTTCCCTTTGAGTTATCATAAAATGCTTCCTTCATGATTTCGTTTTTTCTTCTTAAGTAGTTACTCATAGCAGGCTGCTTTTCCATCGCCGCCACCCATGACATTATTTCAGCCTCTCTGACTTTCCGCTTGACGTTCTTTGTTGCTATGTTGTTCAACCTACAGGCCGCATAATTGCTGGTAAGCTTTTTTTTTATAGTTCTTTTCCTCCACTTGAATCAATGTTTTTTCTGTACAAATACCTCAACACTTTCCCAGCCCATTTACTTTCTTCCACATTCCTCAGTCATTCTTCATAATCAATTTTACTGTGAGCTTCCCTCACTTCAAAACTTGTCCAGCCCAGATCACCCTGCACAGCTTCATTTGCAGTGTTCCCGTGAGCGCCCAATGCGAGGCGTCCCGCTGACCCTTGGTTCCCATCGAGTCCTGATTGTACCCCTGATTTCAAGCAAACAAACGCATTTCCAAAAGTAAGTCCTGGAACCATTACACCTTTCCATACCCCGAAGCACCTCGTACCTATTGTATCCCCATAGCGCTCTGTGGCTTCATTATGGCTGTATTTCGCTTCCCCTTTACTGTTATTGTTTTTTCCTGTGTTTCCATATATATATTGCCTTCGTTTATCCATATACCAATATATTTATATTCTTTTACCTGAGGTATTTCCTGGCCCTGTATTCCACTGTCTGTTCACTGCTTTCACTGAATACCATAACATCTGATTTTCTAACACTAAATTTCAAACCTAAATCGTTGCCTTCCTGCCCACAGATATTAGCCAGACGTTGCAAATCAATTTGCTTGTTAGCTAGCAACACAATGTCGTCCGCATAAAATAAACCTGGGAGCTGCTACTCTATTACTGTACCCGCCTGTTTGTATGAGAGATTAAACCCGATATTACTTCCTTGTAGCGCCCTATCCATCCTCACCATGTACATCATAAACAGCAGCGGGGATATAAAGGGCACCCCTGCCTCAGTCCCTTGTTGATATGAACTTTCTCCTCGCTCCTCATCCCTTCCCATTCAACGCAAACGGTATTTTCTAGGTAAATCTCTCTCAAAAGCTGTAGACAATCGTCACCTAAGCCTTCCCCTTCCAGAATATCCCACAAAATGTTGCGGTCTACGTTGTCATAGGCTCCTGTAATGTCTAAAAAGGCCACATACAACGGTCTGCTTTCTACTTTTGATATTTCAATACACTGAGTAAGAACAAATAAGTTATCATCTAAACACCTACCTATTCTGAAGCCATTCTGAAGTTCTCCCAAAATGCCATTATTTTCTGCCCATGCCTGAAGCTTTAATTTGATTGCCTGCATTGCTACCCTGTATATTACCGATGTAATGGTCAACGGTCTATACGAGTGAATTCTATCTTTCTCCCCCTTACCTTTATAAATTAAATTCATTCTACTTTGTCGCCAACTGTCTGGTATTCGTCTATCTTCTAAAGTTTTTTCCTCTGCTTAAACCAGAGCTTCCTTACTTCTTGGCCCTAGTTCATTAATCAGCCTAACAGGAACCTCGTCTAGCCCCGTGGCTGTGCGCTTAGGAATTAGGAATTAGGCTGTGCGCTTAGGAAAGTGGAATGACGCAAAAGAAAAGGCTTTTGGTATGCTGAAGAAAGCACTAACGAGTCAGCCAGTGTTGAACGCGCCCGACTACTCTAAGCCATTCATTCTTCAGTGTGATGCCAGCGACAGGGGTATGGGGGTGATGCTTTGTCAAAAAAGAGATGACGAAAACGAACCCCCTGTAGTGTACGCCAGTAGAAAGCTTTCAGTTCGTGAGGAAGCATACAGTGCATCAGAAAAGGAATGCGCCTGCGTGGTATTGGCGGTGCAGAAGCTAGCTTGCTATATCGCTGGTTCAAGATTCATCATAGAGACTGACCATGCACTGTCCCCTCACATGGCTGCAGTCCATGTCTACAAAAAACGGCTGTCTTTTGTGCTGGAGCTTGGCTCTTCAACAGTACACCTTCGATATTCGCTACAAGAAGGGTAAACTTAACGGCAATGCCGACGGTCTGAGTCGTTGCCCCTAGAGTGGCGAAAGTCTCATGCTCACTCTGGTTCCCGTGGCATTTTTACGTAGGTATTTTTTTCTCGTTTTCTTTTTATTACCGCGAAGTTGTAGTTGAGTGTTAGCTGATTTTAGCAACGACATCTTAATGCTTTCAAGAAATGGCCGTTTTTAGTGTTTAGGGAGGGAGGACGCGCGAAAGGGATGGAAAAGCGGTAGCGTTTTTGTTGTTGTTGTTGTTGTTGTTGTTGTTGTTGTTGTAAAGCTTGGTGTATCTTGGGGGAGGGTGGCATAAATTGTGCTCACTTGCCTTGTGGTTGTACGTCCGGCACTATTCTGGATTGATTGCTTGCCCAAACGAGACGAAAAGTTGCGAGACCGATTTGCAAGTCCAGTTTCACCGGACCGGACCAGGGAGAAAAGGCATACAACAGCGCCACGAGGATTGATGAACGACTCCCAGGAATCAACCAGCTACGAACCAATGGTTCGTCACCCCGGAGGGAAATTGTGCTGCTGAAATGCCGATCCCTGGCCGTGTGGCTGCTGACCCCTACGCGTCGGGATCTTCCTCCCCCGCCGGAGAACATCCCGGGCAAAAAGGATGCTCAAAGACCATGCTGAATCGAAGCGAAGGATGGATTCCTAATTTGCTATGGTTGTCTCGAGTGGTTGCCGGTCTGGCAGGCACCCCGCAGTGATGACAGGCCCCTTTGTGTGTGCGATTCCAGGGGAGCACCTTTCCCGCGAACCAAACAGGACCCGCGTGTTCCCGCCAGAGGAGGCAAGCTCGTGCAACGTTACCTGGGAGAAATGATCAGCCGCCCATCCCCGACCAGGCTCCGTGGGTTGCCGCCAGAGGAGGTAATCACGTGAAAACGTCACCTGGGAGAAAGGATCAGCCGCCCATCTACAACCAGACTCAGTGCATGTCACGTGACGTTGACGTGAGCAAGATCCCGCCTACGATTTTAGTGGGCCTTGTTAGGAACGGCCTACAGAGGCGCCGACATGCAAAGTTTTCTCAGCCAGCTGCAGCTGCGAGCATTGCGAGCTTCCCCAAAGAGACCACGGAAGCCTTCACCACCTGCCGCGGTGACTCGGTTCGTAAGGACGACGATGTGCCGCGTCAACCCCCCACCCCCCCCACCCCCCACCCCCCTCGGCGCCGCTATATAACTAAACGCGGTCGGCGGACCAAGCATTGTTCGTGGATTCGCCGTGTCCGCTGTTTGAAGCAAGGGAGCCGCTGGAAGATATTTTGCGCGGCCATATCACGGTGCTTAGAAGTCAGGGACGGATGCGGTGGCCATTGTCTGCGGGGTCAACACTGGGATGAAGAGGCGCCTGACTGTGCCAAGCCCCCGTGTCTCCAAGAACCCCCTCACCTCGGCGTGGTCAGTAAAACCTGTGGTGAAGTGCGTGTAACCCTCCTCCAAAAAGGCGGGTTGACTACGATGACGTTGGACGCTACAAATTGGCAGTGAACTGCCGTTTTCCCTCACCTAAGGATCTAGGAAGGAGGGAGTGTTTATAAGCAGCTGTTGTGAGGCTGCTGAGTGTGCTTTCTCTCGCAGTCATGCAAGACTGATGTACTGCAACGTCCTTATGTATATACTGTATATAAACCCATATTCCTCGTTCTCGATGAGAAGCAGTCCTTCCCTTCAACAACGTCCTATTCTACCATCTATTTCATGCCCGACTACAAACCTTACAACTGGATGCCAGCGGTGAGATCGTCCTACAACTCTGAGAGCCTATTTAAGGGGCCCCGCAGTGTACTCTTTCAATTCATTCATTCTCTTCTTCTTGCCCATCACCAACCATCGAATAAACAGTGCAAGTTTCGCACTAGCAGTCGTCTCGTCCCTGCCTGGTCGCCATGGTCTAGCGGACGCCTGCAGCCTGCCGGCAACGCCACGCTACCCAATGCCGGTCGAGGTTCGAGAAACAGGCGTCGCAACAATTGTTGTTGACTTCCTGCCTAATAATTTTACGTGGTTCCAAAATATTCTAGGTGCCGCCTTCTTTTCCTCGCGTATTTCTGACAACCAACGTTCACTTTCACCTTTTAATTTTGCTTGCACCAGTATTTGAACCATAGACTTTTTCTCCCGGTATATTTCCTATTTACTGGTTACTTCATCGTGCGGCAACTGCGCCTTCTTTGCCTGCCTGTGCTCACTGGATGCTTTCTGTCGTTCGGCGATCACTTCTAGTATATCCCTGTTCCACCAGCTTTTCGGTTTCTTTTTGTCTTTTCCAACGAGCACGTTGTTTATCTTTCCGTATGTCTGTCGTTATTACACTTAGAAGCTCACTATGTTCCCACTCTTTACTTGGCCATTTGTAAAGTTCTTCCTTGAATCTTGTGACTATATTTGTTATTTGTTCAGCGTTCAAATTTGGACTGACCATTTTGCACTTCTTGCTCTCTTTCCCAACTACATATCCCATTTTCAAAGTGATGCGTTTATGGTCACTCCCTATGCTGCTATACCCTTCCTTGTCAATGACCATTTCTCTCAACTTATTGTCACGTGGTAGTGACGGTGAAGAAAGAAGCAGTAAGGTGGAATACAAAACTAGCTTTTATTGGGCGAACCTGTGCCCACAAAACAGGCTACACTTATAGCACAACGAAAGCGGCGAACACGCTCGGCGATCGTCGAAAATCTGATCAGCGGGTCAAGCGCGTCGGCTTTTATAGAGCAGTCGTCGAATGTTCCAGACTAGTCGTTCGGACCCGCATGCCTTCCACAAAGTTCTACACCATTCACGTTACGTGATGAAATCAGATAACACAAGGTTCGGCGACAACAGACAGCCGGGTAGAAGCATCGATAACTTTCCAGAAACGTCGGATACATGCAGGCGCGTCCCTCGCTGTGCGATTACAGTTGTTAAGCGGCGAAACGTGGTCGCCCGATAAAGATAAGTACACGTGTCAATACCCCCCTCTTAAAAAGCATCGACCCGATGCTGCAAACAAACGAAGGTAATAAACAAAAGCACTCGTAGCAAAGAAAAGAACAAAAATGGCGAAGTTCGTCAGCGTCCGTAAAAGGGTTTAAGGCGCACCACGTGGACCACTTCAGATCGTGCGCGGCGCCGCTGTGAATGCGAAATGCCGTCTGGCACGACCTCATAGTCCAGAGCGCCAATGCGTCGGATGACCTTGTACGGTCCAAAATAGCGTCGGAGTAGTTTCTCACTGAGTCCTCGTCGGCGTATCGGTGTCCAAACCCAAACACGGTCACCGGGCTGGTACTCGACGAAGCGTCGTCGGAGGTTGTAGTGTCGGCTGTCGGGCCTCTGCTGGTTCTTGATTCGCAGGCGGGCGAGCTGTCGGGCTTCTTCGGCGCACTGGAGGTAGGTACGGACGTCAAGGTTCTCCTCGTCAGTGACGTGAGGCAGCATGGCGTCGAGCGTCGTCGTCGGGTTCCTGCCGTAGACCAGCTTGAACGGCGTGATCTGTGTTGTTTCTTGTACCGCCGTGTTATAAGCGAATGTTACGTACGGCAGGACGGCATCCCAGGTCTTGTGGTCGACGTCGACATACATCGCTAGCATGTCGGCGAGGGTCTTATTCAGCCGCTCCGTAAGACCATTCGTCTGCGGGTGGTAATCCGTTGTCCTCCTGTGCCTTGTCTGACTGTATTTCAGAATGGCTTGAGTGAGCTCCGCTGTAAAGGCCGTTCCTCGGTCGGTGATGAGGACTTCTGGGGCGCCATGTCGCAGCAGGATGTTTTCGACAAAGAATTTCGCCACTTCGGCTGCGCTACCTTTCGGCAGTGCTTTTGTTTCAGCGAAGCGGGTGAGGTAGTCCGTCGCCACGACGATCCACTTATTTCCGGTTATTGACGTCGGAAAGGGTCCCAGCAAGTCCATCCCGATCTGCTGGAATGGTCGGCGAGGAGGCTCGATTGGCTGTAGTAATCCGGCTGGCCTTGTCGGCGGCGTCTTGCGTCGCTGACAGTCTCGGCATGTTCTGACATAACGGGTGACGTCGGCGGTCAGGCGCGGCCAATAATACTTTTCTTGTATCCTCGATAGTGTCCGGGAAAATCCGAGGTGTCCAGCGGTCGGATCGTCATGTAGGGCGTGCAATACTTCTGGACGAAGTCCTGACGGGAAGAAGGTAATTGGCGCGGACTGGTGAGAAGTTCTTCTTCACGAGTAGACTGTCGTGAAGCGTGAAGGAAGATAATCCGCGCTTAAATGCCCTGGGGACAACGTCGGTGTGCCCTTCCAAATAATCGACGAGGCCTTTAAGTTCCGGGTCCGCTCGTTGTTGTTCGGCGAAGTCTTCCGCGCTTATTATTCCAAGGAAGGCGTCGTCATCCTCGTCATCTTGCGGCGGCGGGTCAATGGGGGCGCGTGATAGGCAATCGGCGTCTGAGTGTTTTCGTCCGGACTTGTATGTTACAGTGATGTCGTATTCTTGTAGTCTGAGGCTCCACCGTGCCAGCCGTCCTGAGGGATCCGTTAAATTCGCTAGCCAACACAAGGCGTGATGGTCGCTGACGACTTTGAATGGCCTGCCATATAGGTAAGGGCGAAATTTCGCTGTAGCCCAAACGATGGCGAGGCATTCCTTTTCGGTTGTAGAATAATTGCCTTCCGCTTTTGACAACGACCGGCTAGCGTAAGCTATCACGTGTTCATGTCCATTTTTTCTCTGGACCAGGACGGCGCCGAGGCCTAGGCTACTGGCGTCAGTGTGGATTTCGGTATCGGCGTTCTCGTCGAAGTGCGCAAGTACGGGCGGCGACTGCATGCGTCGTTTGAGTTCTTGAAATGCCTCGGCCTGCCGCGTTTCCCACTTGAACTCGACGTCACATTTAGTTAGCTGCGTCAGCGGCTCAGCGATGCGTGAAAAGTTCCTGACAAATCGCCTGTAGTAGGCACACATGCCAAGAAATCTACGCCTTCTTGTCGATGGGCTGTGGGAACTTTGCTATGGCAGCTGTCTTCTGCGGGTCGGGGCGGACTCCAGATTTGCTGATGACGTGGCCTAAAAATAGAAGCTGCTCGTAAGCGAAGCGGTACTTTTCCGGCTTCAGAGTAAGTCCTGATGACCTGATAGCCTCTAGTACTGTTGCCAGCCGCCTAAGGTGAACGTCGAAATTTTCGGCGAAGACGACGACGTCATCCAAGTATACGAGACAGGTCTGCCACTTCAATCCTGCTAAAACCGTGTCCATCACGCGCTGGAACGTTGCAGGCGCCGAGCACAGTCCGAATGGCATAACCTTGAACTCGTAGAGGCCGTCTGGGGTGATGAAGGCGGTCTTTTCGCGATCTCTTTCGTCGACTTCTATTTGCCAATAGCCAGACTTGAGGTCCATGGACGAGAAGTATTTAGCGTTGCAGAGCCGATCCAATGCGTCGTCTATCCGTGGGAGGGGGTATACGTCCTTCTTCGTGATCTTGTTCAGACGACGATAATCGACGCAGAAACGTAGGGTTCCGTCCTTTTTCTTTACCAGAACAACAGGGGATGCCCACGGGCTTTTCGACGGCTGGATGATGTCGTCGCGCAGCATTTCGTCGACTTGTTCTCTTATAGCTTCACGTTCTCGCGCCGAAACTCGGTAAGGGCTCTGACGGAGTGGTCGAGCACATTCCTCGGTGATTATGCGATGCTTGGCGACTGGTGTTTGTCGAATCCTCGATGACGTCGAAAAGCAGCCTTTGTATCGTCGGAGCAGACTTCTGAGCTGCTGTTGCTTAATCATAGGGAGATTTGGATTAATGTCGTAGTCTGGTTCGGGAACCATGGTCGTCGGGGTAGATGCGGCGGAATCCGAGAGGACAAACGCATTACTTGTTTCCAGAATTTCCTCGATGTACGCGATCGTCGTGCCCTTGTTGATGTGCTTGAACTCCTGGCTGAAGTTTGTCAGCAACACTTCAGTTTTCCCTCCATGCAGTCGAGCAATCCCTCTTGCGACGCAAATTTCACGGTCTAGCAGTAGACGTTGGTCGCCTTCGATGACGCCTTCTACGTCAGCGGGTGTTTCGGTGCCAACCGAAATAACAATGTTGCAGCGAGGCGGGATGCTCACTTGATCTTCGAGCACACTCAAGGCGTGGTGACTACGAGGGCTCTCCGGCGGCATTGCTTTATCTTCCGACAGCGTTACTGACTTCGACTTCAGGTTGATGATTGCGCCGTGTTGGTCCAGGAAGTCCATACCGAGAATGACGTCTCGTGAACACTGTTGGAGGATAACGAAGGTGGCAGGGTAAGTCCGGTCATGAATGGTTATTCTTGCCGTGCAGATCCCAGTCGGCGTGATGAGGTGTCCTCCAGCGGTGCAAATCTGAGGGCCTTCCCATGCGGTCTTCACTTTCTTCAACTGGGCGGCGATGTGTCCACTCATTACGGAGTAATCGGCCCCTGTGTCGACTAAGGCAGTGACTGCGTGGCCATCGAGAAGCACGTCGAGGTCGGTTGTTCTTTGTCTGGCATTGCAGTTAGGTCTTGGCGTTGGATCACGGCTGCGTCGTGTTGAACTGAAGTTGGAACGTCGCGTCGTCAAGTCGTCTTTCGTCGGTGTAGTTTTGGCCTCAAGACTTCGTCGGGACGGCGGCGTGTCGTCATTAGGTCGTTGAGATGGTTTCTTCGTCGTCTTCGTCGGCGGCGGAGGATGTTCGTCAGTTCGACGAATAGCAACCGCACCTCCATCGGTTGCTGCTTTTAGTTTTCCGGGTATGGGCTCGCAGAGCGCCCCCGGGCTGGGCCGGTGTATGGTCGGCGCTGCGGCGACAGGTAGCGGCCTGGTGACGGCGAACGGGACGGTCGTCGAGGGCTCCACTGAGTGGCGGCTAGGTAATCGGCAATGGCACGTGGGCGCTCCCCAAGCTGTGGACGCGGCGCGTTGACGGCGAACCCTCTCAGTCCCATGTCGCGGTATGGGCATCGGCGGTACACATGGCCGGCTTCTCCGCAGTGATAGCAGAGCGGGCAGTGGTCGGGGGCTCGCCAAATGTCCGTCTTCCTCGCATAGGTGCGCTGGGCGACGGGTGGGCGCGCTGGCGGCGGCGGCGGTGGACGACGGAATTGCGGTGTTGCAGGACCTTGGCGCGGTCGTGGAAGGGTACCTGGACGGCGGGCGACGGCGGCGTAGGTCATCGCTTCTGGCTGGGGCTGCGATGATTGTGGTTGTAACTCGGGAACTCCAAGCGATCGCTGAACTTCTTCTTTCGCGATGTCGGCGATCGAAGCCACTTGGGGCTGCGACGAAGGCAGGACCTTGCGCAGCTCTTCGCGCACAATGGCCCTGATGGTCTCCTGAAGGTCGCCGGAATCCAGTCCTTGGATGGCGTAATGCGGCGTGAGCCCCTGGCGGTTATATTGCCGGGTGCGCATCTCCAAAGTTTTCTCGATCGTCGATGCCTCTGCAGAAAACTCTGCTACGGTCTTCGGCGGGTGACGAATAAGTCCTGCGAAAAGTTCTTGCTTGACGCCCCGCATCAGGAAGCGGACTTTTTTCTCCTCCGGCATTTCCGGGTCGGCGTGCCGGAAAAGACGGGCCATCTCCTCCGTGAAGATCGCGATCGTCTCGTTTGGCAGCTGCACTCTGGTTTCTAGTAGTGCTTGGGCTCGCTCTTTTCGTACGACGCTTGTAAACGTTTGTAAGAAGCCACTTCGGAACAGGTCCCATGTCGTTAAAGTGGCTTCTCGATTTTCGAACCAGGTCCTGGCGGCGTCTTCCAGTGCGAAATAGACATGCCGCAGCTTATCGTCGCTGTCCCAACTGTTAAACGTAGCGACCCTCTCATACGTCTCGAGCCAGGTTTCCGGGTCCTCGAATGTTGATCCGCGGAAAGTCGGAGGGTCCCTGGGCTGCTGCAGCACGATGGGGGACGCTGGGGCTGCCATTGGGGTTGCCTTGTCCACAATCTTTTTGGTCTTCTCAGGTAGAAGTCCGTGCTCCGGGGGCAGCTGTTGAAGACGGCGGCTTGCTCGATGTTCCGGGACGGCGCTGGTGTTGTCTTTGCGGTCCGGGCTTGGATTACGGCTTGTCGGGGGCGTCCGGTACATGGACGTAAAGCACCTCCACCAGATGTCACGTGGTAGTGACGGTGAAGAAAGAAGCAGTACGGTGGAATACAAAACTAGCTTTTATTGGGCGAACTTGTGCCCACAAAACAGGCTACACTTATAGCACAACGAAAGCGGCGAACACGCTCGGCGATCGTCGAAAATCTGATCAGCGGGTCAAGCGCGTCGGCTTTTATAGAGCAGTCGTCGAATGTTCCAGACTAGTCGTTCGGACCCGCATGCCTTCCACAAAGTTCTACACCATTCACGTTACGTGATGAAATCAGATAACACAAGGTTCGGCGACAACAGACAGCCGGGTAGAAGCATCGATAACTTTCCAGAAACGTCGGATCCATGCAGGCGCGTCCCTCGCTGTGCGATTACAGTTGTTAAGCGGCGAAACGTGGTCGCCCGATAAAGATAAGTACACGTGTCATTATCATAAATTCCTTCTGTCATCAGACAGTAATCAATGGTCAATTGCCGGTTTCCCACTTCCTACGTGATGTGCCCTTCACTCTTAGGCTCTGTACTCACGATAACGAGGTTATGTTGCTCACAAAGATCTAGCATTGACTTCCCGTTGTTGTCGGTATAGTCATCTAGGTCCTGTTATGCGAGCATTCATGTCACGCAATAGGATAATTTCGGCATCATTCCCGGAACCCTTAATATCATCATTTATGCATTCCACTAACTCTTGATTCTTTTCTGTGCAATTATTTCCGGTCCATAAATACGTACCGCCCAGCCAAGTTTTTTTTTTTTTTCACTCGTTGTACCTAATAACCAAAGATGCTCATGACATTTTGAATTTACTCTTCCATTTGGCTCCCTGATGGATGAGCATTCCGACTCCCCATCCCTTTCTTTCCGACTTGGTTCTGTTGCACCTTTCCCAAACATAGTTCTCAATCACTGGCGGCTCTTCCGATTCTCTAAGGTACGTTTCTGTAACCGCATACACACCTATTTGTTCTCCATTTAACTGCTCCTCAATATCTGCCCACTTTTCCTTTCTTCTGCCGCCCTGCATGTTGATGTAGCCTATTGCATGGCGAGCTCTCTTTCTTGTTTTCCTCCTTTATCTGTTATTGACGGCGATGCTATTCTGAGGTCCCCCTAGGGGACCTTCTTTATTATTACCTACTTTGGCCTCCTGAGCGCCCGTGGGCCCCTTAACAAAGCAACAGCGCGACCAGCAAGTCGCCAGTCCACTTCTCATCCAAGCCTGTAATTGAAGTGGATCCAGTCTCGTTCAAAACCACCACACCTTCTCACTTCCCTGTTTAATATGACAACCTCGAAACCCTTCTCTCGGCTCATTTTCCATATCGCCTCATTACCAGCCACTATGGCTCTTTGTTCGTGACTGTCACGTGCAGGCACCTCCGGCACCGTGCACACCACGATCTGCACCTGAGGGGTCAGCTCGCGCAAGTCGTCTACCTCCTTCGCCAAGCGGTGGGCTATTAGCCCCGAGAATTAGGAGTGGCGCCCTCTGGCGAGTGACGTCACGGCCAGGACGCCGCTCGCTCCGGCTCGCTCGGCTGCCGCGCGCGCTCGTTCCCTTCGTGTATGCTTTGGGTATGGGTGGCTCGAGCCGTACGTATTGAAGAATACGTCGGCTTCTTTCATCTGCCATACCTTAACCACAGTTTCTTCTTCAAAAGCGTGTGAGTCGAGAAACTTTGCGGCTTGGATATCGCAAGCTAAGTAGCGTTGAAGGGGTCTACTAGGTTTTGCAATGCATATATGCGCCGTGTCTATCGGTAAATTTTGACTAAAAAAAGAATATCTGCAAATTCAACGCGCGAAGTTGTGTATGATGCTTCGCTAAACATTTAACATTCCTTTAGTATTTAGCTATGAGAGGCATTGCATTTTACGTGGAAGAAAAATTTGGTAATTGGCGTCAACATGTTATCTGATTTTAGAAAGACACTGCCCAGCGAAGCTCTCATCATGATTCCTATTACTCTGGTGTGTTGTTCTATTCAAATATGGCCATTCATTAATGCGTAAAAAAATAGTTAGGCGCGCATTTCTTATGAAAAAGCTTGCTGCTACTTTCATCCCCCTCTGAAACAGGCCTCCAAAAAAACGAATTGCTCATGGCTGCTAACACGACGGCGCGTAATGTAGAGTATTTACATAGTTAATTCACAAACACCATAGTAGCAATCACCTGAGAGAAAAGTTTCGTTGTTAAGATCGAGAGCCACTCAATTGAAAGTGATGAAATGTTTCATAGTGGCCCTCAGTAGCCTTTATCGACAATATGGCACACCCCTGATCACGTAACGGTAGCAATCGACTGTCCGTATGGCGAGGCACGCTATGTTCGCGAAACCCATCAGTTCACTACAACTTCGAATTAAAACCATAAAGCATGTTTTTTACAGCGCCAACTGGAATGGCTAAAGTATTCTCGAGCTGCTACACCGCAGCTTAGATTTCCTGTATACAAAAGGAAAATTCAAGCACCTTCTGTCTCACCATGTCTCGATCCAGCGTTATTCAATTATACAAACGGATAACTATTCACTTCGTCGGTGCATAAAAGAGAACCTTGCAGGCAAATTAAGTTTGCTCCAATCCAACCGCAAACATTCATAAAGAAAGCACCACAAGCCTTGCATATACTTTCACTTGATTTCTGACCCTCCACCGGGGGAATTTCGATATCTTCAATATGTCCCATACTACTAATCATTGACGCTTCGACTTCTTTCTGGCTGCAGCGATGCGGTCCAGCAGGCATACTTCACTAAAAAAATTGGGCCGAGCAGCCTGTGTCAGTTCGCCAAACAGATTCGTCATGTATATTCCTCAAGCAGCAAGCACCAGTAAATTTCTCAAGTGAGTTTGATTTGATTTATTAATTTCTTTTTACACACACACACGTACAGAGGAGTGGTAAGTGGAGGTGAATGAGGGAAAAAGTCGCACAGACGCGGCTTGAGGTAACCTCATCCCCTTAGGTACAATATGGCTGCATGGGGTAACACATCAAGCGCCATATAAATTACATTTATATAGTGGCCATAAAACATTGCTGTTATACAATATATGAAAGAACAGGGAAATATTTCCGCAATAACAATGCAAAACACACTGCGGCATTGAAATAAATAAATGATGTACACTAGGTAACATAGACAAAAAAAGAGGAACATAACATACATTATTAATCATTAACAAACGCGCTCTAAAGAGGTGAGTTGAACGTGTAGCACGGTAAAGGGAATATATATTGGTACATTCCTATTTGTACTCTGTAAATAGCTGTAAGCCTTCATTAACTTCAAGTTTCCGCCGCTTAAAAAAAAAATGAACACGTGTAGAACCGCCTAATGTTGACAAGCAGTTAAAGAAGCAAGTGAGGCGTGTAGAATCTAAGCTCCAGTATTAGTTAAGTCCTCGTGCTACTGTCGAGCGTTTCTGTGAGGAAATGCAAAAATTCGATATTATACCATGAACTACTCGTCGTGAGCTAACCTGTTTTAGCGGAATAAAATCAACGTAACTGCTGTAGAAGTCATATATAGCCAGCTTTGTGACATACTTGTTGCACCGCGGCAGGTATGGTATCATAACTGGATTCCTATAGGCTATGCTCTTGCGATTGTCTATCCGCGTATGAAAAACCCGCAATGGGCTGGTCTGCGTCGCTTCGGCTGGCCCTGTAGCGTTGCCTTCGAGAGCTGCATTGTTGTCTAAGAAATTAGCTCTTTGAATAAATGTTCGCAAAGGAAGACGTCTTAAAAATATACTTGAGACGACCACCATAAGTATACAAGCAGAGAAAACGAGGGCGAACAAACGAAAACACCGCAGAAAGCGCCCGGACAACGCCCGAACTGTAGCAGACGACAGGCGCGAGTCCGTGCCCTGACGTCACGCGAGCGGCGCTCGCAGCGCCGCTCGTGTTCGTTCTCGGGGCTAATAGTCCCGTCCCTTTCCTGTTTAGGACGTCATTTAGCCGACCTGCTACTATGACAAGGTTGCGCACGTGGGCATTCTCCGCAAGCTTTTCTTTTGCTCGCTCCATGACAGAACCCAGTGTCCGCCCTGGAAATGTCCCTACCACCACTCTTTTATCGCCTTTCACCCTCTCCAGAATTGCTTCTGAGCACCTAGCCATGTTTGAGTCGCCGGCGAGAATCACCATTTCACTCGCTCCTTCCTCTCCTTGCTTCCCTTTGTTCTTCTCCGCGTGATTCGGACTTGACAAGGGGCATTGACCCATACGCTCTTGCCTTTTTCGCGTGGCGGTCTCAAGGTAGGTGCCGCTCTTTCCAGCTACCCTCTCACCGCGTTGCACGCATTCCACGTACGTTGCTGACACTCCCTCTCCTGTCACGTCGGGGGACTGCGTTCCATTGTCACGACCATTCTCGTTCACACTGGCAAGCTCATCCTGGAAAGCCTCCATTTTCTTCAGCCTAGCATCGACATCACAATGTGGCCCGATTGACTCACAGTGTGGGACGATTGACATTCTAATAAAACATGCTCCATCGTTTCGCTAGCTTTACCGCAGCAAGCACATGCTTCTTTCTCCTTCCTATATCTTGCTATATAGGTGCGTGTTTTAAGGCATCCTGATCTCGCTTCGAAAAGTAATGAGCTTCCCTTTGAGTTATCGTAAAGTGTTTCTTTCCTGATTTCATTTTAACCTCTTAAGTAGTTACTCAGGACAGGTTTCTTTTCCATTGCCGCCACCCCTGAGATTATTTCAGCCTCTCTGACTCAGCATCGACAGTTACCAAGGCCTACCTGCAGCCATGGACCAGCTGGAAGAAGAGTGACACCGAGCCTTTGTTCACAAGTCCAACTAACATTCAGACGACGGCAAAACGCTAACCTCGATAGAGCCAGCCCAGTACCGTCGTCGCCAGGTTGCCACCTCGTTCTCAAAGTGCCAGATTCGATGCTGCTGTCAGGCGCCTTGGAAGCGCCGAGGTGCCCCGCCACAACCTCCATACCTCGACCAGTCCAAGGTAAGGCGATGTCTTGTGGCCGTCGCGTTCCCTGCACCACTTTGAAGTCGACCATCCATGCAGACCGATCATGCAGCATCTACAGCTTAGAGCACGAATGGCATCACCCTTGCGCTCTCCGCGGTGCAGTAATCATTGGGGCCACGTTTCTCAAGCTACCGCCACCAAAACCTCGTCCACTGCTTCACTCCCAAACCAGACCACCGCAGTGTATCGCGTACTGTTGCGTACTCCAGGGTAGCGTATCGTACTACTCCCGAGTTGTAGCGACGCCTGCCTATTGAAGCTCGACCGACGTTACTTATTGGGTAGCGTGGCGTTGTCGGCGGGCTGCAGGCATCCGGTAGACCATGGCGACCAAGCAAGAGCGAGACGATTTCTAGTGCGAAACTTGCACTGTTTATTCAAAGGTTGATGAAAATTGAAGAGAAGAGAATGAAGTGTTTAAAAGTACATTTCGGAGCCCCTTAAATAGGTTCTCTACAATCGTGGGCGGGATCTTGCTTCCGTCGACGTCACGTGACCGGCACAGAAAGAGGGCCCCTCCTCCTCTGGTTATACCGAGCCTGCTGAAAGGAAGAGGTCGTCCCGCTTCCTGGAATTGTAGACGCCTGTCCGCCTCTTCTGCGCGTTGCGGGTTCGTGGAAGTTCTCCTATAGGTCCAATTCTAGAAAAGGGTACCTCTAAACTCGCACACCCACACACACATACACACACAAAAGAGGCCTGTACACTGCGGGGCTTCCGACAGACAGGCAGACGCTCGAAATGGTCATGCCGAATTAGAAAGCCACGCTTCATTTCGATGAGGCCTGGTGGAAGAAGGTCGGGCGAGAGAAAGTTCTTTCTGCACGTGTAGCGGGACGCCTACAATAGCAAGCGAAGTCACGCCTCATTTCGACGAGGCACCCAGCGGAGCGCTCGCGCAGGAGCTTTCCATCACGCATATATAAATATCCGAATAGGGGATCCGTGATATATCACGTGTTCTGCGCCGAGCGGGCGAGAACAACGCTCTGCGCCTTCTCACTGCACTGCGGGGAATACAAAACTTTTCTTGGGGAAGTTGAAGGAGACCGTGGTGTGTTGAAGGCTGCGCTCGGCCATTTCTTGGTGTCGATTTTCCGGAGGGCTGCCACGATCGACGTTCGTTCAATGCAGCATAGAGCCTCCGGTCTAATTGTCAGAATTAGCGTCCATCGCCATGTTCACTTCTGCAGACATTCATGGTGTACAACGCGGGTGGTGCATGCATACGTTGTGCACTGTGCCGAGTTTATGACAGTTTACGAGAGACAATTTACCGCGGCTGACGGCTCCAAAGCAACATTTCTATATGGATAATAGATATGTTGCGGTCCTTCACCTGCCATTCATGGATGATTGAAATATATAGGTAAGAACATTAGGTATGATACGGTTTTATTAAATGGCGGCTAACTGCCTATTTGTCATACGATTTCCGATATGTGATTGTATGATGTGTTGTGCAAAACTTGCCGTAATGGTGCATTTATTGGAAAGCGAGAACCTCTTACGCGAGCAGTAGCCTTGATCTAAATTGGGAGTAGTCAGCGTCGTGCTTTTTTATCAAGTTTGAACGCCGGACTGTTGAATTCCACTGAATAGTTCAGTTTATTGTGCTGAAGTACCAAATTTCAAGAGGAGGAGGAGGAATAAACTTTTATTGCGGAACCAGCACTTTATGATGGCCGGGCCTACGCCTCCCACGAAGGGACGTCGAGGGTTTGCCTCGCCGCCGCCTCGCGGGCGTGCTGGGTCGCCCAGGTTTGGTCGTCGAGGGTGGAGCTCCGCAGAGCCTCATGCAACCTCGACGAGAGAGTCGTGGTGTTAGTCTGTGCGTACTGTGCTGGGCACTCCCATAGCATATGCGAAAGCGTAGCCGGGTGAATTCCACAGCACCGGCAGTTGGGGGTAGTGTAGACGTCCGGAAATATAAGGTGGAGGCGGGCGGGTGAAGGGTACGTGTTTGTTTGTAGTAGACGCAGGGTGGTAGCCTGCGCCCGGCTGAACTTTGGGTGAGGCGGGGGGAAGATTCGGCGACTCAGGTAAAAGGCCTTAACAAGATCGTTATAAGTTGTCAGACTGTCCCTGGTGTCCAACTCATCTCCAGTGACTCCGGCGCGGTTGACTAGGCCTCGCGCAATGGAGTGGGTGACCTCGTTGAGATTGGGGAGGTGTGGGTGGACAGGGCCCGCATGGGCCGGGATCCATGTTAGGGAGATGATGCTGTCTTTAGAATGTGGTGCCTGGCAGAGGATGCGAAGAGCTTGGGGACAAATACGCCCTTTGCTGAAGTTAATAACGGCTGAGCGAGAGTCACACACTATGGTGTGACAGGTGGGATCTAAAGTGGCCAGGGCGATGGCCACTTCTTCAGCCGTCTCTGCAGTGGGGGTAGTGACGCTGCAGGCATGGTGTAGGGCTCCATCACGTGTGGCAACGGCCACAAATCGTGTGCCATGGGAGTATCGGGCTGCATCAACAAATGTGACGCCAGGTACGTTGGCAAGGGCTTTTATGATAGCTCCGGCCCGAGCTTGGCGCCGGGCCCTGTTATATTCAGGGTGCATATTCCTAGGGATAGGGTCTATGTAGATCCAGCTACGGATGTCGGTCGGGATCGGTTGTTTGGGGCCCTGTTGCTGATGGTAAGTGAAGCCAAGCGTGGACAGAATAAAGCGCCCCGTTTCAGTATGGGTGAGCCGTTCAAGCTGAGAGCGTTGTTGGGCTTCAATGAGTTCGGAAAGGTTGTTGTGAACTCCCAGTTGGTTGAAGAGTTCAGTGCTGGTGCAATGTGGGAGACCAAGTGCTTGCTTGTAGACCCCTCGTATGAGGGTGTCGAGCTTGTTCTGCTCAGCCCGGTACCAGTTGAGGTACGCAGCAACGTAGGTGATGTGGCATATGACAAAGGATTGGACGAGTCGGAGAAGGCTTTCTTCTTTGAGTCCTCCTCGACGGTTAGATATACGTTTAAGAAGTCGTAGGGTGTTTTGAGATTGGGCACAGATCTTGTTGAGAGCCAAGGCGTTGGAGCCGTTGGTAGAGATGGTGAGACCAAGAACCCGGATACTAGGGACGTTTGGGATAGGACTGCCATCTTGAAGGCGTAGGGTGATGGCGTCACAGGGTCGGTGATCAGATTGGTGTTTGGGAGGGCGACCCCGCTGAATGGGCTTGTATAGCAGAAGCTCCGATTTAGCCGGCGAACAGCGCAGTCCAGTCCCTTGGAGATAGGCTTCAACCGTGTCAATCGCCGTTTGGAGGGCCGATTCCACTTGACCATCACTGCCTCGGTACGACCAGATGGTGATGTCGTCGGCGTAGATGGTATGGTTGATATTGTCGACTTGCTGTAGCTGCTTGGCAAGGCCAATCATGACTAAGTTAAAGAGCATGGGAGAGATAACGGAACCTTGCGGGGTGCCTTTGCTGCCAAGGGGAAGCTGGTCTGATCGTAAATCCCCGGCCGAGAGGGTAGCCGTGCGATTGGAGAGAAAGTCACGGATGTAATTGTAGGCTCGCTCTCCCAGCTGGAGGTTGGAGACCTGATCAAGGATAGCTGCATGGGAAATGTTATCAAAGGCTTGAGTGAGGTCGAGTCCGAGAATGGCTTTCATGTTACGAGAACGATCGTTGAGCACTTGATGTTTGAGCTGCAACATAGCGTCTTGAGTAGAAAGGTGAGGGCGAAATCCAATGATGGTGTGGGGATAGAGAGAGTTGTCCTCGAGGTGACTGTTGATGCGTGCTAAGAAGGCGTGTTCCATCACCTTGCCTACGCATGAAGTGAGGGAGATGGGCCTTAAGTTATTGAGGCTAGATGGTTTGCCAGGCTTTGGGATTAAGATAACGTTGGCAGTCTTCCAGGCGGCTGGAAGGGCACCACTGCGCCAGCAATCGTTGATGTAGTCAGTCAGATGGGACACGGACTCGTCATCGAGATTGCGAAGGCTTTTGTTAGTGACCCCGTCTGGCCCTGGAGCAGAACGACCGTTAAGCTTGCGTAGAGCGGCGTGTATTTCAGATACGCTGAAATCGGCGTCTAGTGTTGGGTTGGGTCTACCGATGTAATTGCTGTGTGGACTGACTTGTCCCCTGGAGATATATCTGGTGCAGAGGTAGTCAAGCACCTGTTGTGGACCTTGCTTAAGGGTCTCCGTATAAAGGAGCTTCTGCAGCCGATCCTGTTGGGTGGTGCGGGTGGTGGTATTATCAAGCAGATGTTTGAGGAGTTGCCACGAGGAAGGGCGATGAAGTTGTCCATCCACCGTGTTACACAGCTCAGTCCATTGTTGCCGGCTGAGGATTTGACAATGCTCCTCGATGGCTGTGTTCAGTTTCGAGATCTTGCTTCTGAGGCGACGGTTTAGGCGCTGTCCCTTCCATCGAGCTAGGATGGAGGCTTTAGCCTCCAGAAGATGGGCGAGGCGGCTATCCATGCGTTCAACTGAGGCATCTGTAGTTACCACCCGAGTGGCCGTTTGAACATCAGTGCGTAGAGCTTGCATCCAGGTGTTAATGTCGGTAATGCCTTCTGCTGAGGTAGAACCTATGCGTATTTTTCGAAAAACATCCCAGTCGGTAATGGTGAATTCTTTAGTGGGGGCAGGGGCGGCAGCGAGTTGGGGTAAAGAGAGAGCAAGGATATAATGGTCGCTGCCCAGGTCTTGCTGGGTATTGGTCCAGTGTGCATTGGTGATATGTTTGATGAAGGTGAGGTCGGGGGTAGAGTCCCGGGTAGTGGAAGTACCGAGGCGTGTAGGAAAGGAGGGATCCGTGATGAGCGTAAGGCCTAAGTCGTGGTAATCTTGCCAGAGGTTGCGAGCTGCAGCTTCCGTGCGAACGTAGCCCCAGCCTGTATGGGCGAGGTTGAAATCACCGCCGATGAGTAGGGGGTGCGCTCCAGCTACGTGAAGAGCCTTCTTAAAGAGGGTGAGGAAGCGACACCTTGCTTTATCCTTGGGGCTATTGTATATGTTCAGAAGGAAGATGCATTCTTTCCGTTTACGATTGGGAATTAATTCGAGGAATAGATGTTCGATGTGAGGACTATTGAGATCATGTTCAATAACAGGAATACGACGCCGTACTAGGGTGGAGACCCGGTGAAGAGGGTGGGTGGTATGGAAGGTTTGATAACCGGGGAGCGTGGTCGGGGCGTTGTTGGTTTCTTGAAGTAGGATAGCATCCGGGCGGCGGGTATGTTGGCGTAGGTATTGATTGAGCACTGGTTGTTTTTGATGAAAGCCTCGGCAGTTCCACTGCCAAATGAGGGCGTCTTGATTAGTGTGAGCCATGGTGGGAGATGGTGGATGTCGCCATCGGCGTACCGGAAGGGTCGCAGACGGGGGCGGCATGGCTAGGAGGCGTGAGAATATGAGTTTCCAGGTTGGTCACGCGTTGGACAATACCAATGAAGGCTTGCTGGATGGAGTCCAGAGCATGTTGGAAAGTGCTAATAGTTGTTTGAAGTGAGATGAGCATGTCTTTAACTTCAGAGCGGACCTGTCCCGTGGCTCCATCTTGCAGGGCTCTCTTCTTGGGGGCGGGAGTCGAGGGGGCCTCCTGACTAGCGGCAGGGACGTTCTGTGCGATAGGTGTAGGGGCTGGTGTTTGGGACTGTTTGAGGTCTCTAACCTCCTGCGAGAGTTTAGTTAGGAGATCGCGTAGGATGGCGTTCTCGCGCTTAAGCTGAGCTATTTCTGGGTTTTCTGGTGAAAGAGGAGGGTAGGTGACTTGTGTGTTGTCGATCTTACGACCCTCTCGCGAGGTGCCCATGAGAGCGTCTGCGAAGCTCACCTTGCTGTTGTTGGTAGATGTGATGCGTGAAGCCGATGCAGACCGGGATCTTGAGCGTTGTTGCCTGGATCGAGATGGAGTTCTGGAGCGGGAACGGCTCCCCCTTGACGGTGTGCGGGAGCGTGGCCTGGTTCTGGTGCTGAGGGTGGAGGGGCCGGCTTGTTTATAGGTGGCTTGGCTGGTTGTTCGTCGTTCTCCGATACGCTTGCGGATAACGTACGGGGTTTTATATCGAGCGGCACAGCTTTTGTCCGCGGTGAGATGGGGACCACCACAAAGCGAGCACTTAGGGTTACAGTTATGGTCGGCGGGGGGGTTGCGGACACCGCAGCCCCGGCATATCTTGTTATTTGGGTAGGGACAAACGTCCATACGGTGTCCGAGGCGGCCACACTGGTAACAAATGTCAATTTGCTTCCGATATAGCGAACATGGGAGTAACGTGGAACCGTAGCAGACCTGATAAGGCACATCCAGTCCGTCAAAAGCGACGGACTGGATTTCAAGAATGTCTTTTGTTTTTATTTTATATTCGCCAGCTCACCGTTCTCTCTGTGCTCGCTGCCATTTCCCCTCGGGCAAGGGTGGTGAGCTGGGAGTTGTCACTGCATTTTGCACCATGCTTCTCACGATTTAGAACGCTGCTAGTGGCGCATCAATGTGGTATATGCCGTGTACGTCGCGTAGTTGTCGGGTATGTCGCTCACAGTATACTGCAGCCTATAAAGTGAAAATTCATAATTTTGTCAGCTATTTGTCGACTGACAGTAACCTGCTTCTCAAAAGTGCCGCATGCGAGGTTGCAACCACACGTGCTACTTTATTACTGATACTGATACGAAACAGCCGCCACAGTGTAGTGGCGGCTGGTGTAGCTCTGCATGTTTTACATTTTGGGCTTTAAAGAGTGGAAGTGTGACTATGTTCAATGAACATAAATATACTCTGCCCGTTGCAGCTCTTGATTTCCAGCTGCAAACCCATCTATGCCTTCTATGCCAGCAATGCCTCCCCCCCCCTTCTAGCATTCTTGTATACATTTCTTTAATCTTCGCTATCTACCTTGTACCGCTGCCTATGCCTGTAATGGGTCCAGTTTTCCCTTTTTTTTTCTACCAATACTTTAAACATCACTTGCTTATCTCGACTGCTGACCGATTGACACTTCCGTCTACTTTAAATCCAAGCGCTTCTGGAAGTTCTCGTCTCACTGGGTGAATCCCTTCGCATTCCATTAGGATGTGCTGAGTGGTCTCCGGATCTTTGCTGCAGCATACACATGCCTCATAATTGCGAATATTTGCTCCAGTATGTGTCCTTATGCAACCAGCTCGAGCCTCAAATTAATAGCAAGGCACTTCCCTTCTTGTTATCGCACAGATTGTCCTTTCTAATTTCTTCATATTCTTGTAAATCTCCGTGGTCTTTCTTGTTTCCATTATTTGCATCCAATTCAGTGCCTGTGTTTCGCTAACTCTCTTTCTTATGACTCCTGACTGTCTATTTACACTTTCAATTGGCCTGCACTTGTTTTGTTTTTTTGCGCTTGGTTTTTCAAGCGGCATAACGTCATAATGGAGCTAAGCATAAGCGTGCAGGCCCGTTTCATAGAGATACTGCAACAATGACTTATAAAATGTGTTGTCCATAGTTAGGGCTGTTCGTTTTCGGGTAAAACCCGATTTTACCCGATTTTTGCACCCCGAACGTGTTCCTAAAATATCGGGTAAAACCCGATTTTTCCCGATTTCTGAAACAACTGTGCCCACGGAATTGCTGTGCCTCCAGTTGGCGCGCAGGCGAGAGGCGGCCAAAGCGGCCGACATAGAAATGTGGAGCTCATTAACAGAACTTGTTGAATGCTCGCATGATAGCACCAAAGCGGAAGCTATTCGAGCGATACTTTCTGAAAAAGAGGTTCTTTATGCAAAGGCAGTCTTAATGAGAGATGCACTCGAGCCTCTTTTAGATGTCCCGAAAACGCTTGAAAGCGGAGAACTCCTCATGCCAAGCTTCGATCACCTCGTAAACGTCAAGCTACAGCAGACTGTCAACGAGCTTTCCACGATGATCGGTAAAAGTGATCGGGCGAAAGGTGTTTTGTCTATGTTGCCTAAGAGCAGTGCAATATTAGTAAAAACTTGTTGTGAAGAGTTTTGCGCCAAAATCTCCACAAAATGGGACTGCACTTTGAAACGGAACGTCTCAGACAAAGAAGAAAACCAGTTGACATTGTGGAAACTGGGAGCCGTACTCGATCCGTTCCAGAAGCGGCTGCTGAGTCAGTCGTTTGATGACTACCGACCTCTCTTTAATTCCGTGATGGACGATGTAGGCTCGCTTCGCGAGGAGTTCAACCAGTACTTGCTTGAAGCAAGCCCCACAAATGAAGGCGTTGAAGTGATGGACTTTTGGAACGACGCAACTGTGCGTTACCCAAGGCTAGCAAATGCAGCGCTATCATTGTTGTGCCTAGCTAATGGCAGCTGTGACGTTGAGCGAACGTTCTCTCAGCTAAGGTACCTGCAGAGACCAGACAGGTCTCGTATGGAAACCGAGATGTTGCGCATGCAGATGGTTATGTATGTTAATAAGGACGTGTAGAACGTCGATGACCAGCCCTCGTGAATAAAATTTTTCTTTTCTCAAAACTGACTGTTGCCTCTCACTGCGAGTATTAATTAATTACCAAATAAACGCCAAATTATGCAATATTTTCTTGAAAGCAGCCCAAAATCTAGTCCTAATTGTTACCCACCGGTTATAGCAAATCGAACAACTTATTAGTTTGCAAATTTAACCCGATAAAACCCGAATTGCGGAATTTTTCCACGAAAAACCCGATTTCTCCCCTATTATCAAGCCGAAAAATAACGCCCGATTTTTACCCCCCGAATTTGAAAAAATATAAAACCGGAAAACGAATAACCCTATCCATAGTCCATCTTTCACAGTCTTCAGTTTGATAACTGTTTCAATTTTACACTTTTGAACACACTTTCGGGAATTGTCTGTGTCCCAGGGCACATCCAAAGTAGATGGCGGGCATCCACTGCAGACGCAGGAGCGGAGCACATTCGGACACTGGACAGTGTCTTTGTATGGTTGACCCCAAAATAAGTGATGGTCGGTGTAAGGGCCGCCCCGGTCCGATGTCTCCGGAGAAGAGCCTTGCTCCACCCGAGAAAGATTGTGGGGAAGGGAGCGGACACGTGGGGGGATGAGGGCACGCGTGTCACGCCGGAGGATGGA
Organism: Dermacentor albipictus; assembly: GCF_038994185.2. Lineage (NCBI taxonomy): Eukaryota > Metazoa > Arthropoda > Arachnida > Ixodida > Ixodidae > Dermacentor > Dermacentor albipictus. Next base: position 172,957,572 of record NC_091821.1, read on the forward strand.
TTTTCGGGCAATGAAAACAGAGCGGGGGTCAGAGGGAAGGAAAATAAGAAGAGAAGAAGAAGTCGAGAAAGAGTGAGCAATGCGGTCCACCAGGTCACTGGTGTGGTCATGACCATGTGCCTGCACCCAGCGCACAGTAACGTTAATACATAGAATTATTAATTTTGTGTATCTGCTCACAAATACGCAGCGTTTTCGTTGCTTGTCTGAGATTCTTAACTGCGCCGAGGCTGTCGGTATAGATGTGGGCTTCGTTGATGTTAGGCAAGTTGACAAGGGTTTCTATCGCATTGTGTATAGACTGCAGCTAAAATAATAAAGTGTCTGAAAAGTCCGTTGCATAGCTGCCAGTGGCTTGGATCTCAGGATGTGTAGGACTAGAAAAGGCTATTTGTCCTCCTTCTGAGATACCCTGTACTTGGGTGCCAACTTTCTTGACCCCTTCCTCCATTCTGTGTCCGCGCTTTTCTAGTACAGATACTCGTGCGCTTTAGTCGACCATTTATTTTGATCCATGTTCCTGAGTCTTTCTGCAAAACTAATCTTGCCCTGCGCTTCACTGACTTCAAACGAGGCCCAACACCCTGCACTGCTCATTTGTGGTTTTACCGTGGGCTCCCAAGGCCAACTGGCCTACCTTCTTTGGTTAACTTCCAGCCCCGACCGACAAGATAACAGATTTTAGGCACGAAAATGTCATTTGCGAGCGTCGGCGCTGGCACCTTGACTCCTTTCCAGATTCCACGCACCACCCCATATTTACTCTGGCCCCAAAGTGCCCTTTGTTTCATTATTGCTGCATTCCGCGCGCTTCCCTTTTATTTTTAAATATTATTTTGGTGGGTGCTTGAGCCTTTCCTACGTTGAATCGACGCCACGTAGTTACTTGTCTCTCCATTAAAGATCATAATTTGCGATTTCTCTGTGCTAAATTTAAGGCCTATAGATTTATTGTTGCGTTGTCGCACATATCGGCCAGTGTCTGTAAATCTCTTGCATTGTCCGCTAGTAGCACTATGTCGTTCGCATACATCAGTGCGGGGACCTTCTGTTGCACCATTTCTCCATTGTGCGTGTATGACGTATCAAAAAACCCCAAATGACTGTTTTCCAGTTGTCCTTCTATGCCTTTAACATAAAGCGTGAACAACAATGGAGACAGAAGGCATCCTTGCTTCAGACTTCGGTGAATTTCCACCACTCCATTGCTGGCGCTGGCATCGAGGCACCCTACTCGGGTGAGTAGAGAACAGCTAAGCGGCTGTGAGTGCAACAACGGCGATCACGCTCGCTCCCATTGCAGCCCGCCTCACGCAGCAGGCCGCAACTTTTTTATTGCAATAGCAATTATATGGACACCCCAGGCGCAATTCTGCCGTCGGCGTCGCCGTCGCCATGAGGCTCCGTGTAAAGTCCAAGGGCGATAAAATCGTCGCCGCGCGCCGTATGCTGTATGCCGTGTAGGAGTTGAGGACGGACTTCGGGATGAAAAAACTTGTTTGCACGTTCGCTCCTCTGGAATGTGCTTTCCGTGTTTCTGCGCTCCTTACTTAGCAGTGGCGCGATTCGATGTGGCCTGGGGAATTCGAAGTAGCCTCAGAAAAAGGCCCCGTATCTAACAGCTCGTCCTCGCCCCGAAAGTTCTGAATGGCCGGTGAACTCAATTCGCTGGCCATGAGGAACGCTGAAAGAACCTGCAGGGTACTGGTGTCGAGCTCGTTTGACGAACTTCGGGATCCTGGACCCCGGAGAACATACGGTAAACAAACAAAACAACACAGCGCTGCACCACGTGTAAGCACAGGCTCTTCACCCCTGACTCGCCAGGCTATTACTGAGCCAAAATCAACCCTGATCTTTTTTTCCCCAATTTTGACAAAGCAGTTCCAACCACCCTTCCAAAGCGCTACCCATTTCTCCCCGAATGCCGACAAGACCAGAGTACTATTGTTGCAGCAAAACAAAGGGTCGTTGACGTTGCAAACAACAAATGAAAACAGCCGAACATAACCTAAGTGGCCTAACTACACGAACAGCATGTTTCCAATCTATCGCAGTGGCGTACTTATCGCACGTATTGGTGCCACTGAACAATCTGGTCAACCTCACAAGTACGTAATCACAAGCGCACTAGCCTTGTGGTCACTAAACAGAACGCGTACTTGCGTTGTAGGCAAACTTTTCATTTACGCTTACTCACGTTTCTTCCCTGAAAGTCCTACAGGACACGTGACTTAAACGAACAATTAAACTTGCGCGCGGTTAACCTTAGAAAATAAAAAAACACATAAAAAAGAAGGTTAACTAAAACACGGGCGCGTTATGATAAGCCTCTCACCGATAACCTTGACCCTCAGGTTACTCACACAAAAAAAAGAAAGCCTATTTACTCATTAACTAACACTCGCGAGACTACATGTTTACACAAACCTCATCTTTCAAATCTCGGAGCTTCTCAAACGAAAACACAAACAAAGCTCAAACCTTACACATTGAAAGAAATCCTAGTCTCAATTCGCGAAAACTTTCCGATGCTCAAAATAAAAAACAAAACACTTCATTTCTACGGAAGCGCTCTTGGCCTCCCTTTCCAAACGCTTATGTCTGACTCATACTTTGAGCCGTACCCGAGGTGGTCGCGGTTTGAAAGCTACTCTGGCTGCCGAGGAACAACAAAAGGGGTGACTCACTATCAGCTCCCCCAAGACGTTACGGTCTCCTGCCAATTTGCGTCCTGGCGCCCCGCTTTCCTCCCAAACTCGATCGACCACGTCGCTACTCCCCACCTGGTCTCGTCCAGCCACCTTGCGCTTCTTCGTACTGCACGCTGAGCTTTGAAAAGAACTACGGAACGACGAGGAGTTTAACTGCCCCGTGCCCTTTGTCCGCGTCCGTGCAGAACATGCTTCGCGGTCCCCCTTTGACCGGTGGCACGAACGCTTTGGATGCGTCAACATCGTCCGTGACGACCGCACCTTTTTCCTCGCGCCCTGCCCTTTTGTATTTCTCGCCATCTTTGGCGGCGCTACATTAGTTACCGTCTTTCGGTCTTTACCGCGCTTCTTTTTACGGCGCTTTCTCTTTGCACTCGCTTTCCTGTCGCCTTCTCGTGCCTCGTGCTGGCCGGTACACATTTCGTCGGCCCGGATCGGTCTCTTACCCGCACAGTCTGAGTGATTTACATTTAAATCAACTCTCACTTTGCCTCGACTGGCGGACAGCCCAACCAACTCTGGAACAATGCAGCAGGCTTTACTCGAGTTATGCAACTCGCACTTTTGCGAACTGCCCTCTACTGCATTGCCCAGCTCACGCTGTGCATCGGCACACAGCCCGTCGGTATCGATCGCTGTCTCACGCGCACACACCGAATGATTAACAACGGAATCATCCCAATCTAGGCTATCTAGACTGGCGGAGAGCCGCACCGATCCCTGAACAATGCAGTTGTTCTCTCGTGAACTACGGAGCTCGCCATCCCGAGAACTACTCTCAACTGCATCGTCCAGTTCGCACTTCACTTTTGCACGCAGATCTGGCTCTACATGGGTGCTCGCGTCTGTCGGGTCAGCAGTACCCCTTTCTTCGCTAGCAACCTCGCTAACATTACAAGCGACGCACACGCGCGGTAACTGTGCCAATTTGTTCGCAGCTGGCCTAGCTGTCTCTACAGACATCTGTTGGCACAGCACCTCGTCGCTCTCCTTGCGGCTTTTAAGGGCCTTTGTTGCCACTAAGGCATCGTTAGCAGCTAGCCTTTTCCCTTCACTTATGAATCTGCAGCCAATCTCACGGGCACTACTCTTCTCGTCGGCTTTTGGCGAAAATCCGCTCGATGCTGTCTCATTCTTTCGCTCTGTACTACCTACAGAATTCTCAGACAGCCGTTGTCTCTGTGCCATTAACTGATCACAATACTGTATCTCTGTGATCAGTGCTGCCTTCTCTCTCTCATACTTTTGCTCGTGCACGCTCACGCTTACGTTCCTGATACTCACGTTCGCGTTCATTCTCACGTTCGTGACGCTCACAGCTAAGAGTAAGTTCTTGAAGCTCACGCTTCCGTTCATTCTCGCGTTCTTCACGCTTACGCTCACTCTTACGTTCACGACGCTCTCGCTCACGTTCACGACGCTCACGCTCCCGTGGTTCCTGTATCACCTCCCAAGCGAGCTCAATGCTTTTGCCATCATTGCCACTATCGTTAATCGCCTTTATGATAGCTGGCGTCTTCATCCGTTCGTCCGCCTCAACTCCCAAATCGTCGCACACCAACAACAAGTCTAACCTCGTCAACCTTCTAAGATCCATGGCAGCTGCCCCGACAGGTGGTTAGAACTGTTTTCCTTAATTTGTGCAAACACACAATGCAACAAACTCCCGATTCCCAGAACTATCAAAATGAACACACAACATTTGAGTCTGGCGAATCAAAAGGAAAAAAACCACGCGCTCACTTACGGTTGCAGCACCCTGCCATCCGGTTCATTTGTCCGCTGTTCCCGGTTCCTCCGGACTCCCTGGGTCGAAGGCTCGCTCTTCTTCGCTACTCCCAGTTTCTTCGGACCTCTTTCGACAAAGGCTCTCTCTTCTTCGCTCTTCCCGGTTCCTTAGGATCTCTCTCGACGAAGGTTGATCCGTAGCGCTGCCACCAGCTGTTGCATTCGGAGGCGATCCCACCGCTGCCACCAGTTGTAGGAGTTGAGGACGGACTTCGGGATGAAAAAACTTGTTTGCACGTTCGCTCCTCTGGAATGTGCTTTCCGTGTTTCTGCGCTCCTTAGCAGTGGCGCGATTCGATGTGGTCTGGGGAACTCGAAGTAGCCTCAGAAAAAGGTCCCGTATCTAACAGCCGGCGATCGTGGCTTAATCTCGCGCACGCAACGGACAAAAGCGGGGAGGGACCACGCTGCCTTCTGTCGCGCGCAAGGCTTTTTTTTTGGGGGGGGGAGTAGGGAGGAGAGAGAGGGTTCTATAAATGCAGGCGGCCCGGCGCCCAACTGGGCCACTGTATTCTGAAAGCCATTTGCGACAGGTACTGAGTCCGCGCTGCGCTGTATTTACGCGACTTCAGCGGCTGCACGAAGGTCAGTTCGCTCGCTGCTGCTGCTGCCGCGTCTCCTCACTGCAGCGTTTTGACAGCGAGTTTCCACGGTCATCGAGTGAGGTGCGTTCGTGTTTGCTCGTGCGCGCGTGGCACCAAGCTTGTTAATTTAGTTAGTATGCCTATGTTTACAAGGTTACACGGCCGATAAAACAACTATCCTTACTTCTTATAGCTAGCTGTCCACTAATTTGCTATCGCAATCGATGCTTCGCCGTTCGGGCGAAACTGCGACTTTTTATTTTTATCCAGCGGCCGTGATACAGGCGCAGGCACGTGCCACTGGGAATGTGCCGTTCTACAGTGACGAAAAATATCCCTAAAATTTATCCTATGCGGAGCGGAATCGAATCCGCTACAACAACCCAACGCTTTAGCAGGCTGCGCCATGAGTGCACTTTTTTTTTTCTTTCTTTCATGGTATTTATTACAGTAGCATGCAACCCGATAAAACATTCACCCGTCGTGCATAGTCGTAGAATGGCGGGCACAATGACAGTTACACACAGAAGAGGCAGCATTCATACTTTGGGTGGAAACGTTGGTTCCACTTTAGAAGGGTCGTAAGGATAGGCACGTACCTCACCAAAATGGAGTAGCAGTCCGGGTGAATACCAAATCCATCATAAACGTGTTTCAGGTGCACAGCCATCTGGATGAAATGCATCATTGTAAGTATAACTGGTTCGGCGTTGCGGTCCATCATTCGCGCTTTCCACAACGTGTGCATTCCCATGAGAAAAAAAAAAAAAACATGTCGAAAGGCGAATTATTAGTAAACGTCGGCAGCAGGTATCGCACAGTATGAGCGCTCATTTCAGTCTTTCTTTAAAGTCCGTTTCGACATGGATGTCCATCGGAGGACATCCCAAAATAGGACGGCGTCTTTGCAGCTAATAATACAATGTCCAATTGTCTCTGGCATATCACAAAGACGACAGTTAACAGAAGACACGAATATAACCTTCTTCTGTAGCCATGTTTTACCGGTATGGTTGCACTTTGAAGTTTATAAAAGAATGTTTTACAGCAAGGAGACATGTATCATTTTAAGAACTCACTTTAGTACATCGTGGTCTGGCCATTCAATGTATAGTGATCAGTAAAATGAAGGTGGAAATATCATAGAGGGTAAATCTTTGTATAACGTTTTACGCGACGCGGAGTACAAGTATACAGTGGAAAAACGAACTGTCAGGAAACGAACCGCCAAGTAAACTTCTTGCATGAACCCCCACAAGCATAAACGCGAAGAAAAATTTGAAGAAATAACTCAATCAGGTAAAGCATTAACAAGTGCGACTTGCGTGAATTACTGAATTATAGGATGCGAATTGTATCGCGAAAAATGAAGAAACGAGACACTGTTTGCCGCACATAAAATGTACTAAGCACGCAGCCCACCCTCACTAACTGGCCCAAATATATTGTCTCGCCTCATGGGCTCAAAAGTAGAACCCATAGGAAGGCTGCCAAAATTTAGTGAAAGCGTTGGATGTATAACCTGGCACAATTAATAACTTGCAATACTTAGTAAACATTTGTTGGCGAAAACTTATTGCAGGCTTCAGCTTTTTCAAAAATAGAAAGTCGGTGTAGAACGAATGTCTGAGTGTAACTTTGCAGGGCCGAAACCCGTTCCTTTCAATAGTGCACGCTTAATTTATATGCGTCTATCGGCAAGCCAAGATACGTTGGCGGAACATCACTCCAATGAATGCCTGCAAACTGTTCTGGATTATAACACCATGAGCCAAACCATAAGCTTAAACTTCTCGAGGAGTTCATTCGTGCTCCTGATACATTGTCAAATTTCTCTATCGTCGACACTACCTTTTCAACACTGGGCTTATCCGTGAAGAAGAGCGCTAGATCATCTGCATAAGCTAACACCTTTAGCTCAATAGTAGTGGGGGCACTGGGCATCCTTGTTTTACCGAAGGGCAAATAGAAACGGGTTCCGAGAGGCGGTAATTAATAACTAAACGAGTAGAACAAGGGCTGTAGCAAAGCCTAACGCTTTTAAGCACAACGGAGTCAACATTGGCGTGTTCCAGAAGAGAGAATAAATAGTAATGACTGAGACGATCAAAAGCTTTAGCAAGGTCTATCTGGAGCATTGCATGCTACTCAGTAGAATCGTAACAGTATTAAAGAAGTGTGCGGGCGATATGTATGTTGGTTTGGATGGATCGACCCCTAATTCTGCACGTCTGATGGGAACCAATGAGAATTTACATCGCAAATTGCAAACTATCACATGAAACTTTCGCTAAAATTTTATAATCCACGTTTGACAATGTGATTGGCCTGTATATAGCTTCCAACATAACTCCTTGTGTGATCTTTTGGGAATCCAAACTGTGTGGGTTTTGCAAAACGATTGCGGAAGGGCGTCCATGCACCTCTAAACTTGTAATAAAAATGTCCAATAATATATAATTGCTTTGAAAGCTTTGTAAAATTCACTTGAAAGTGAATTTACAAAGCCGGCCCTGAACCGGCCCTGATGGACTTGAAAGTCCATCAGGGCCGGTTGTCTTCGATAAAGGCAGCTGATCAATAGCTAGCTCAATTTCTTCGATCGTAAAGGTACCATTGATGTATGCACACTCATCATCCTACAAAGTTTTTTTACAAGATACTCAAAACTCTCTAAAACTTTTGCATCGTGATCGTCGGAAAGGGCAATAAACGACGCCCTGTAGTAAGATCCGAATTGCGAAATTATGTCATTCGTATTTGTTAGAAGACTACCTTTGTAATATATTACCGGAATTACTTTGGAAATAGTGCGACATCGCTCACCAAGTAAAGCTTCACGTATTGGCTGCTCAGAGTGCAGAGCAGGCCTATTCCGTGATCGAATTTGCGCACCTCTGTAACGCAGTACATCATACTTCTGTAACTAACATCATCAATGTGAGTGGCATTTTGCATTCCAGCTCATAAATTCTTTCTATAGAATGCTTTCACCGGTCCAATTTCTATAGCCACTGCATAACGATCGAATCTCTTGCTTAAAGAGTTTTCAAGCAGCAAATAACGGCAAGTCTGTAGAAAAAGAAGTTGTTAGGGTCAAACACATGCGATTAATAAATGACTGATCATTTAGGAGCTCAGAGTTATGCTCCTAGAGTGCCCACTGCGGTGGGAAATTATGAGAAGTTACAGGTTTCTCACCAATCTTTGCGATGACAATACAATGATCAGAGAACGAAACTGGGATAGCAATACAGGACAGTCCTCGGGAGCTGGAACGAAGAGACATAAATCCGATCAAGGCGGGCGCAAGAGGGACCTTGAATTCGTGTATAAGAGCAAGATCCCTGTTCCGACACTTTTGTATCGATGAGTCTTGCAATTTCTATCGGGCTTCAGCCCATGGTTCGGTGATGACGCTCGACTGACAATCGATCGTTCCAGGACATAATCTGTATAAACCACCAATTCGAACAAATTTTTTTGTTTCATGTTGTCACCACCAACCAGCTGCGCTATTTCGGCCCACAGTACAATTTTAATCTTCGCGCGTTGTCAGAAACCTGCTAGGGAAATCTAGGGAGGAGCGTTGTCGAGGGGCCAAAGAAGCGAAACGTCGCTTGCCTGCCGAGTTTATGCCGACGCCGAAGCTACGCGGCTACGCCTACGGGAATACTTTAGCTGCATAGTGGGTTGCCGAGGCGGCAGTAATTGACAGAAACCGTCGGTACAAGCAAGGCGACCTGCGTAAAGCATTTCCACGGAACGGCACGCAATGCACGTTACGCAGCAAACAACTACCGTCTCATCGTCCGGCGGGAACGAGCGATTGGCATTATGTGCTTTCAACTTTGGTTACCTGAAGACACCAGACGGCTGGATCAAAATAGCCCAAGTGGTAAGTGGTGGACAACGACCATTTGAGTAATAGTGGAAGTATCAATAACAAAATCGATTATATCGACCCATATACGTAGAAATACCGACAAAACGGACAGTAGCTTGCACAACTGCGGTTCTGAAACGATACACCACGCTAAATTGCGTATTCAGTTTATTTTGTTGCATTGCTGTGTAAAACGGTTGTACATTTAAGCGTATTTTTTGTGACACCTCCACGCGTAAAGTGTTGCGTTGCATATGTTGCATGTGCACGCTCGCCTTAACAGGTGTTGCTCGTTTTATTCGTGACACCTGAAATGACACATACAGCTTTATCGCTATTGGCTTAAAATCGTTAGTTCCCATTTTTAACACCTATCTATAAAAGTTTTAAACGCGCCCTCTTTGTTTCGACTGGGCAAACCCATTTCGTTTGTTTCTGCAATGATGGGCGGGGCATGGGGGCATCATCACGGAGTTGCACTTCTCTGATTCAATGTTGTCAGCGCTCATACGATTTTTTTTAACTTTCTCACGATCATGATGACGAATGACTACGTCCCAGCTCCGCTGCTTGGACCGTAGTAGACCACGTACGGTTTTGAAATTCGTATGCAGCCGGTGTTCACAGACGCGCGCTAAAGTGCGTGCGAGCCTGTACTACGTCCGGCATGTGTACGCTCGCTTGCTTACTGATATTTCTCGTGGAATCCAGTTAAAGTGAAACTTTCTTTGCCTAGCTCGCCACGGTTTCGCGCCCGACTAATTGTTTGCGTGTGCGTGTGTTAATAATACTCGTACATATAATGTGGCTCATAGGTATTTCCGAGGCACACATACTTCTTAATAATTATTTGCAGCGGCTTCTTTCTTTTTCTTTTCTTTTTTTCCTTTTCTACGTTTGACTTACTTTATTCATGGGCCATTGGGTATGGCCAATCCTCCAGAATTGGTATGCGCCACTGTGATACAAGGGTTTAGAAGCCTTAGACTTCAGACCTGTGTTCTACTTCTCTTTGGATTCATCCCTTGACAAACACCAAACATCAGCCTCGTTCTCGTGACATTGCTGCATCAACATTTCAGTGTGTGCCCACATCAACTGCTGCTTAGATTTTGGCATCTTTTAATGGTGTGCATAAACATATCACGCTACATTAAAGTTGCTACCTGTGTGGTGCATAGTGCATAAGCATACACATTGCATGATATTGCACATTGCATATGATGAAAATAAAAATAAAGACAGTTGTATTCATCACATTTAGTTTTTGAGCATTTAACTGCATCACGAAAGCTTGGAATCACATAAATTCTAACATTTGCATTGTATCTTCATATTTTTTCCTGAAGCAACACCTGTGCATTGTAGTTGTGATAAAGAATGTTATAGCACATCAAGTGTTATACTTATTTCCCTTGTGTGGAGCTATCCCATTCACTCGAATGAAACCCGTGACACCTCTGAATTATCAAATTACAGACCCATCTCTATTCCACCAGTAATTTCCAAAGGGTTAGAAAGAATTATTCATGTGCAAATAACCAATTTCTTAAAGAAGCATTCGGTTTTAACAGATCATCGGTTCAGTTTCATATCAAAACGATCCATTGAGTTGGCACTGCTCAAGCAAAAGGAAATAATCACAAATGCAATTGAAGACACGCTTCTCATTCCCGAAATTTATATTGACTTTTCTAAAGCCTTTCACTTAATCAGTCATGACTTGTTGTTAGATAAACTAAATCACTATTGTAATTTCCTTACTACAGTCATACCTTCAACATCGTAAACAAATTGTAGCTCACAATGATACTCTGTCTGATGTCCAATACCTAAATTCAGGTACGCTGCAAGACAGTACCTTAGGCCCTCTGTTATCTTTAGTTTACTTAAATGATATTTTACATTAAGTTACCGGTGAATCTTATTGCCCATGCCACATATTTTGAGCAAAAATAAAGAAGTAAAAGACATCAGGCTTAAGTATGGGAACGATCGTATTGAAATTGTATGTAGCATAAGATGTCTCGGCATTTCGATCGGGGCGAAATGCGAAAACACCCGTGGTACTTAGATTTAAGTGAACGTTAAAGAACCCCAGGTAGTCCAAATTTCCGGAGTCCCCACTGTGGCATGCCTCATAATGAGCTTGTGGTATTGCACGTAAAACCCCACAATTAAATTTTAAATTTTTAATATGTCTCTGAGTAATCTCGGAATCGCCTAATTGGGATGCGCAAACTAACAACATACAACCGAAAATAAACAAAGTGAGTCATGTGTAATGTAATCAGATTTGTTCTACCAACAAGAATTAAGTTATTAATTTACAATGGATTCTTAATTCCAGTGCTTAACTACTGTCACACTGTCTGAGGCACAAGTATGAACCACAATATATGCAAGATTCTTGTTGCCTAGAAACTTGCGATAAGGTTAGTTGCAAACATACCATGGCATGCCCATACAGAAAACTATTTTTCCCTGTTTAACGTCATTAGTGTGTCCGATCTTTGTGCCTTCAGGTTGATTTATATGTACAAGAATGCTATTAGGACCAGCAAGACAGACAAGTTGACACTATTCAATGTTTGAAGTCATGTGCCCATATATTTGTACGTCGTAGCACTGCTTTGTCCATACTGTTTTGTTGGACTGTGTACCGATTTCAATCACGTGTCTGTAAACGTCCGTGTTACTTTAACACACTTGAACGGAATAACATTTTACCTGGAGAGACATTAAAAAAAAAGTTACTTCCAAGTTTTACCCCTCCTGTACTAAACTCTTCACACATTCACAGGATTGTACATGAAAAATACTCTCAGGCTGTTTTCGTGTAACTGCATGGACACTATTTTTTGTTTTGTTTTTGTACCACCATGTTAACCACTACATTATAGTGTTATCATCCTTGTTTGAATCATGAAATGCTAATCTAGAGCATTGATGATCTTTCTTTTTTCAATTTGATTTTGTATATGTATTTTGTTATTGATATGTACTGTACGTTTTTTACTCATCTTCACTCACAAATTCAGCATGTGCTCAAAATGCTTTCAGTTTTGTGTAGACTTGTAATGCCTAAGCTGTTCCCCGTCAACTGCTGTCATGTAGGGTGTAACAGGGTTTTTCAACCTGCTACTTGTAGCTTTTTCCTTTGCATCCGGCCCCTTTTGTAATCATGAAGACAGGAATAAAGATTTCATTTCAAATGGAACTGGCTGCTAAGTTAACAAGGTTAAAAACTGTGACATGCATATAAATATTGTATTGATTTATACCTAGCACCTTTCCTCAATTAATTCAAACTGGAATGGTGATGCTGCAATCAATGTGTCTGGTGGAAAAATTTCAGGTTCACACTTGATAGGAAAGCTACACCATTTAAAAATGTTTTTGGATGATTGCATTACTTGTAGCATAAAAGAGCTTCACAATAGCTACAAAGAATTGGGAAGATAAAGGACTGGTGGAAGTGAAGGAAGAAAAATGCGGTGTTGACTAACAGCAATTCTTTATTGTTGGCAATATATTAAAAGCACACCAAGCTGTATGTGTAAATAACAGGGACTGGAACCCTGCTCAGCGGTTCTGTCATCAGCCATCAGGCTTAATACTAGTACAACAAAATGTAGCTGTGAACCAGCATTTGATAAAACTCACAATTTTGGGCAGATAATGCAAGCAGTGCAGCGATGAAATATGTGAATATTTTCACATCCATCAAACCAGTGACCTGTATGTCTCGGCACATTTTCCTTTTTGCTTCACTGCAGGGAACATAACTCATTGAGCATACGAGAGGTCAACGTGCACTGCTGCAATATTGTTTAAGGACAGGTACAGCTTACTTATATTAATGCACATCTACTGACATGAGGATTGATAAAATCGACGTCATTCTTGGAGACCACGGCCAAGTCCTGGATCAAGCCCATGTCCCCACAATGCATATAGGAAATCACTTCTGCACAGCACTTTCCAGTCATTAAATAAGCATGACTTTCCTTAACCCTATAAATTTTCTCTATTTAAGCTAGGGTTGCCACCTTTACTGAGGAAAAAGAAAGAAAGACTTGTCACTGCAAAGGAGGTGGGGGGAGTGTTCTTTTGTGTGAAGAGTATTGTAAGCAAAAATACAAAATGAGAACAAAATGCAGTGGTGATACGCCAAGTACAAACGTTGCGTGACTGAAACTTCTCGGAAAGCTTTATATCAAATTTTGTATACTCGTCTGTCATGTAGTCGGGTTTTGTAGGGCAGGTGAACAAACAGTGTGCATCCATTTTGCTCTTGTGGCTCAAACTGGTCATGCCAGCTGATGCAATAAGGCCCCAACAGTTGGTGGCCACAGGAAAGATGTATCAAGGCGAAGCAGAGGATGTGCTTGGACTTATAAGAGAAAACTTGGAAGAAAAAAAAATGTGCAAAAGCATGGATGGTTGTCCTACAACACGACGGTAAAAAGTTTAAGGAATTAAAAATCGGTTCCCTTGTAACAATTCAGTTGCCTGGTATGCATAAATGCCTGGGGAGCATTAGTGATGCAGCGTATGTGTCGATTTAGGAAGAACTGGCAAAACTGCAAATGATATGCCAGTACGGGGGTCGAACCGGCAGCCGGCACTGTGAGAGAAAAATCGGCCAGGTGGCAAATCTATTTGGCCACTCTCATCATGGATTCCTCTAAAACAATTGTGCAATGCTGTTGTCTAGCTTTTCAATGTTTAGCTTGTTTAGATGTTTAGCTTTTTCAACAAGCACAATGCTGTACCGTGTGAAACTGGTGACGTGATGTTATTTTATTACTGTCATATTCACTGGTGCACCAGATACGTTTCCGTTTCTGTTTATCATTTACAAGCTTCTCAGTTCACCTGACATCCACTTGACAGCATTATTTGAATCACATCATGTAAATAAGTTTTGTTTTTACCAACCAGACTCCATGGAACCTCTATAGTTCACTTTGTTTAGAAAGTGAATATTCAGCACTTGATTAAACGTTCGTATTTGATTTAATGAGAAAATTTGACTATTTGACATTCCTACTTGTAACAGGAAGAAAACATTGTGCAGTACAGTATTTCCTATAACAATTTGCAGTCAGTTTTTCTAGAGGCTTATGCAAGCTCAGCTTTTAGTCCTGCCAAACAATGAAGAAAATATAATACAAAGTTTGCTTCAAGGGCAGGTGCTTCTCAGTAGTTGTTGTCCTGTTCGTTGTTTTGTTTTTTAATGCAATTAGCATTCTTAAGATATGTCACACACTTTCGATGGGCTATCTATCTATCTGTGTCTCTAATCGTTTTCCGACAATTTGGGTGACAGAGTAGTTATGATCTAATGGGCAGCGCTTCGGGTTGCTGTGCTGAGGGAAGCGGGTTCAAAACAGGCTGTCAGACCAACTTGCATCATTGGACATGTGCCGCTCTTCAACGAACCTCTTTCACGGCAGCTTCAGTTACTGGGCGTGCGCTGCTCTTCAGGGAACCTCTGTGACGCCAACTTGGGTCACTGGGTCTGTGCCACTAGCTAGGTGCCATTCTTCAATGACAAAAAAAAAAAAAAAACCTTTACAATTTTTTCAGTGCTGGGAGGAATCGAACCTGTGTTATATATCTAGACAACCTTGTCTGAATATATATTCACACACGCTCCATGCACAGTCTTCAAGGTGGCGGTGTTAGATGATGCAGCATGTCCAGAGGGATGCACGAGAGAGGAGCCCGGCTGCATATGCGCCTCATACATGACACATTTCGGCAATCGCAATGCAGTGTATGGCTACATCTCGTGAATGCTAATCGCATTAAATGTTGACATTCATTGTGAGGTGGGTTCGGCTGCATTTTTTTTTCTTTCATTATAAAGTTGTGAAGATACCTTCTCCTTATTGCATATATTACTTTTCATAATGTAGAGACAGGTAAAAATTTCAGTAGCAGTGGAAGCTAAAGGGTCAGTGGGATTAGTTTATTGCAGCATTTATTTACCTCCTTTGTGTTTTTATACATGTGCCTAGTTACCTTCTGGCATGAAGTTCAGTAACAAGACAAGAATGTAAATAGTTCAAACTGAAGTAAATATATTTTATCTCCACAGATCGTGGGACTGATAGTAATGTCGCTGTTGATCAAGACCTATAGTGTATCCTGGGTGCTGTTCCTGATGATGACGGCTTTTGCTTTTGCTGTCGTCAGCTTCATTATTCTACTTTCGGCAATGGGCTCCTACTCTGGATCCCTCCTCATCGGAACTCTTTTTGTAAGTATTTGAAAGCAATAAATAAGTTAAAATTTAGTTCTGAGAGCGCGAGTGCTTATTTTGAAGCATATGATGAGAGAACAATTAAAATTAGTGCTTTCCGAAATTTGCACTTAAGGATAATGACAGCACTGCAAATTAACATTCTTCATAATTACAAAGTGAAGTTATAAGCTTTATTCAGTGTTTCGCTCATGTATCTCCAATTATTCGTTACCATAAAACTGAACAAGCTGATCCTCAGTAGAGTAATTGCACTGATACGGTAGAGCTTTTCTTAGCCCTACAAAGATTTCACTCAAAGTTACCGTAAGCTAAGCGAACTAGCTACGACCTGCCTGGTTACGTCATGTGCCGACATCATGTGTACGAGTGAACAAGATATTTAAGCGCAGCATGAAATAAAGGAAGAGAGCTCCGTTTCGACCATTGCCTCATCGTGTTCCTTCACTCTTTGCTGCCTTGGCGGCTGCAGCACCGCTCGCCTGGCCGAGCATGCCTGTTTACCAGCATTGCCCTCAGCATGGCAACACAATTGACTTCACTTTTGTTGCAGCACCAGCTGTGGCGTGATCATGCCTCACGGTCCTTGCAACTGCTATGCACAGTACCATTACACAATTAGTAACAGACACTTTGGCTTGGAAAGAGCACATTAAAAGCACAGTGGTATGATGTTTATTGTGGTAAATGTTCTCTTACGGCAGGTGCATCACATGCTTAGTGTATGTGTAATTTTCTAGTGATTACAGTATATATGATTTCACATGAACAATGTGTTTTTAGGAGCATAGTGTGCTGAATACACCGTTTGCTCGACTTCAGTGAAATAACATTTTATTCAATCGCAGTATTTGAAATATGTGACTGATCTGAGTATCTGTTTGCAGTACCTCAACTACCACATTGTGGGCTTCATCTTCTACCTTTCGGGAGGGTTGACATGTGTTGTCAATGCATCGCAATTTGCTGGCTTGGGCAGCATCATAGCAGCTGGGGTAAGTGAACTGCTGACTAGATGTCTTTTTCAGGTTCTGCAATGATGCATTGACTGGGCGATAGTTTTGGATTCTGTTATTGAGTCAGCTCTCCAGCCATATTTAAGGCCATGTTGCCGTACAGCACAAACAACATTCTCAGGAGTTGAGCTCCAAGTAACAATAACAAGCCACTTTTGCATGTCCAATCCATTCAGAAGGCAATCTTCAAGTACTACATAATTTGGACTGCTGTAATTTAGTGTTTGCTAAATGCTGCTTGAAGATTTACCAATTAAATTTCCATGTTATTGATAATACTGGTTGGAATCTCATTTGACTTCAGTGTGATGGCTTCCTGTCATCCCAACTAGCAGATCTAACAAAGCGTTTGTTACCAGCACAAACCAGCACAGTTCTCCTTAACAGTACAGTTTGAGAAGGAACTGCTTTACTTGTGTATAGAGGTAGCCATGATGAGAATCTTTGATAATTGCTCCTTTGTCATCAGCAAGCTTAACCATATGGGAATGCATCCTGCTGCCCTTAGCAAGAGCAGCCACAGTTGCAAAGAACAATGTGACTTGAAATTTGCCCCTCATTTACTTATCATTCTTTTTGCCAGCTGCGCAAGCTTGATTTGTCTAAAGCCACCTGTGGAGACTTCACAGAAGTGGCTAAGCCCTAATATGTAATTGTGCTGCAGAGCAGTTCACAGTTTCAATCCCAGCTGCAGCATCCACATTCTGATGGAGAGTGAAATACAAGAATGCTAGTGTACTCACATTTTGGGTGCACTTTAATGGACCCCAGATAGAGAGAGAGAGATAAAAGGAAGGCAGGGATGTTAACCAGGCTGCGTGCATAAAGGACCCCAGGCGGTCTCAATTAATCTGGAGCTGTCTATTATGGCATCTAACCCAGCTGCTATGTTAGTAACTGTAGGATTGCAGTTTGACGTAACTACACTGCTGCTAATTGTATATACTGCACCTGGACTTCCGACTCGTGCCTAAATATTGTGTGTGATCTCCAGCTACTCCGTGCCAGCCCTGTGATACAGTACTAAATATGGGAACGTCCATGACACGGGCTCTTGCAGCATGATCTTTAATTGTTCTTTATCTCTTAAAGGGACACTAAATAGAAACGCTGAATAATTTAGATCAATAAAGTACTCTTTCAAAAATTACTTTTCTTACATTCGCAGTAAGAAATTGATTACTAGAAGAGAAACTGAGGGCCAAACGTAAACTTTTGAAAACCGAATTTTTCTAATTTCATGTCGAAAACCCAGCACCAGTATGACAGTGTAACATCGCAGATTTTAAAGTATTTTCCTATACTTGTGCAGTAAAAGCTCTCGAAACTTGAAGTTCAGTCTCTGGATCCTTTAGAATACTGTGTAGTGCATCTTTACTGCTAAAAAAACTATCTAAACCCGAGCAGAGACTGTCAAAATCCATGATGTTATGGCGAGCTGGTGCGAGGACGTAAAGGCAGCATTTCCACCTGTCCTGTCTTTCATTCTTGCATCTCTTCTGGCTTATCAGGCTGCCTCGCACTGTAAGAGTGGCTTTATTGGTATTGTGTATGGGTAATTTATTAATACAGTTCAACTTAATTTTCTCTTGCCCCTTTAATGGCATTCAAATTTAAGTGTTCCACAGTCTTAGAAGAAATACATGAAAACAGTGTGGGCTGTGTAGTTAGATTATTTAAAACAATGATGGACAGATTTAAGTTCAGTAATATTCATTGCAGAACATAGTAATAAGGTAAAATGTTTTGCTTTAGTAACAGAATTCAGGGCATATGATTGTGTTTCCAAGTTGAAGATGGTTGCAATGTGGGCTTGTTGGTAATGCATCTTCAAGGGGTGTACAGTAGCGCGATTAAAAGATGGGACAAAAGAAGGCACATAGGGACACACAGGGTATGTCGCTGTGTGTCTTCTTTTGTCTTGTCTATTAATCGTGTGTGTGCCTGTGTGTCTTCTTTCGTCCAGTCCTTTAATTGCGCTACCGTACACCCCTTGAAGATCCAAGTTGAAGGGAATCATTTTTCAAGAATATTGCATTTCATAAAGTTTTCAAAGGCAGCATGTGGTTTAATACCCCCATCATCAAGAAATCTATTAAAATCAGTCATGCCCTAAACAGATCAAACACTTTTTCTCCTTACTTTGATGAATGTGTACAACAGCCACCTCCAACTAGTTTGTCACCTCATCAACTGTCAGCTCTAGCTGTCGCCTTTCATGATCTTCATGGCATGGAATGTTGCACACACAGCTGAATTATAATTGGGTATTCTTGAGTGCAGAGTTTCACAGTGCATACTATGATCCACACACTGCTACAAAACAAATGTTACAACTCAGTATGGGAAGAAGCTTTCTCTGCAAGCCCTCCCGGACACTCCTGACCATGGCCGCTGGGTGCAGCTGCTGTCTTGCCGAATAACTCGCACTTAAAAAAATAGATAAAAGAATTGCATGCCTGATGATGGCATCGAACCTCGGTCCCCCAGCACAGCAGCCCGATGCTCTAACCATTAGGCAACAGTCGCACATCTACTTTTATCGTGCCATCTAGCTCGATGAGATAATTGCCTTGTGTGCCACATTGCATAGCACGGGTGCACGTGCATACTAGTTTCTTTAATGGTAAAAATGCAGGAATGAAATGGCCAAATTTATAGCATTTTAGTAACTGCTTCATGAAAGCTGCACTTCCCATTGATTCCAAGATGTGCATTGGATCTATGTACATTATTTTTTACCAAATAAAATCATTAAAACTATAATCATTTAAATTGTGAAGTAAATTTGACCCCGTGCTGCATTTAAGCTCGAATGTTATTTGAAGCATTTTTCCTTCCAAATAAGTACAGTATAATCTTCTTGTGGTGGTACATTGAACACATTGGTGTCATTATGGCAGCTTCTTGCAAAGTTGGGTGATCTTCACTTCTTAGTGTAGCACTTCACCTAGAACTTTGATACTAGCTCTAGAACTAGGTACTGCTCACTGTAAGACAAGAGAGTTAACTGCATAAACATTGCAGTATGTTTTCATTATCCAACAGTGTGAAGTTCCCAATATGCTCACAATTAAACACTTAATTTGAACATTGAATCATTTGAACCAAGTTTGCATGCCCATAGCTGTCATATCAGGGAAAGTGGACTACATTGCAACAACGTCGAAGTGAGTGCACTAACTTCTGGTTTTATTTTTCTTGGCACTGTTCCAGGTGCTTGGCCTCATAGCCTCAGCCCTATATGCTGTGGACGTAGCCTTGACAGTCCGAGCACGTGTTTGAATCTTCAGTGCCAACTGTCTGAATTTACATCTGAAGCACAGCAGTGCTCAGCTCTGTATGCCCTTGTCTTTGCCCTCATGTACAACTGGTGTTTCAAAGAGTTTTGACAGGTGCTGTTAATGTTTTTCTTTTTTTCGCATACATTTTGCGTTTACCAAAGGAAATGGAAGTTGAGAAAAGGTTGTGAGGGCCAGCTACTGCATCACTGTTATGGCACAATGTGTGTTGCTCAGCTTAACAGCAGTGGAACAGGCAGAGCAGCTTGTGTATGAAGGAGTGTGTTCTATATGTATTCCTGCTGTATGTTTTGCGCCTACAATGTGGGGGTTTGATCTGTTCTACATCTAAGCAGTTTCACTGATAAGGTTCTCTTTCACTGAGCTATAAGTGAACAATGGCTAATAACTTTTTCTTTTTATTTTGTGAGGGCCTTCTCAGGAAAATCCAAACCCTAGCATGTTTTAATGTACTTAACACTAATTTCAGGCACTATTAACAGAAAGTAGCAATGTCTAAAATGTGGCCCCCTGAAAAGATTTGATGGTGGCCGGAATGGTACTATTCATTTTATTTAGAATGGGTACCTTAAGATTGCATATACAGTAATACCAGTTTGTGAAAATATGTAAGAAACAATCTTTTCCAAAATTTTATTCTGTAAATATTGTCACACACTCCTTGAGGTTGCCTAATGCATTGCTTGGTTGGAGACGGACACAGACCGCACAAATGCAGGAACCTTCTTCTGCAGTTACGTTTCCTTTGTGAAAAGTGCATTGCTGTGGCATTACCCACATTTAAAGTATGCTGTACATCTCATGTACTTAGTTGGTGTTTATTTAAAGCCCTAAGAGAATTTCTGTATCTGCTTCACTGCAACTTTTCGTACGTCAGTCCATAGAAACAGGAGCGGAGCATTTTCTGACAAGTGTGGTCACATTTTGACTTCTAACTATATAACTGCAAACTCATGGGACACCATAGGAGCTTAATATTTTAAAGAAACCGCGGCTGCTTGGCAATGTATACATTGCCTGAGCAGCAGGGGGCGAGGGGGGTGATTAATTTCAAATTTTCAGTTGCCCTGTAATCATAACCGCAAAGGCCACAGACCAAAAAATAAAGTTTAGCTGCAGCTGTGCTACAACAAATACAATATTGCATAATTGCAACTGTAGAGCTAATTTAATTTACCATATAGTGGTCAGATGTATCATTTTCCTATTTGGTTCACCACCGATGCTGTCTGTAAAAACAATGTAGGGTCACTAAAAAGTGAACAATTCATAGCATGACATGCATGCAGCAACTTGTGTCACACAAATTTAAATTCTAGCTGCCTTTTTCTTGCCTTTCTTGCAACCGAAATGCACACTCATAAATATGAATCGATCTGTTCATTCTACCTTTTATTATTGCAGTTGAACCTCAATAAAATGAACATGGATATATAACAAAGTAATTCTGAAATGTTTCTTGCAGATATCAGTGTGTAATAAATATGCGCTTATAATGAACTTCAGATATAAAGATGATATTTCCATGTCAGATGTGACTTTGTTATAGCTAGGCTACATTGTATTGTTATTGAATATAAGCCTATTTTTAGAGAAAAGAAAAAGGAGAAATGTTTTTCTAAGCGATGCTTGGTATGAATGCAAGACCACTTGCTCTCACACCAAGCCAAAAGTAAAATTGACAAATGACAAAAGTAAAATAGCAAACAGGCCACGTCAGCTCAATGGTGAAAAACAAGGTGTACACAGCGTAGTGGCCATGCCAGGTTATCATGCAGTGGTGCAGATTGCAGTTTATGAAGTGTTAAGAGGTGTGTGTTACATTCACTATGTATATTTTTGCTTGTAATAGTTGTATTACTCATTTGACTAATGCATTTGGGTGACTAGCTTCAGAGAGAGTCTCAAATTGTATTTATTGTGGCACAGGAACATGCTGTGTTATGCTTATGCTCTTGCAAAGTATTGTACAAAGTAATGAAAGGTTCAGAGTCAGTTTCTGACTTGTTGAAAGCAAAGTAAGTGAGACAGCGACACAGTAAAGCTAGAGGATAGTGAATCAGTGTTGCGTGCATATGTCTGACATGCTTATACCGAGAGCTTAATGGCCGAAGTACCCATGTGTGTGCCCTCATAGAGGCTATGGTGTGTACTTTTATACATGTTTGTACTGTTGTGGAGTATCACATCTTGTAAACAAATTATAAGAAAGGTTGATAAACATTTGCCGTGATTGTGTGTAGTTTTTGTTGTGTAGTGACTCACACATCAAGAAGTTGTGCCATGGCAGGAATTTTGTGTACTAGTGTAGTGAAAAATGCCACTTTTGCTGTTTCAAATGTAACTCTACCTCTAGAGGTATGTACCAGATGGTAAATGATCCTTTTTGTCGCCACCGGTCCTTGTGATGAAAATGTGCCCAGAAAATATCTGAATCATGGCTACATTTGATGCGTGGAGTACGTGTTTGCCAGCGCCATTTTTCCAGGGTACACATAGGTGGCAAATCCCAATAAATTATCTTTGTACTGGGGAAGGCATACTTCTAGATTCAATAGTTTCCTACGTGTGGTGTAGCACATGTGCACATGGAAGCACATATGAAAACAATCATTACCTAGTGACCAGCATTACTGTGGACATTCCTATGTATATACTAAAAAAACAACTATGTAAATGTTCTTGAAGCACCAAGCACTTCAAGGCAGTGTGTGTTCTATAGTATGGAACTAACTGTGACAATGTGAAGCTAATGCACAGTAATAACAAGTGAGGAAGACAGTTTTGGAGAATGCTGCTATGAAACGTACCAAAGTGAAGCAGTAACTAAGGCTGTTTAGCTGCAAGCTGAGTCTGCTGTACTGCCTGCACTTGCTGTAGCAGAATGATGCATGCCACATATTTGACTCTCTAATTCCAGAGTTGTTTCGTTAAAAGAGTACTAAATTTCCCTAATTTTTTTTATTCCAGCAAATTTTCGCACATTATACCCAGATTCGAAAAATATGTTACATGTGTGGTTTACCTCTTATATTCAACCAAAATATTAATGCAAGACACTTGCTCTAAAAAAGAGGCTTTCCTTCAGTTTAAGCATAAGGCTGAATGAATTATCTAAACAGATGATAGTGGAAGGAATTGAAAGCATCGAAGAACATTTTTAAGCACCAAAATTCATATGCGCAGTGAGAACCGAGTTGAAGAGCACAGGTCGCCTCCGGCAAGCAAAGCAGAAATCTGGGGCCTGCACAAGTGCGGCTCGTTTTTTGCGATATTGGTACAAAGAGCTAGAATGAGTAGAGCTTGGTAGTTAAAGGGTAATGTCCTTGTAAGCCAAGATGGTTATGTATAGCATCATGGTGCATTTTTATCTTCATTTCCTTTGGTATACTACCTTTGGTGTTGTTTGTACAAGAGAGGAGCATCATGTTTCTCTGTCAATGCTTGCACTTGGCACTAGCCCTTGGTATTCCTTAGCACACAGTCTGTTACGATACCGTTTGGTATAATAGTAGTGTCTGCAAATTTCAGAGATCTAAACTACAGTTTGACTTGCCTGGGAGAGGAAGCCTTGTTCTCGTTAAGTTCAGATTAGTGGCATGTAATGTTCTTACTGTCATCCCTCACGACAATGCTGCTTAGACGTGGTTCTAGGTTCTTTAAGAGAACTCACGCCAAAAAAGTAAAGTAAATGAGACTGCAGTTAACTTTTTTTTTTTTTTTGGTGGGGGGCAGATGTGTACTGCCAAGTAATTTAGCACTCCACACAATACCTAGTTCGCACTTCACAGTGTGCCTGAAGGGTACAGGACAAGCGTATTTCTGACAGGCCTTTCAAGAGGCCATTTGGAAGAAAGGACAAGAAAAAGGCACCTTTTATTTAATGTAAAATAATAATAATGCAAAGTAAAGTTGCATCGTATGCTATGTTCCCACAGCATAGAAAAATATATATATAATAACAATAATAAAAAATTAAAAAATAAATAAATTGTGATTTTGTGTACCAAAACCACGATTTGATTATGGGTCACACCATAGTGAGGGACTTTGGGTTAATTTTGATCACCTGGTGTTCCTTAATGTGCACCCTATGGACGGCACACGGGCGTTCTAGCACTTCACCCCCATTTAAATACGGCCACTGCGGCCAGGATTCTATCCGACATGGTAAGGTATCTGTCTTGTGCACTTTAAGTAAAAAAAAGCACATTTTGTGGAGTGACAACTTTGTGAGTGTAAGATAAGCATGTAGGTGATGCAGAGGAATTAACAACAAAATAATTGAATATTGCATAATTTCTCAAAATTTTTTTATTTTATTAATATATTTACAGATATTGGCAAATATAGGCCATGACCAAACCAGTTAATGGTTAATATATACATATATAGTAAGTTACTTTTAATTGAAACAAACAGAATTATGTTTGTCTGTGCAAGTCTATTTGCATAAAAAAATTGAAGAGATCTCTGTCTCACTTTGCGATGACCGACACCTACAATTGCAGAGCCATTTTTGCCAACTGATCCAAACTTGTGTGGCTCCTACTCACTAGGTCATCTGAGTGTCAATCACCTTTTTTTTCCTGACATTTGCCTTATGTTGACATTTCCCCTTGGCCTTCTTTTCTGTCATCTGCAGCATTGCACATCATTAATTCCAATTTTACAAGTTTTAAACAGTGTGAACTATGCTGCTTGAGTGTACTACCTGCTGTTGCCTCTGAAATATATGCATAGATGCCACTAATTTCCCAGTCTGCATCGCACATGTACAAGTTGCACAAAAGCTTTGTGGTCAGCATGTCGAGCAGAAAGATTTATATTGCTGCAGTGGCAAGAGTTCAATCCCTAGTGGTGGCACTAGGCAAAGTTTTGTTCATTATCTTCTCCAACATAATGCATTCTGACCACACTGCCATTGAAACCAATCCTTGTTTTTTTCCGGCAAAGATGGCTCTACACTTGAAAAGAGTGCAAGGTCAATTTTTATTTCCAGTTTGCATTGAGAAAAAGTACTTGCACAAACATTATGTGACGTATAATTACATTTAGGGTCATTTATGAGCTTTTAGTTAGACAAATTTAAACGCAGGGACAAATGATTACAAATCTTTGTTATTGGATTCTTGGCATCATGCAAATTCAGTAAACAGCTGGCTGTGTGGCTAAAGATCTAGTGTGAGAATATAATTGGCGACTACTGTGTCATAGCATATGTATTTTTAAATGATAATGTCAGCCTTATCAAACCACCATGCAAGGATTTGCAGCATACAAGGCGACAGCTCAGCACCTCCAGTTTTCCGCCGTTGCTTTATGCAACTTACAGTAAGACTGGTACAACTTTTTTACATTATAATACAACCGTGAGTGTCACTTTTCTCCCACCTATACTACATTTCATAATAATCTGACAATGCAGTGGAAGCTGGAGCTGGCATGGGCTTATAAAAAGTACTATCATGCAAACGTACAGGCATGGCCGTTGCTAGCGGGAACACGAGAGCCCATGGCATCGCTCTGTGGAGTGCTCCACCACTGGCGCCTTATGAAGTCTTGCGGCGTAGGCACAATCAAAGCAACAGGCAAAAAGCCCGGCGAGTTGTTTGCCAAGGCTTCTCAAGGTGCCAGTGATGGCACTCCGCGGAGTGCTGCCACAAGCTTCCGTGTTCCCACTAGCAGTGCCCATGCCCGTAGATGTCTGTCTATACTGTGTACTCCTCTTTGTTGACTGTTGTCTAATCAGTCTTGATTGCTAGAGCATGCCTTATAGTTCCCATTCTGATGCCACATCGTTGTGAAGCAGTGCATAGTGATGCCACCGTTTTTTTGATAATTAGGGTAACCTTAGATGTTAGGTGGCATCCTTTTACACATCTGTTCCCAACCTTCAACCTTTAGCAAGGTGTGGGTGCTCTATTTCTTCTCAAGGCAGTGTTGGACTGCTTCTGACACTTACGCAATATTATTTGCTTCACTGTTTTAGCAGGAGAAGCTTTTTTCTTCCCTTTCTGCTTGCTTTTCAGATATAAAGCAGCAGGGGAACATGTGGTTTCTAAAAAGGTAGCTAATTTACTGATGTTCTATCTTCAGATATATCTCGCTTGTGGAATAAAGAGCTGTAACAAACTGCTGAAGTGAAAATGATTTTATTTGTGAGTTGCAGTCAGCTTACAATTCAGCAAAGTTGGGAAGTGACTGTACACCAAGCTTACGCTGCATTGCCCTGCATCACCTCACGGAAACTGTTAAAGTACATATGCAATGTGTGAAAGCTTTGTTAAACTAAGACTTCAATTTTGTATGAAAATACTTTAAGAAAACTAAAAGTTTTGTTCAAGCTCATGATGTTAAAGTTTACGTGTAACAGAAGACTTACTGAACAATTTCAGGTTTAATCTGACAAAGATTAGTTCCAGTAACTGCTATAACAGTGTTCACAACTTTACTATTATTGAAAATTTAATTTGCAATTTTTTCAGAGCACAGCAACATTTAGTTGTGATCTGCACTGCTTGAGGTACGGTGAAAATGCACTGCGAGTTTCATTAGTTCAGATCTCTCTACTGTGTCCCCATTTGTTCATGTCCGAACAGCAATGGCAGCACTGCTGCCATTGTACTGCAGATCATGAGAAAGGCTAGCTTTTGCCAATGCTTCTGCTGAGCCCAAAGTACTGCCCACTTAAAGGGGCCTGAACCACCCTTCAGGCATGGCGAAAAAACACAGTCCACGGATAGCATACACTGCTGTGGACATCTCAGCCAGATTTTACAGTAGTGCGAGTTGTGTGGATCTTGCAAGCGGAGCTCCTTCTTTCATTTCAATGCAAAAGTCTCCTTTCTCTCAAACGCTCTCTTTTCATCAGAAGCCTTTTCCTCACTCTTTTCTGGACGCTTTATTTCATAATATAGCAGATTCCCATATGCGGCTGCTACTGGCCAAGAGCTGACATCAATCAAGGGTGTTTGGATCAGTGCGTTTCCTCCTACTCTTACCGTGTACATTTACTCACGGTGTTTAATAAAAAAGGCTGAAGTAAGCAAAAATCGGCTTTCAAATTACGATAACTATGTACTTCCGGAAGACGCCAACTACCGTCTGCCCATGCTCGGCCACTGCTGCCCGTGTAGGAATTAAACTTTGGCCACTCTGCTTATTGGTGTCTTAGTGTTGGGCCTTGCTAATTTCAACTATTTTTGAACACTCAACTAGCCTCGAACCAAGCGACACTTAAGGTAAAACTACACGCACGCTTGCCAGCGCGCGCTCACTCCTGGCCATTCCTATCCGTCGGTCGAGCACCACGTAGCACAGCCAAACAGGAGCATGTGAGCGCGAGTGCGCACTCTAGCCCTGTCATACACAATGCAAATGCTACAGTTGCATGTAGCTGCGGTCTGCTGTGTTGCATAGATACTGCGACCGCCGCAGGGTGCCACAGCAAGTCCACTGGCTGAGCGCATTGTGACTTGCTGAGGACGACTGCATCTGGCAAGTTTGGCGCGTTGTAGGCGCCAAAATTGTAAATAGTGGCATCTACTGAACATACACAATCAAATTTGAACTGCATACCATGGTGATGTTCAGTAGGTAGAGCGTTGTGGGCACACCCCGCTCTGCCGTAGCTATTACAGTGCAAATCATTGAAGAAGGAGCGGAAGCACTGCAAATGGTATGTTTCATTGCCAAGAACTTCACTTCTGCTGAATGCGTTGAACTTTCTGCAGCAAAGTATTTCTTCAAATGCATTTCTAGACTTCGATAAAAAGTAGTTCAGGGCCCCTTTAACTGTTTATCTGTTCTGTGGAAGTTCTCACTGTATACTGAAACATCAAAGTACTTGGACATGGCATAAACAAGA
Organism: Dermacentor albipictus; assembly: GCF_038994185.2. NCBI lineage: Eukaryota > Metazoa > Arthropoda > Arachnida > Ixodida > Ixodidae > Dermacentor > Dermacentor albipictus. The sequence goes on from NC_091821.1 coordinate 172,985,006, forward strand.
AGGTGATTTGTTTTTATTGCTGCAGAATGAGTTCTGTATTGGTGAATATGCCACACCCCCTTAAGAGCAGAGCAAGTACAAGACATTTATTGTGTTGAAGTGCGCTATGTAACTTGTAACTTGTAACGCTTGTAACTATGTATGTAACTTAGACTCAAATGCAAATTAGGCAGAAATGCCAGCAAATCATGCTGTTCTTGCTAAAGGAGGCCCATTTTTAAGAATTTTAACACTAAAACCAGATGCTTTCTTTAGAGACACTGTCTGGTTGTTAAGACAGGTGATTTTTATAAAACTTGATGCACTAATTATAAAATTATTGAATTTCTAGTTTCAAACGTCTCATTCAGCATGTCTTGAAGAAAGTACCTTCTGAGGTTCTTCTGTGTGTTTGCCTCGAGAGATAAATCTCAGTTCTGCTTTGTATGAAGGGTAGTGGTCAAACACAACACGAAACTTGGGCCACTTTTGCAAGCGATGACGCAGACTCTCGGATTCAATTGCCATTTGATACGCTGACTCCTTTGTCAGACGTTCAAAATCATGGCGTGGCAGCTGTATCCGCATTAAGTCCACATTGTCTTCCTGCAAATTAAGCACATCAGATCAGATTTCATGTTTCACTACTTACATTAAAATGCAACTGCTACCAGCTGCTGTCCAACTTACTGCACTATATGCACAACAGTGAATGCTTTCTATTTGACTTGAATACCTTAATAAGAAGGTCTAGATTGAAGTCGGGGTCAACTTGTGGCCACAACTGTTCCATGAGAGGACGGTCCTGAGTGGAATGTATAAGGAAAATCAGAAAAAGAAAAGGTAAAGCAATGGACACAATACACAAGAGTTAGTACTTACCACTTGATATTCAACATCTCTAAAGCGAGCAGCATCCGTAAATCCTGCCCAAAGCTCGGAAGCAAAATGAGGTGCCAGTGGTGCCAACATGAGCAGCAGAGCAGCAACTGCACGCTCAAACTCTCGGCCAAATACCACTTCGCCTCGGTTCTTGTACTGCACAACAACATAAAAGTGATACTAACATCAGGTTCGGTCTATTACTAAAAGGAAGGGCTTCATGATTACAAAACGTAATACATCGGTAAAAGATCAACGTAAATGTTTAAGTGATTTTGTAAAGTACCCATTTGACGAATACTAGAATTTTGAGAACAGCTACGCGTCTGGCCAGATTGCTTATTTATCATAGAGAGGGTGAATGGGAAAGGTTAATAATTGGCAGTATTTCATTTGTGTGTACATTACTGCTCACAAGCTACTCTATAAGAAGGCATACTCAACCATTCACCATGCACTGTGTGTGGCCTATACTGAGCCACTTGACTGCTTCCTCCATTTACATATTCACTTCACATATGCTTAGTTCAAGTGTGTCTACAATACCTTTAAGGTGTGTAATGGTATGCATCTGCAATGAGCACAGAATCAAGTTGCAAGATGGCCAGGGACATGCAATGCATGCAGGCCAGCATAAGCCTTTGAATACTTGTGCAGGTTGGAAGTCCACAATGTTAATTGCGTCTAAGCAATTATATTCAGGCAATGTGCGTGCATCCCGAACATACATATGTGAAGCCTTCTTTTATTTGGCAAAATATTCCTGCCGCAACGTTGTGCCTTGAGCTAGAAGAATACTTAATTGAAACCAGGGTGTCGGAACAAAATATTTTTTGTTTCGTTCCATTCTGGTTTTGCTCCGGTACGAAAACAGAGAATGATCTGCAATAGTTCATAATGTTTTTTGTTTGCATGCAAAAATTTTCAAAGCAAGGTAATGATAAAAACATGGTATTTATTTTTTTAAGTAAGTGAATTATAAATTCCGAGATCATGCTTGACGCAGTGAGTCGAGGAACCGAGCACGATTTTGGAAGCGGCACGTCATTGAGTGTACTCGCCGAAATGCGAGACCGCTGTTCCGATAGAAGGAACTTAAATGAATGATAAAACTTGGGTAACAAAGGGTTGAATCCATAGAAAACAAAATGATAAGCACTTCAGCATGCAAGCCCTAGGTTTTGCTATGATGCCAACCTGCTAGTGCACTGAGCGACTGGTTGACGTAGTAGTTCTGCGGAAACCCGCAAGGTGAAGAGAAGTAATGAATAAAGGGAAAATCAGACATCCATCCCTTCGTAGCAATTGCTACAAAGGAAACCCATACGGGTTCCTCGAAAGAAAAACCTCATAGTTGAAGAAAAATTCGTCCTGGTCCGGGACTCGAACCCGGGACCACCGCGTTTCCGGGGCAACTGCTCTACCATCTGAGCTAACCAGGCGGCTAGCAGATGGCAGAGCGAAGTCGAATTTGTCTACAACACGAAACAAAGGCAAGAGTTTGATGTAGTAGTTCTGCGGAAAAAAAGTGAAAGAAATGAGAGAGAAAGAGAGAGAGAGAGAGAGACTCAAAACTGTGAAAGGATGTGTGAAAGCACTTATCCAGCCTATGCTTAACAGGCAATAAAGCTATTTTATTTTAGCTGAATTTGTCATTTTTGAGTCTCCTAATCCCTGCAGATGAATTGGTAAGAACTGCTAAGAAAAACATGGCTGCACATTTTTAATATTTCATGGAGAAGTCCAACCAAGATACAAATGCGTGTGATGCCAAACATGCACAGCAGGACTGAATGCTCACAGTCACAGGCATACAAGCAATAAAATATTGCTTACCCGCAAATGTTTTGTATATATCTGGAGGTCCTTGATGACTAGGTTGAGTTGCCGCGTTACATTGTACATGAACGTCACCTGCATAAAGGTGGTGCACAACACACTTGCAGATCATTTCTTTAGCTACAAAGGAATTGTGAACCGTTCTTCAACCTAGATATCTATACTACACAGGGCCAGAAACAATGAAAAACCAAGTAGGTAAAACATGTTATGATGCAAAACTGCAAAACATTGCAGTTATTAAGAGCTCCACATATCTTTAGTGCATACGTTGCTGTGATTCAACGCAGACTGTTCAATATTCACACGTAAAGGGCTCAGAGTACTTAAGTATACAAGCATCAATGAACGAATACCTTCATCATGCATAAAAGGAAGTGCCATAATGTCATTAAAGGGGCCCTGAAACACTTTTCTAACTAATCACAGAATGACCTCACTATTAATGTATTTCATCTCTTGAATCTCCCGCCTCAAATTTTTTGAAAGCCAAGTAAGACAGTTGGCATAGTTATCACCCCTATGAGTGGCTTTCTCTCTTCTTTTGCCTCCACTAGCATGCTGAAAGCTGTGCAGGGGAGAAGCCAAGGGGGCAAAGCGCCGGCCAAAAGTTGAGTGTCTTGGTGGTGAGAGGGCTCGTTGTGGCACCCAATGGTGTCCAGGGTAGACTACGCTACTCAGCATGTCGCTGCTATCTCTGAGGCCACCTGCAGCAGACGCAGCTACGTGAAACTGTCTTGTGTAGACTGGCAGTGCAAAGATTAAATTATTTTTCCGTCTTTTTGAGATTGCAGACCTATATATTTTTCATTTGTTTACCTTGAAATTAGCAATAGTAGTATTACTGAGAATGTTCTCATGATCATGAAATCAGCCAATAACCGTTGGTGAGCTTTGCTGATTGTGATGACATTGCAAAGGTGAGAGCAAGTGATTTTCACTGTTTCTGACATGAGATTGTAAATTTCCTGATGCATGCAGTGTAGTAATATTCAGCTCACACGTTCACAAAAGCTTCTTCTACAGATCGGCAACATTTTCTTACTATGTTCAAAAAGTGTTTCAGGACCCCGTTAGGAAATAAAAGAGAGAGAGAGAGAGTAAAGACATTACATTTTTTACATGGTGATTTCTGCCCTCGTAGTAGTATGCTTCTCGGTCTGCAAATTCTGGACTTGACTGTGCCTCCTCCAGTGATCGATGCACACTATTCCGGAAATCGTGCACAGTCAGCCACAGACGCTCCTGCCAGCTGACAATTCCACGAAATGCTGCAGCAAAGTACCACTGCACTCAGAGAAGAAATGGTGGCAAGACTTGTGCTAGACACTGTGCACTAGCACATTTTCTTTCAACAGTGGTTAGTGTCTCTTGAAGGGTTGATTGAATTATCATCCTCCTCCTGATGACTACTGCAGGGTGGAAACATCGCCCAGCAATCTCCAAGTACTCCTGTCTAGCATTTACAGACTCCAACCTATGCCTACAAATTTACTAATCGCACTACACCACCTAATCCACTGCTGCCCTGGAATGCACTTCTCTTCCTTTGTCACCCATTCTGTTAGACTAATCCAACTCCACTTGTCCCTGTTAAAGTAAACTAGAATATCAGCTGTGTGTGTTTTCTCTTTACACCATACTGCCACCTTCCTGTCTATAAATGTCATGTCATCATTTTCCATTATATCACTTGTGCGGTGTTTGCATACATTTTGCAAAACTTTACTACTACAAGGTGATGAAGACAATGCCAGGGAAAAAAAAAACATAGTTCACAAATAATAGTGAGTAAAAGATACCTAAAATATCCTAAACAGGCTTGGATCATATACAGTTGACAGGTGAGTACACATCCTGACAGGCAAGAAGCATTAAAAGCAAAAGTTTGCCCCACAACGTCACGCATTCTTTTTTCTCAAGTGCTAATCCTCATGTGCATCTAGCCTGCATAGGCCCTCATAGCAATGTGAGAGTGTTGAAGAAATAAATCATAGCAGCACCCTTTCCTTTGTTTTTTTCAGTGTGGTGAGTCAGTGCTCCCACCACAGTGGTTTCACATGCCACTTCCTACATAGTTTTTTGCAATCGGATGCAGAGCGCTTTCAAAACAAACAGCACAGCACTGCTTCGAAATATTAACCTTTTGTAGGGCTTTATGTCATAACAAAATATGTTTAGGCTTTATCATGCAGAAAGGGCTGCACTAAACCAAGGACTGTGCAAAAACACTTAATAAGATCAGTGGACACAAACGCAAACTACAGCACTACAGAATAAATTTCAATGCGATCATGGTTCCCAAAAGTGCCCTGCAACATATTGATTCATTCATTCATGTGGCTTCATATCCCAAAGTAACAAAGGAGTGATAAGAGATACTGTAGTAAAGGGCTCTGGATTAACTTTGTCCACCTAGGGCTCTCTAATGGAAACCCAAAGCATGGTGCACAAGTGTGTTTGTATTCCGTGCCATTTGTAATGTGGATGCATCTGTGAATAATCAAACTTGTGACCTTGCGCTTGGCAATAGAATGCCATAGCAACTAAGCCAATGTAGCAGGCAAAACATACAGGGTCCTGATTATTTCGCTGCGTGTGTTCGAAAAAAGATTTTCTGCTCACCGCTGCACTGTTCTTGCTGAAATTTTGCAGAACGATCGCATTTTGGCATTGACTTCATTTAGTATAACACTTGGCATAGTTAAGTGTCTGGTATTTAAGAAAAAGAAATTCAAATTTGCATGCGCTTATGGAGATGCGAGCTGCTGCAGCGACAGCGCAAGCATAAACTTGTTTCACCGCCTGCCGTCAGCTGCAGAAAGCAGCATTCCAGGGAGGGCTGCCGCCTGTTCCAGGAGCGGGCAACACATGGCAGCCTTTCCAGAAATGCCGCTTTCTGCAACTGATGGCAGGCGGCAATACAAATTTATGCTTGCACATTTGCGGCAGCAGCTTGCATTCCCATAAGCGCAGGCAAATTTGCATTTTTTTTCTTAAAAACCAGGCAGTTAACTGTGCCAAGTGTTATACTAAACGAAGCCAAAATGCAATCGTTCTGCAAAATTTGAGCAAGAACAGTGCAGTGGTGAACGCAAAATCTCTTTCAAACACCCGCACCAAAATATTCAGGACCCTGTATATAGGGAAGACATGTCCTAATTAAACAAGTTGTCATGGTGTCATAGTGAAGTATACATGCATTCTAAAAATAAGAGCAGGATAGCATGAACTTGGACACTAAATGTATGCGTGTAGAACCATGTATTAGCTGACAAAAAACATTTTAGTGAATGTGAATAACAATATAAACTTGTGATTTCTTTAGCCAACTGAAGCAATAGCAGCAAAAGAGCAAGAGAAAAACTAAAACATACAAGCATGCTACCTATATACAAGTATGTATAGCTCAAATTAGGCAAATGACAAGTGCCAAAGATTGAAATTACCAGGACTGGGCCATTTGTAGCGTGATGTTGGGGAATAGGCACAGAGGATGAACAATCTAGTAGTGTCTATGCCATGTTCCGAGACTATATCCTGCATTCACAAAACAAGCAAAAGATGTGAAAATTGCAAGAATCATGAAAGAAGCAACATTTTTTCTCCTCAATATCAAGCATGCAGTGAATTTACACTCTGCTGGTTTAAAAGATGGCAATGAATTCATGAACAGCCTAGGAGCCTCTATTCACAATGGGCATCAAGCCGTACTGCGACAACTACTGGAGTGGGAAATAACGCCGAAGGCACACATAATCTATAGGAAAAGGCCACATGGGCCACAAATGCCAAAAACAAAGTGTTTTGGAGGCTGTGTAAGGCCTGTGCATTGTATACTATTTGTAACCACTGAACTAAAGCTTCCTGCAACACTGCTGAAACACATTTTGTTGTACATCACAAGTGAATAGTGACACTATACTGTATGATGGCATCAATGTTCTCCTGGAGTCATATTTTCCTCCAGTAAACATTATTTGGTGAACTCATGCTGTACCTTTATGTTCTTTTTCTTACTCATAAGTGCACACAATTTACTTACTCTCGGTTTGTGGATGGCTTCGGGCAACTGCATATTTTACAATACACATCCAAAACAAAATACCTTTTCACAATGCTTAGCTAAGAACCTGGAAAGTACAACTGTGCAAATGTGATAATGTTGTAAAAAGAGGATGTAATATTTTAACACTGACATGAACACAATTCTAATACAATTCTGATTTATATTTCTTTATAGAAATACATCACTGGCTTCCATAGGAGTATTATGTTGGGGGTGCAACATGCAGAAACCAAAACAAGTAAGCAACAGCAGCAGCAGCAACAACAACAAAAGAAAAAGTATAAAAGCAAATCTTTATACAGTAGTTCACACAATTTACAATACTACAGCCCCACCATTAAATTTCTGGTGAAGACGTCTGGTGTGTAAAACATATGGGGTCAAATGAATTTAGAAAGCCATGTATGCTGAAGAGAAAAAAAAAACGTAGAACTGATATGCACTAGCATGCAACAATGCAAGTCATGAAAGTATAAAAGTAAGGACACTGAACACTGCAGTATTAAAAAGCTTCACACTTCAGGTTAAGGCAGGAAATCTTTGGAAATAAAAAGTGATAATTCTTTTCTAAATGATTCTGGATTGCAAACCCTTGTAATTCAGTCAGGAAGGTCACTTTAATGAGCTATAGCACATGATAAGACTGACCTGTTAAAGCGTCCCTGAAACAATTTTTGTTGTGCCTAAGTGTACCATATATGCATAAATACAAGTGGTAAAACATTACAATTTGTAGCTCCTTTGAGCTGTTCCCTTCTACTTGTATTTCATGCGGCTATGGCTATGTCCCACCTCTTTTGTCATGACAATGTGTGGTAGCACCATTATTGTCCACTTCCTGTTGATTTGAACCAACTGTGCTCCTGCGCTTATTTTGTGAGGATCGAGATGCCTTCCTGCGCCTCATCCCCAGATCGTGCATTGTACTTGGCTTGATCTCTGGGAACCGCTGCCATAACGGCAACATGGCGGGCATGGCTAGCAGGCTAGAGCTAATTTTCTGCGTGAACCATGTTTCTCCCTCCCAGGGTCGAGTCACTGTGCAAGCAAACGTCACCAGGACGTGCCCTGATTAGCCTCCTGAGTGGTGGCCCCCAAACACCCTCTCTACCCGAGCTCTCGTCCACTTAGCGCTTCATCATGCTTCATCGCCACAGTAGATGCTCACAAGCCCGCAACAAGTTGGTTGCATGGGACCTTTGCTTCCGTGACTTCTCATTCTTGCGCTTGGTAGACCACTACTCGGTTAGCTCTAGCACAGCAGGTACACATACTCAATCAGTGTAGCACTGAGTCTTTGTCCGTAAGCGCAATGACTGTCGCAGTGTGGTGCATTTCCACAATTTCTGATGCAGTTTTTCTCGTAAATGCGGTGACGGTAGCTTCAAAATACCATTTATATGCAGTGCTTGCATTTTCTACGGCATGCAGTCACTGCAATCTATTCCCTGCTCAGACTGGCAGCCCAAAAATGTGAGTAATGGTTTGCCATTGCTGCAGGTGCAGGCGACATAACTCCTCTGCATTCCACCAGTAGCCACTGCCACTGCACTATTTTTAACTTTTGTCGCATTGTTTCGCACCCCTCCCCTTCCTTCAAGCAGTCTCGCACCTCTACCACAGAGCCCAGCTTTTTCAAAGAAACTCCTTATTCCACTCCTTTCTTTGCACACACAAATGCATGTGTACAGACAACAGTTGCAGCAGACAATCAACATTCTCAGGCGGAAGTACGCCATTTGTTGGAAGAAATGTCTACATTTATTGCATTCGTGTTTTCATTTTTCAGCCACACTACTTACTGCGCATACACAGACTATTAAAAACAAGCTTAGTACAGTGGGATGCTTGAAGTAGCCCCGATGACATCATGTAAGCCAATCAGATTGCTCGCCCAAGTGACATCACTCACCCACCATTCTATGTAGAATGGGCAGAGGCAGGTGAAAACATGGGAAGCTGTGCTGCTGTGATCTGTAGAAATGCAGATGCTTAAACCCAACAATAAATTACACAGTTTACGTAGAGCAATTAAATTACGCCCTTGATGATCATGAGCACCTACCCTACCAACTCAGTGCATCTGTACGCAGCCGTCATAAAGTAATTTCAGGGTACCTTTTTTGTAAATGACACAAGGTGCAGTAAAGTTGGAAAAGGGGTAAAGTTGTCTAGTGTTGGCTGTAAACAATTTTGCAGAACAAACATAGCAGTGCAATTGTTCTTTGATGTTCAAGCATTGGAGGCATAGTAAACACTTTATAGTGGTAACACCAGAATGCTTCTAGTAGTTGTTAATGATCAAATGTGTAGCGTGGTTCTGAATAGGTTTGAGGGAACAGATTAAATAGTCCTGCTGTGGTGACCAGGTAGGTGATGGATATTTCAGTTACGGGGCAGCAGAGGTTGGTAAGCTGTATACAGTAGAACCTCATTGATACAATCTCGTTAGGTACAATTTCTCGGTGCTAGCGTTCATGATTGAGAATTTAAAAAAAAATGATGACCCAATTGTCTTACGCTTCTTTTTCACCATCTCGTATGTTCCCAGAAAACACAATCTTTCAGCACCAACAATACATCGGCAAACTGCAATTGTATGATAGGTTTTCTGGCCGCTAGATGCCATGTTAACAAATAAAGTCGCAGTTTTGCCCAAAAGGCGAAGCAGTGATTGCAATAGCAAATTAGTAGATAGCTATACGAAGTAAAGATAGTAGTTTTATCGGTCGAATAAATTTGTAAGCATTCGCTTACGAACTAAATTAACAAGCACGGCCTCACGCATGCACAGGTAAACATGAACACATCATGCTCGATGACTGAAAACTCGTTGTGAAAACACTGTAGTTAGAAATCATGGCAGCAGCAACGAGCGATTTGACCTTCGTGCACCACTCGCTTTAACGCGAACTACACGTCGAAAGCACAGTGCATACGAAGCTACCGGCACTACATGCACTCTGCAAACATCGCAGATTGCTTTAAAGATAAGGCCCGCGCAGGCGCACACTTTGGCTACGTCACCGATCGCTTTCAAGTAGTCGCTCACACAGCTGCGCCGTAAGCAGCCGCTGCCGAAGAACACCCCCCCCCCCCTATTTCACCCCCGTGCCTTGGTTGTGAGCACGCGCATGATTGAAGAGGGCGCACTTCCGCACCGCCTTCCTCGATCGTGCACGCGAGATTGAGCCACGTTCGATGGCTCACCCTCGCACGCTTTCACTTGCACATACAGCATACGGCGCGCGGCGATGATTTTATCGCCCTTGGACTTTATACGGAACCTCACAGCGATGCTGACGGCAGAAATGAGCCTAAAGTGTCCATATAATTGGTATTACAATAAAATATGCGCGAGGCGCGCGCAATCGAGAACAGCAACCGCCGCCACAGCTTCGCTGCAATACGCGTCCGCCCGTCTCACGTGAAAACACCGGCGCGCACTCAGTTTCTTATTCCGGTACCGTCAAATCTCCACCTGGATTGTCACACACCGCATTCACAGCTTTCGCTGCCAACCATACATATTGCCATAAGCATCTTCACCTATCAATTTCACAGCGCGTGGTGCCACTGGAAGCATACTGCATGCTTTTAATAAGTGATATCCCAAACCCAGCACCCTTCCCTGCAGCAGACCGCGATCGTATGATACGTTTTTGGGCCACTAGATCTCATGTAAACAAGAAAAGGTGGAGAACCATAGCAGCCCGTCTCACCCATGAAAATGCCGACATGCACTCCGTTTCTTATTCCGGTACCAGCAAATCTCCTCCCGGGTCGTCGCACGCCGCATTCACAGCTATCGCCGCTAACCCTATTGCGATAAGCATCTTCACCTATGTGTTTCACAGCGCATGGGGTGTAGTGTCGTTGGAAGCGTACTGCATGCTTTTAGGCGGCAGTAACACGAACGCGCCGCAGTTCTCTGCCGCAGGCAGCGTGATGTGAGCGTCACGTTTCACTCTGGCGACATCTGGCGTCACTTACCAGCTCGATTTCCATTCGATTTCACTGTCCTAAAACACTACGCAACAAGAAAAAAAAAAACGCACCTCGGGCTGCCGGAGCCCCGTCAGTTCTATGCGCATCGACGTCTCGTGCCGCAACAATTCATGCAATGCTTCGCATTACGTAGATGTCAACTACAGTAGAGTCTGTCCAACTTTTTAGCTGCTTCGGATCGTACGTTTCCTCGATTAGTACATTTCTTCCCGCATTTTATTTTTAAAAAACGTATGAACGAGGTTCTACTGTATATTAGAAGTAACAAGGAGTGTTCCGTGTAGACTATGTTATAAATAGCTGGCTGTATGTGCTGCTATTGCAGTAATTTTTGTGATACGGGCCGATTACAACATGGCTGATGTAAGACAAATACCTAAATATTTATGATAATGAGGTAATAACGAGATTGTGATTAAACCGACAAGCGAGACAAATATTGTTTACAGCTGAATGTTATTTGCACTTCTCTATGCTAAATAACATTTGCCATAGTTGTCACTGCTGGGTAATCTTATCTAGATCTTCTTGAGGAGCTACATGATCGTCAAGTTTAAGTCAAGTAATTTATTGCTGATATAATGCCAGATGGAAGGCCACCAACGCATATGAGAAACAATAACAGGCTGAATATGCTACCCTGTAGAATGTGTTAAAGCTCAAGGAAGACTGGCCACCAGTGAAAGTGAACTACTTCCAAAATGTTAGGAAGTTCCCAAACCACAATAAAAGATCAAGTGTAAAGATAAAATTATAGGCATGCTGAGATGTCCAGCAATGCAACACAATGATGGGGAAATAAGTATGAACTTTCAATACTATAGCGTCTAACTGCTTGCAAAAAAGCTTACATGACACCTTCATTAATAATGTACAACCTATTGTAAGAAACAAAACAGCAGTTAGCCACTGCTAGCAATGGCCAACTGGCGTTTCCTTTTTCATGATAGGCTCTAAATGGAGCTTGCACACAAAACCTTAGAGAATACAATTTAAAAGCAGACATTACACAAACATAACTGTGTTACTTACCTCTGGCTTAACACCATTGTGCTTTGACTTGCTCATTTTTTCCCAGTCCATAAGAACTGGCTCTCCAGTCTCCTTGTGGTACAGCTTGGTCCCCTCTTTTAGCATACACCAAGCAAATACAAGCAATATTGATTAAACACCATTTACAAAAATAGCATGAAAATGTGTTGTATGCATTTTTGTTTTAAATAATGTGCAGGGCTTAAAGTCTCCCTTCAGTGAAGGGGGGGGGGGGCTCTCATAGGGCGGCAACCAGTATAGGGCATGCACCATGGAGGAAGGAAAAGTATAGGAGGAAGCATTATGTCATGCAGCCAGCCTTGGCATGCGAACGTTTCGTGAAGCCACAGTGGTGGCCCAACACGTGACCTCTTGCGTCGAGATTACAGAGCAAGAATCGAGATTTGCTGAGACGTTTGGTTCCCAGGAGCTATGCCAGTAGTTTTTATTTGGTGTGCACTTGATCAGTTGTCCCGGCCGTGGCTCTGCTTGCAGAATGGGAACACTAAAACCAACTGTATACTTTGACATGCGATCACGTGTTGAGCCAACAGGTTCGGCTTCAATGGCGTTGTGGTATGCTCCCTCCTATGTTTTTCCTTCCTCCATGGCGCACACACTCACACACTCTCATATATACAGGTTGTTTCAGCCAACACTTTCAAAATTTTTTAAAGGTTGCCTGTGGCAGATAGCTCAATTCTAGTTTATGAGCTGGTCTACTCGAAGCGGTGGATGCACAAAAAATTGAAATGCAAAATTGACTAATTAACAATAATTCACTAATTTACTTTGTTGCTAATTATCTTATGACCCATATTGCAATTTACAAATTCTAGCAGTGGACTTCGCAAGGCAGATCCACTTGGAACGAATTCTCAGGATGACACCAGTTTTGAGATACAAATTCGCTTACTTTGCGGAGAAATGCATTGGTGTTCCAGTTACTTGTGTGCTTCAGTGCATGAAACAATGTTTCGTTAACAAATAAACTGGAATGCCAATGCATTTCTCCGCAAAGTTTGGGAATTTACCGTATTTTCGTGATTCTAAGCACCCCCATCTATTTTCGCGAAAAAATTGGGAAAAAAGTTTGCATGCGAATCTAAGCACCCCCTTCTTTGTTAGGAAGAGCGTGTAGCCAAGGCCGCCAAGCGCGCATGCTCACTCTGTCATCGAGCCAGAGCCGTCGGAGTCCCGAGGTGGAACGGCGTCCACGGCGCGATCTCGCCGTACAGCGGGACTGCAGAGGCGCGCGGGCTCGTGACGCCCGCGTGCCTCTGTGTTTTAGTCAACAAGCCCTTCAAAGCCAATCTCCTACAGGAGTACTAAGAGTGGGTGCGAAACCCTGACCAGAAGAAGACGCCGACGGGAAAGCTGCAGAAAGCGTCCCCATTAACCATCGCAAAGTGGATCTCAGACAAGTGAAAGCGGGTGTAAGTGGACATTGTGGTCAAATTATTTAAGAAGTGCTCGATCACAAACTATTTCGATGGAACGGAAAACGATCTGCTGTGGGATACCGAGAGCGGCGGTTCAAGCGGTGCGACGAACTCGAGTGGCAGTGTTAGTGGCTGAGCATCCGAGACAAGCGGTGGGTTCACTGTCTGCACCGATTTTTCTTTTGAATGTTTGCAAAATAAAATGTTATTTCTTGCACCCGTCTCGTCATGATTTCGTAGCGAAAAGAGGGAGGGGGATCATTCTAGATTTTTCGAATCTAAGCACCCCTCCTCACTTTGGGCATCGCGATCGTGAAAAAAGGGGGTGCTTAGAATCGAGTAAATACGGTATATCTTGAAACTGGTGTCATCTTGAAAATTTGTTCCAAGTGGATCCGCCTTGCGAACTCCACGGCTATAATTTGTAAATTGCAATATGGGCCATAATGTAATTAGTTAGAAACTTAATTGGTGAATTTTTATTAGTCTATTTTGGATCTCAATTTTTCTGGAAGTATTGTCCGCTGCTTCGAGTAGACCAGCTCAGGAACTAGAATTGCGATATTTTTGAAAGTGTTCGCTGACACACCCTGTGTTTGTGTGCGTGCATGTGTGTGTTGTGTGCAGGGTGTCCCAGCTAACTTTAGGCAGAGCTTAAAAATATGTGAATGCCACGCAGCTAGACAGAACCAAGATAATGTTGTTTGCCGTTCCTTGGAGATACTCAAATTATAATTATTTTTCCATTCTGCCTAATTAATCAATTAGTCTTCATTATTTTATAAACTTCTCAAATATTATAATTAGATGAAAAGTGTCAATGAGAAAATTGTAGAGCGACATGAAAAACTGCTGATACAGCTCTCTGTTGCTCAATACATGCTACATAAAATTGTTTTTCCAAGCATGAAGGAAGCCCACAAATGTATGCAAAATTGCTGCGCGACTAGCCACACGAGGCACTTTGCGTGTATCCGTGGGCTTCTTTCACGGTCGGAAAAACTTTTATCTAGCATGTACTGAGCAACAGAAAGCTGTGTTGGGAGTTTTTCATCTACTTTCACACTTCTAATCTAATTATAATATTTGAGAAGTTGATTAATTAATTAAGACTCATGATCTAATTAGGCTGAATTAAAAAAAATACCTTGAGAATCTCCAAGCGATGGCAAACAACATTACCTTGGTTTTGTCCAGCTACGTGGCATTAGTATATTTTTTAACTCTGGCTAAAGTTAGCTGGGAGACCCTGTATATCATATCTTAACAAGCCAACAACCAGACACCAAGGACAACACAGGGCAAATTACTTGTACTTAATAATTGAATTAAAGGAATTATAAATTAATAGAAAATGAAAGTGGATGAATAAACAACTTGCAACAGGTGGAAAACGATCCCACATCTTCGCATTAAGCATGCGATGCTCTACCAATTGAGCTACCATGGGGCTGTTTTTCCATCCACTTTCAGGGGTATTTATGTGTTACTATTAAAATTAACCCTGGGAGTGTTAGCCAGAGCCATCATACATAAACCATGGCGGCGATTGTGGAAAATCATCACTGCCACAGGCATCACGAGTACGTGATCTTATTGGGTGAAGGCAACTGGTCAATAAACCCACACATGCTACCTGAAGGCACGGAGCAAGGATTCTTGATGAAGTGAAACAGCACTCGCTCGGGTGTTCCAAAAAAGTCACGGTGTAGGGCATGGTGCTGACATGCGCTCTGTCGCAAGTCGGCTCACCGAGAAGGCAAAACATGCGCAGCGAACTCTCTGAAGAGGCTTGCCGGTTCAAAGCCGATTCATTCACCACTAGTGCTTCACACATGAATGGGCGTTTCTTGCACCTCTTGCTCGCTCCAAACGCCTTGAAAAATTAATGAAGAAAATGCATCACTTACTATGGGATGTATTTTTTTAGAATTCCAAATCTATAATGTATGTTTTTTAATATGCAAGATTGATAAGTGAGGTATGATTTGTCCCAGCGAATGACAGTACTTACCCTCTATGTCATTAGTTCATATTTAGATTGTTCCTCTAACTTCTCCCCACCGTGCCTTAGATGATTGAAAGCATCATTAATGATAATGCTGGGAACCGCTAAGTCCTGCAATAGCATTGCTTTGGGTGTCTGATGATCCATAGGATGCTGGTTCATTCAACAAACAAAAACACAACGGTCTCGAATCTGGCAACGTTGATGTCTTCAGGTAGCATGCATGGGTTTATTGACGAGTTGCCATCACCCAAAAAGATCACATACTCGTGACGCCTGCAGCAGAAAGGATGTTCTACATACGCCGCCATGGTTTGTGAATGGTGGCGCTGGCTAACACTCCCAGGGTTAGTTCTAGTAATGACACATAATTACCCCAGAAAGTGGATGGGAAAACGACGCCGTGGTAGCTCAATTGGTAGAGCATTGCACGTGTAATGGGAAGGCATGGGATCGTTCCCCACCTGCGGCAAGCTGTTTTTTCATTCACTTTCATTTTCCATTAATTTATAACTTGTTTAATTTAATTACTAGGTACAAGTAATTTCCCCTGTGTTGTCCTTAGTGTCTTTGTTTGTTGGCTTCTTATGATATGTTTAATAAAAATCTGGCCCCTTGGTTAGCCATCTTTCTCCTCATTGATATATCAGTGAAATGTTTAATTATAGGATCCGGCAGTGAATTATACAGGCCAAACAATAGAAAACTACCAGGGTTTTACCGATGTTTCGGCCGGGGACCGGCCTTCACTCTTACGGAGTCCAGCCCTCGGTGGAAACAATAGTAACATCCTGGAATTTTTCCTATGTCCTTCTATTTGACACATACACACACACACACAATATGTGGTGGAACTGCCTTTGTCAGAGTGATTGCGCTGACAAGGCAGCACCAGACTGATGAAGACAGAACCTTGTTCGAATAAGATGCTTGGCAAGGCCAGGAATCTTAGCCGAACAAGGGTGGTGACAGTCATGTGCAGTGCCTCAGGGTAATGAATGCAATAGTACAACAACGCCTGCTTTCCAGTTTTTGCTCATGCCACATCAGCTGGTTAATTGCGATGAACTCATTCATCGAAAAATTGGAGTTAGAATTGCCCCGAACAAGGCACTACTGGTAACAAAATCACCTCCAGCACTTGTCGTATGGGTGCTGCAGTGCTACAGTCGACCTGCTGAGGAGGGGTTGAGCCCCTCCTTAAAAATGGAGGGAGTGCTGGGCCCTCTCGGACATTAAGCACTGATAATGTGTCATGTATTTTAGATCACGTGCCACAGTTCTTTACTACTTTATCAAAATGAATACATACTAGAACTTACTCTGAGCGACCATATCACGAGGCAGGTATCGGCCAGTGCTGGAAAGCTTGAAAGTTTCGTTCACCACCATTCCCTGCACGAGCATCCTGACAAATGGCTCTTTGGCTTCTGTCAAGCCCAGGCTATGACAGAAGTGGTTGATGAAGCGAGCATAATACAGATGCATCACAGCTGGGTGACAAAAAGAAATAAATCAGCATGATGAGAAAAAGAAAGCAATCAGATTAACTTTAGAAGCCTGTGCTTCCAAAACCTGTCATTGCTGCTGCATTTGCACAAAGAATGAAAGAAAGAATGTAATCACTGTGTGAATAGAGACTGTCGTGGTCGAGTCACGAGTATGCGTTGCGATTGACGAGACGTATGTGTTAAATGACAACTGTTTAATAAGTTATGTAAGCAACACTTGCATGGTTACATGCCCGCTCGGTTGGCATGGTCTGGCCCGGTCTCCCAGAGGCATTGTTCCGCTTCTCACATGATGGTGTACGTCGCGCTATCTCGTTGTGGTCGTGCACATAACACCTCCCTTTCTTTGAGGTGGCCCCTGTCATAAGTTGAGCTGACTTGGAGGTTTTACGGAATGTCCACTCCACTTCTTGTGATTGCTGCATGTTGCAGCGGCTGTAGATAGTTACTTGTGCGTCGAGTGAGGCCATTAGCTGTGCTCACTACATATGAACGTGGCATGTGAACTGGCCCAACTACTGTCCCTGTTGTTGCAACACCAGACAGCATGCGGATGGCAGTCTGCGGTTGAATAGGGTCTCTCTCCAAAGTCCTGTGTCGCCAGTTGTACTGCCTGCTTGACCTTGTATGTTTCATTTCTTTTCTTGAATGTCCTGGTGTTCCGCAGTGGCTTCAGCATTCTTGGTGCAACCAGCACATTGGTTCCGAGGCATCTTCCCATGAGGAGTTCAGCAGGTGTGAACCCTTCTTTCTCTGGCGTGTCGCGATGAGCAAGCAGAGCCTTGTGAATGTTGGATGACTTCTTTAGCAACTGCTTAGCCATCTGTATGGTTCTTTCTGCAGTGCCGTTGCTCTGGGGGAAGTAAGGGCTACTGGTTACGTGACATGATCTCATTGCTTGACAAACATACTGAACTGTGCCAAAGAAAACTGAGGACCATTGTTCGATTGCATGATAGCTGGTGCTGCAAAGCGAGTGAATATCTGGCTCAATGCTTGGGTTATGTTCTGTGTGATGGTACGCTTCAGCTTCTTGAGTTCAAAGAAGCACGAGTACAGTGGTGTACCAAATATTTCTCGAGGGGGGGGGGGCAAACCACAAACGATCTGACCTTCGCTCTCTCTCTCTCTCTCTCTCTCTCCACACACACACACACACACACACACACACACACACACACACACACACACACACACACACACACACACACACACACACACACACACACACACACACACACACACACACACACACACACACACACACACACACACACACACACACACACACACACACACACACACACACACACACACACACACACACACACACACACACACACACACACACACACACACACACACACACACACACACACACACACACACACACACACACACACACACACACACACACACACACACACACACACACACACACACACACACACACACACACACACACACACACACACACACACACACACACACACACACACACACACACACACACACACACACACACACACACACACACACACACACACACACACACACACACACACACACACACACACACACAGAGAGAGAGAGAGAGAGAGAGAGAGAGAGAGAGAGAGAGACAGACGAACCTCGATATATCGAACAGCGGGGTGATCGCAAAATAGTTCGGCATAGCCAGAATTAGATATATAAAATCACATAAAAAACACGTAAAAAACTTCTGCAAATCAATCACTGAACCAAGGGTGCGATCGGGGATCGTTGTTTGAAGATCGCGTTCGGTCGTGCTGCGCGCAATTGGCCTAGGCCACGAAGACTTTGTCAGCCGTGAGTGTGTGGTTGATTGCGCCACACACACGCTCCGAACAACGATCCCGATCATGCCCCAATCGTGGTGCAGGTAATATGCACTTGAAGCAGACTTGAAGCTTCACACAAAGCGTTTATTTATTTGGCTGAAAGTACTGCAGCAGTGTAGCCTACACAAGCGATAGGTTTGTGCACTCTATTGCGCCTGTGTTCGCTCTGTACTTGACAGGAAGGCTTTTGATGTTTTTAAAACAATGTGGCTTATGCGCCTTCCCCATGACAACAAGTGGCAAGCGCTCCGTGCCGGTCATATTGGCATTAAGAAGCACAGTTATCCTTTGCTTGCACTTCTTGCCACCAATGCACGGGTCCCCTTCGAAAGTCACCGTCTTGTCGGGCAGAGCTATGAAAAACAGAGCAGTTTCATCTGCATTGAACACATCACTTGGTTCATATGCGGCAATGTTCTCAAGCAGCTTCACCTTTTTCCACTGGTTTGTCACGCTTTCGTCAACGCTGGCCTTTTCGCCGCACACGCTTCTGAAGACGAGTTCAGGTCTCTCCCGAAACCTCGCAAACCACCTTTCTGAACCTCTGAACGATTCAATGTTCTTCATTGCAGCGTACTTCTCACCTTGTGCCATGAGGAGAGGCCCGCTCAAAGGCAGATGTGTGTTGCAACAGTCAGTAACCCACTGGAGCAAAGCTTTTTTGAGCTGGAAATGAGCTGCGGTTCGCAACCGCTTTCTTGATGCATGAAACTTCTCGCTTTTGAAGGCTTGAAGAATCTGTTGTTCAAGTTTCACGTATGTTCCCAATGTGCTTCGCTTCACATTGTACTTGGTCATAACGTGCTGTCATGATTCGCTGTTCTTCAAAGCCTGTAAGATTTTCACCTTAGTCACCAAGTTCTTGGCTTCGTACTTCTGCCGCTTTGCCGACGTTGCCATCACTGTAGCACACGATGGTGGTGGCATGCAAAACACGGTCCCAACAAAAAAAGAAAACTCTGCAAGAAGAGATGATGCGGACTCGACAACACAAGAGAAAATGGCGTCGAAGGTGCAGTGGAGCGAAGAAAGAAGACACCGACGTTCGGTGACGCTGCGATCGCCCCCACTAATTGATGACGATGGCGATGCCTCTCAGGTTTCAGTTTCACTCCAGTGGTGCCAATGCTGCTTTACCACACTTTCGTGTAGCGGCAGCCATGAGCCTTTGTCCGAATTAAGTGGTGCGGGACTGAATTCTGACGAATTAGTGAAGACTAACATGCGCTCTGGCCGGGACCAATAGGGCCGTCTGAATTATCCAAATTTCCGAATTAACGGGTGTCGAATTAACTAGCTTTTACTGTATATATCGCTTGTCACTCAGAACATTGATTCGTGCTTCAAATAAATATAAACACCATGCCCCACATCTTTTACTGAGGATACTGGGGGAAAACAACTAAATACCCCATATAACACTATTCAGTAACTGTTTTCAGAGCATATAACGAACCTACACAGGGCAAATTTTGGGTACACTTCACCAAAAAGTGGCCCTCATCTTGTCAAAATGCGAAATATCCGCTGTTTTTGCTTCTGCCAGGAAACAAGTAATAGTGCAGCTTTTACTTAGAAACAGCCTGAAAACGAAATTGTCAAAGTCAGAAGTGACACATGCCGTTAGAAAAAAATTCAACTCAGTATTCTATTGGCATTGGAATGGTTCTGCACGTTCGACCAAGGACATTTTCACGAGCATATCTACGATAAGTCATGATTACACAATGAAATTTGACAGTTATAGCTGTAAAATGCTTGATTAGATCTTTGATGGTGATAAGGTACTGAGATTGCAACGCTATGTAGGCTCTGGACAGAGATTAAATAGTTCCAGCATTTTCCAGCCTGCCACCCATCGTCCTGAGCGATGTTGAGTTTAGGTACCTCACCAGCACATGTAAATGATCATAACCATGATAAGACAGTCATGCATTCATGAACAATGTTTTGGGTGTCGTATCATTCTGTTGTACTGCTAATGTCATTGTATGCATACATATATACGAATGCTTTCTCATAAAAAAATATGTGGTTGTGAGTCAGGGCATGTGTAGTGCATTTCTTCTCTTTGTCTCTGTCTTTGTGAGCGCTGCACGAACCAAAACATGAAAGCTGTACATAGATGCTTCAAGCACCTTCTCACCATGCTCAAGGCCACCAATGTAGAGGTCAACAGGCATCCGTTCACGTGACATGGCTGGATCAACAATGTTCTGCTCATTTTTTGGGTCAAGAAAGCGCAGGTAATACCAGGAACTGTCCACAAATGTGTCCATGGTGTCTGTTTCACGTGTTGCTGGTCCATGACACCTGTGTTATAGATAGCCAATTTAGGTGCCTCAAGCAGTTAGAACTAAAAAACTTCATTTATAAACATACAGAGAAAGATGACGCACAGTATGATAAACAAATAATGATTTTAGGATAATATTTAGGAAGCAATATCGTGTTGCTTATAAAACAAGTTCACGTAAATATGGCTTTATGTGCAACATGATCCACAGTTTGAGAAACAATGTAATTACAGCTGCAGCATTGATTACAGCTCAGGTTTCAAACGAAGGCCTATAGACTAATCTTTCTTCAAGCGGTGTGTACTGAGTGTGTCATATAGGCTAGCTTTTCTGATAATATAACACAAATAGAATTTTACTGGCCTGAATACTAAAACTGCACTTAACATTTATTGGGAAGTTAGGCAGACAGAATATGCTATTTTCAGAACCCTGACCCTGAATGACTTTTCAGGGTTTGACAATATCTACCACAGCCCACAAAAATTGTTACAGAAAGAGGGACTATCATTATGACAACCTTGCCTACCATGCATATCTCAGAGGATACAAGTAACACAAATTATACGAAACACTTTATTATGCAATTAAAGGATATTTTGGCACACGGTAAAAACTGAGTGTATACTAGTATGTGGATTGGCCAATTTCCTACGACACATAACTACCATGCCCGCAACATAGAGGATAGGCATATACTGAATGCCTTTGCAATGACAAATTCAGTATATGTAATGGCTTATAAGAAGGAACAATACATTTATATAAGTGACAGTGATATATTGCAAGGCACTGTAAAAAAGTTAGTGCTAATGCACACTAACAAATTTTTTTGCCTCGACTTGTATTATTTCTTGCAAGTTGTCCTGCCAGATGTGGTGCTAGGCAAACTTGGCCATAACATGCTATTTCTAAGCATAGATTGAATAAACTTGAATGAAATGAAAACTTGAGAAAACTTATTTGTAGTTATTGTGTGATAATTCAAAACAAGTACAGATAATTCAGACAAGTACTCCACTAGTTCATTTCAGTTTCTTACAAACAGGAGCACCTTGACATATTTTGAAGTTTTTGTTGCATGAACTCAGGAATATTGCTCAGAGAAGCCATAGCTGTTCATCATATACAAAAGGACAAAGACCTGGGACATGGAGTGCTGAGCCATTCATGGGCACCACACAACGGTGAAACACCTTCCTTGGTCACCTTGTCCAAAGCAGGTAACTCAACTGGAAGTTGCTCATATGGTACGGGAACAACCTGCAAAATTGTTGCCATGCCAAAAATATTCCTTTAGGCCGCCATTCATCATCTCTAGCTGCAACTTGTCTACATGGTCCACATTTCTTCAGATATGGTAATTTTAAAAGCATTGCACATATATTTAGTAGATTCTATCCAGGTTTTGCTAATGAGATGATATTGTCTCTGAGATACTAGTATCAGTGTTATTCCCTCTTAAATGTTGCTCAACATTTTGCCCACTTTCTTGTTTTCATACTCGGAGCTCATGCATGAGGGACGATAGTGCCATAAGAAATGCTGGTATCTTCAATCTGGAGTGCAACCAGCAGAAACAGAAAGGCTTGAGCCACCACTTGTCTAAGCATGATGTTTACGAATAAAAGAAAAAGTCCTCAATAATGCTCAAATATAGCAACAATGACAAGCAATTTTAGTTGTGGGCAACATTTATTTTCACTAGTAGCTCAATTTCTCTATATACCGGATGTTTCAGTGAAGAGAATAGAGTAATTCTTAAAAGCGGTGCACCAGAGATAAAGATGTTATTTCTTCAGCCACACATTATTCATGAGCAGACATTAGAAATTGTGTAATAATAGGTGATGAATTGTTCCACTAAACTTCTCCAATTAACTCCTAATCAATTACATAAAACAACATGTTGAAATGTCAAAACTGAAACAAGCCAGTGCTTCATATCAGTAGGTACCTTAAAACTAGCACCATATTTATGCAAAAGCTTGCAGTGAAGTAGGCTGCCATCCTCACTCATTATTTTCCTTATAAGCCGGATGTGCGACACAAGTGTAACAAAAATGTATTTCATGGAAGCTATTGAGGCTAGGTATCTTGAAATTGCTAGTAGTCTCGGTATTCCTACGAGGTGGACATGCCTTGGGTACTGTCAACTGTTAAGCTAATTAAAATATTATTCAATGATATACAATCACCATGTGGTTGACTGCAGCCCACCTCTTTTAGTAGGGGCACTGCCATGCTCAGCGCTAAAACTGCCAGACGGGAGCAACCCTAGTCTTTTCCTGCTAGGTGTGAGTTAGGCCAGTGACTGTATTAGTAACTTATGATTGGAATTAGGAAGAAATCTCACGTTTCCTCCATTGGCTTGAAGCAGCTCACCCTGTCCCATATATTTACATCATATAGTGGGACTGTACAAGTATATACCGATGGTTCGGTCACGCCATCTGCCACAACGGCCGCATTTGTCATCCCACAACTTGGAATTACTCAACGATTTCGATTAGACCACAAATCGACATCTACGGCTGCAGAACTTGCGGGAATACGAGAGGCTGTCCGTTTTATGAGAACGCAGACACCCCGTAAATGGACGATATTGTGCGATGCCAAATCAGCGCTACAGGCGCTAAAATACTTTTTAAAGAAAGGACGATACTATCTGCTCGTGCTGGAAATCGTCGAACTTTGTCACAGTGCCGAGTTAAGTGGCCACGTGATTACCTTTCAATGGATGCCTACCATTGTGGTGTCTTTGGTAATGAACTCGCTGACAGTGAGGCAAGATCGGCCTCCTCTTCCTCTGATGAAGTACGGATTGCCTACTCGCGACCTGACACCAACTCCATGATCAAGGTACTCATGCAGGACCTTACAAAGGCTTACAGAGCCCACCCTGATAATATTCACAGACGTCTACATACGATTGACCCAGACGGTAAATTCTGTTTGCCCCCGAAGCTTACACGGAGCAAAACATCATTGCTACACAGGATTCGGCTCGGCGTTGCTTTCACCCGTTGCTACGCACACCTCATCGGCCAATCGAACAACCCCGATTGTGTACACTGCCAGATGCCCGAAACACTGCAACACGTACTGTGCGACTGCCCAGCATATATGCTGGAGCGAAGGACGTTAGACAGTTTCCTAGCCAGCGTTGGCAGACAGATAGATAGAATAAACTTTAATGTCCAACGGAAAAAGGTGATCAGACAACTACGGTCGGAGGAAGCTATCCTCGGCCCATGGCCCGACACTGCAATTTCAGTGCGTGCAACAAAAGTATTGTTGAAGTTCCTGCAGGACACCAAGCTCGACGAGCGGCTCTAGCGAGGCAACTGTCTCATGTATACATAAGCACTCACCACTTCTCTTATCATCATCATCCATCCCAATACTTTCACTCCCCTTCCCTCTCCCCCAGTGCAGAGTAGCAGACTAGAGCGCACTAGCTCAGGTCGACCTCTCTGTCTTTCCAATCAATAAATTCTATTCATATGATTGGATGATCCTAGACTCGCTCTTGGATTTCACTTCACGCCTCTAAAAATGCTACACCTTTCTATTTCCACCTAATAGGCCCTTGAGCCAACCCCAAATAAAGAATTTTTATTATAACCTTTAGCTGACTGCTTCATGTAAGTGCAAAAGCACTTACGTGAAGCATCGAAGGGGAAGTGCCCGTTTAGTCTGAAGTGCTTACCCCACAAGCTGTGCAGTGTATGATGGGGATGGGTGTACCCCAGTAGCGTTGCCTCGAGATAAGCCAATCCTTGAGGTGACTACTGCAAGGGTAGCCGCCCCGGCCCTGTTGCTGTGCCTGCTGGCACACTTGCAACCGTGCAGCCTTCGCAGACAGACCTGTCAGCTGCCACAGAACAAAGACAGCGTAAAATGGCAAACAAAATGAGCTTTTAACAAAATCACAACTGCATGCCTGCACTCCTTCATAGACCCTCTTGTTTACGCAGTTGCAATGGTGCTACCTTTGAAAATAAAGAAACTTTCATTTGCAAGTCTTTGGATCTGGACATCGCTGAAAGAAAAAAAGTGTTAATTCTGTGCTGCAGTTACCTATGAGGATTGCACTTTTTTTTCTGCACAAATGTACATGATCATGCATCGTGCCTCAAGCTGATGCATGTGCCATTTCTTATGCATTGTAGGGTAGAAATGGTTTTACAAGACTGATGGCAGACTAGATGTCCTGTTTTGGCCGGGCCTGCTACACTGAGCAATAGCAGGCACAGCCAGAACTTTCCTCGGGTTTTTGTAAACAATGAAATAGCATATCACGAAAAGGCTGCTGCAATTGGCTGACTTACCCACCCATTTCAATAATGGGCTCTTATCAAACAGTGGACATGATTGTTGAGGAAATCTGCAATGTGTTGTAAGTTGCAAAATGTATCTGAACTGACGTCATGCCCATAGCTTGACAATGACCAAGAGAACAACCCAGCTGCCATGTCTATTACTCAATGTTCCTGTAACTGCCACTGAATTTTGTTTTTTAAGCCTTTTTGATCCACAAACCACTCTATCGTATTTTAGCAGTGGAGCAAGTCTCCATTAACACATCACTTTAATTCACACAGCCATGTTTGCAGTGGTGTAGGTCACTAGTGAGTCACAATGTATTTCCTCTGTGCACCTCTGATAACAAAGGTCCTTCTTTTCGTGTGGAAGCACTATCTTAGTGAAAGTCAGCACAGGTGGAAAATTCATGCTTCTGATTTCAAATGCAGTGGTGTTACTGCTCTAGAGCTGAAGAAAGAAGAAAAAGTGCATGACTCACTGGCGAGTCGCAACACACCTGTCGTGACACACAGGAATCGAAACTTCAAACATTGCTGCCACAGTGAGCATGTTAGATAGACAGATGCTGTTATTTTCATGAATATGATAACGGAGGACCTTTGATGCCCTTGGAACATGTTACAATTATAATGCAAGATAATGATGCATGATGTAGCTGTATTGAGGAATTAGCCTAATGTGGTGAGCAATCTGCTATGGCATGGCCGCACTAGCAGAAAAATGCATGCAGCAGAATGTGCACCATGAAAATTGGCAAATGGCAACATTTCCCACTGCAGAGTAAACTGGCCTACTCATATTTTTTTATTATTTTTTTATTTGTAAAATGCCTTACAAGGCACCTACATGGGGCATTGAGTAAGAAGGGCATAGAATCAAGTAAGCAAATAAAATCTCGTAACAATATGAAGGTAGAGAAAAAAACTAACACCAGCCAAGTGCACAGCCTAAAAATTAGAGAAACATATTAGCTACATAAAGCTGTGTATGAGTATGATAAAAAGGAACTCGATAAGTTTATAACAAACATATTACAGTGCAAGGAAAAAGTTGGAAAAATAAAACCAAACAGTGAGTATGATAGCAATGGTTAACAAGGGTTAGGCGAGTTGAATGAGTGCCTGAATTTTTCACGGTCAGTTTCCGAGGGAATATGTACCCTGGCATGCATATGTGCATGCCAGGTACACTCGTCAGCAAAAGTATACGGACCACAGTGACACAAAAAAAAAACAGAATTTCATTCGTAATTAACACACATAAACAGAAACTGACAAGCGCACTAGAAAATTCATAATGCCAAGTTTAGACTACAGTCTATGATGTCAAGTTGCATTCACAGACAGAGGAGAAAATCAGTTTTCTCGCGCGATCCCTGGTCCATAGACTTTTGCTCACGGGTGCACATGCAGACATGCATTGCTGCACACATGCCTCACCCATCACACCATATTAAACCATTTGAACAGAAATAAGATGCAATATACTGAGGTGCCAGATGTATATGCACCAGGGCAGCTACAGTTGTAAGTGAGGTCGTATCAATGTGCTCTGCTCTAGTGCAAGGAGTTCCCTAACTTGACAGCTCTAGGGAACCTCACCAGCCTTCACAGCATTGAGGAGCCTTCACGACCATGCATATTCCCATCCCAAAGCTTACATTTGCACGGCCTCTTAACAAAAGTTTACAATGAGTCAATCAAAGAGTGATAAAGGGTGTATTAAACACAAAATGAGGACAACATTGCACATACAACAGAATTTGCTTCTCTTTGCTACTTAGCGTTGACGCCAAGTTGCGCGCCATACAGTCAACCCTCAATTCAACAAAGCCATGCTTGTAGACGAACACTTAAAATTTTGTTAGACAAAGAATGGAGGTCTACATGCTTTAGCAGTGAAAGTGATTGCATAAGCTCCAAGTACAATTCTATTGGCCATGATGTTGCAAATGAATATTCTTAAATAGGAGTCGGCCAGAATTTCGAGTGTAATCATACACTGACAATATAACCAAACTCATGAGGCATGTGAGTTGGACTCCAACAGCCAGAGCAGCACCGCCGAGGTGCAAGAGTGAGGCTTGCAGTGTCTATGGTGTGGCATGTTGTCTTTAATCTCAAATGCATTTGCTTAAAAAATGCAATGTTATGGATTTCAAGGAGACAGTTTATGTTTCTTTCAGAATTACCTAGAAGAAAGATACCAGAGCGTATACTTCGACAGTGTCTCGTCTGACTTCCTGCCCATTACACACGGCTTTCCGCAGGGGGTCCAGCTTTGGGTCCGATACAATTTTCCTTGTACATCAACGACCTACCCCAAAGGCTTGATAAGGGTGAGGCAATAATGTATGCTGATGATACCATAGTTTTAATCTCAGGAACGGATATCAATCACTTAGAAAACACTGCTAATAGCAAACTAGAAAAACTAAGAAACTGGTTTATGGGCAACAAATTAACACTAAATACATCTAAAACAAAGTACATTATATTTTCGTCCAACACATTTAAAATACAACCAATAACTTTGAAGATTGCGATGACAATTGCAGAAGCTCAAGAATATAACTATCTCAGTCATGCATGCTTTACTTTATATCAGGCACGTCAGCATTTTCCTGCGTGTGCACTACAAATGATTTACTTCAGTATTTTGCATAGCCATTTAACCTATTGTATTGAGACATTGGGGCATACGTATTCATCTTACCTAGATCCAGTAATCAAACTGCAGAAAAGAGAGCTTCGAATTAGGTCCTTCTCTGGTTATATGGAACACACCAAACCGCTATTAAAGAAACTAACATTATGCCATTCCTCATCGTCAGGGACATCAAAATAGCATGCGCAGTTCATGCCATACTTTCGGACAATAACCCCCTTCCAAGTACCATTTTCATCACACCACACAGACACATGAGGACACAATTTAACAAAACTTTTAACGTACCACCTGTTAGCAACTTGTATGGCAGGCGCAGGTTAGCCTTCATTGGAACGAAAATATTGTATAATCTTCCGAAGAGGATAAAAGAGAGTCCAAGATTTTCATATATTCTTAACCCTTTGAGGGTCAATGATGTAAATATACGGCGCCAGGAACAAGCCCAATATGGTCGATGCCGTATAGTTACGGTGCCGTCTGCACGTTTAAAAAGTACACCTATTTCCTAACTTTTTCTTTTCTGGCATGTGCCGCCACTATGTGGGAATACAGGAAATTTTTTTCTCACGCCACCCTCTCTCGGTTTTCGTTGCATGGTTTGTTTTAGAGATAGTTTGCTCCGGTGCATCTACATACCACCGCTCGTGCATTGGCATGTGCGCGGGCGGGCGGCAGTTTGGATTTTGTTCCACAGGTGGTTTCGGCTTCTTGCGCTCACAAAACTGATGGCTATCTCGTTACTAATTGCTCAAAGGGCGACCGCCTGTTTCTCGCTCGTTTAGTGCTCACAGGGATGCACATAGGAAGGATGCCGCCATGCATATGTTTCCTTTTCTTTTCTTTCTTTCTTTTTTGGAGGTGCACGAAAACTAATTGCCTCTGGTTGGCGACAAGATGAAGATTAGCAGAAGTTTGTTACTCATTTTGCTTTTTTGACGGGCACACAACCACACAGTTTTCTTGAGTGCGCTCACAAACGCAGTTCGATTACGCTATGGACGTAACTATTAGTGTAAGAGCAGGAACATTGCAGAGTAGCGAAATATTCTCGTGGGCGCATTTTTTAAGCCTTGAACTATGTGTATAACAATGCATAAAATTTTTTATTCTTATCAGTTTATTTCCTTTTTTTTATTGTTGTTATTCATGAATAAACAGTACACATATACCAACACAAAATATTTTCTTTTTCACTTTACGGTCACCCTAGAAAAATTACGGTAATTTTTTTTCCGAAATAGGTCCCTCAGAAGAATTGGAATCTGCAATAAAAAAAATAGACCCTGGGCGGTCACATATGGCGAAAAAAATCGACCCTCGAAGGGTTAAGCAATTTATAATTCATGATCAATACGTTTCTGTATTGTAATAGTAATGGATGTTGCTATTGTTGGCTTTTATCTTGTGCTATAACAAATTTATTAATATATCATGTTAACAACAATGTTAGCGGAATTTCTACTTGCAAATCACATTACCTGTTAGCCTGAGTTGCAATGTTGTTTTGTATTTATTTGCATGGGCCCAGAACTAGCAGTATTGCTAAGGGCCCAGGTGATTTTCAGTAATGTTTATAATCATAAATAGAAATAAACTGAAACTGAAAAAAAGAAAAGGCATCTCTGGCAGCTTTTCATCATGTCGAAGATGTAGTTATTTTACATTTCTTTGCACAAAAATGCACAAATCATTTTAAATAGGCCATATCACATGGAAACAGAACCTGGACCAGGCAGCCCATAGAGCTGCCTCTTGTGACATTATCGGTGACGTTAAAGCAGGAACAGGAGCATCAGCGATGACATCTCTGGGAAAGTTCAACTACAATGAATTATAAATGCTCTTGTGTTGTCATGGCATTCCTTCGCATAAAAATTATTTAAAAATCTTTTATGAAGATCCTGCTGCTGCTGAAACCTTTACATCTGCAAATAAGTTGGCACAGACATTTACAACAATAATGGAGCAGGGTTTCCAGCACACAATGCTTATAGACAGCTCTTTGAGATGCCACCACCAGTGCTACTGCTCCCATGTTTTCGTCATGAGCAGCAAGCATAGGGTGCTCAGTAGAAATAATCCGTTCCAAGGACATGGATCATGTGTATGCCAATATGTCAAATTAATTTTGAAAAAAAAAAACTTGACTCTCAGTCATGCCATTTGGTGCACATGACCACAATGTCCAGGAAAATGTATGACACAGATTTCACTTAGAACCATACACCAAAAGAAAAACAATCAGTTGCCCTGTTTTAAGACTGAGAAAGCCATGATAATGCCTCACCATACACAGCATTGCTATTTAGCCAGTTGTGAAACTCGGCATGCTGCCTGTGAAACCCCTCGGTTCCGGCAAAATCAGTTTTGGAAACATTGCTGCATTTGATTGGGCCGCTGAACTTGATGTCTTATGTGCTATTGCTACAAATCCTTTTCATTACATCGACTTGCACTTTTCGCATTTGCCAAACCAACACCTCCTACCATTGAGAGGCTGGTTTTCCCACAAAGTTTAGTTGCCCCTGATGACTGAGCCGACTACACACGCAAACACGTGTGCGTACAAATGTGCAAGCATACATGCACATCACATATACGTGATACACACAATGCATAATACATTGTACATGTAATTTCATGTTGTATTCAGGCAAATATAGTGTTATTGGAGGGCTCCAAAAACATGAAACTAAAAACAATTGCGTTACTACCAGTAATTTGACACTTAATGACCAATATTTAAAATAAAGAGTTGCTAGACTTGTTAAGAAATAGTTAAATAAGGCATTTTTGATGAGTTAGCTTGGCACATCTTTCAAGGCCTCATAAGTAAGTCCTTGAAATAAGGAAAATTTTAACTGCCGATACTTCCACACACTGAATGCAGCTTGTGTTCCTGGCCTAAAAAAATAATAGCACAAAAGTTTGCTCATCTGCTGGATTTGGCGTACCCTACAAATGAATTTGGTAGCATCCTACGTAAGGCCTGTCAAACAGTAGTCAACTTGAACATTTACTTGTGTCTACCAGTGAGCCATACTGTATCTCTGCACCAGTTTTGTCAAGTTTCACTTGCAACACTTCATACACTTGTTCTTCCCTTTAAAAGAGTTTGACATGTTGCTGTACTCTGTGGTTACAATTTTATAATGCTTACCGTGCCCGAGTTGATCAGATGTGTTGGGTCATCATCATCAACAACCTTGATCACTTCAATATCATGTTGAATGGCAAATGTGAGGTCCTCTTTGCTCAGACTGGGAGTTCCTGAGAAAACATTTAATTTAGCACTTTACTTGAAACTTTTTATTTAAGCCTGTGACAACATGCCAAACTAAAGACCAGCTGCTTAGATAAATGTGGCAAAAAAAGAAAACCAAAACTGAGGGTAAAGCATTTTGTAGATGATATGCAAAGTGAAAAATTATAGAATGCTGTTTCTACAAAAATTTGTATTTGTATTCTCTTAGTGGCGCTGCACTTTTGTCATAGAATAATAAAAGCTAGCTAAAAACAACTCTTATGAGTAAACTTTTCTCAAGAGCTATGCTATGATATTTGGATAAATAATGACACAACTGGAAAAAAAAGCATCTGGTGCTACCTTATTAAGGAAAATATCCTGTGTACAGCTTTACACTTAAGAGCTTGCAATTTAAATTTTATAGAAGAAAAGGCAGTGATAAGACTAATTATTAACATTTATTAACATTAACATTTCCCTGTGCCTTTCAATAAGGCTACGAAAATCATGCTACATTCCACACAAAACATGGTAAAGGCCAACTGACATAATTCAAAACAAGCTTTTCTAACAGTAGACTTGGTGCACAAGTTTTGTCATTAAAGGAAAAGAAATACAGTTGACTTCCTTTAATGCGACCCTGACCAGTCAGTCACAATTAGTTCAATTGTATAAAATTAATCTCCCTTCGGCATTAGCTTAACAGAAAATTAGCAGAACACTTCTGCAGAGTCAGTATCCAGCTTCTGCTGCACATAGACATACATAGAGCCTAAATAGGCATATAGGGAAAATTTGACAAAATTCACAACCTTCCAGCTCTTTGCCAACCTGGTCAAACTGCCATTTACAGCATGCAAACGGTAATCGCGTGTCATAGATCACGAATCCCACCTAGTAGAAAACACTGACAAAATTTCCAAAGTGCTGTCAAGAAGCAGTAAAAGATGAATATCAGCAGGAAATAGCATCTTCTCAATGGCATTGGTGTCTGTGCCATCTAGATAAGTGCCTTTGTACTGCTGTTTTCCTTTCTTTTTCCCTTCTGTCTCTGAGCAAATAACATGCACAGTAGTAACAATTTTTGTCTTCTGTTAAGCACAAAGGTTCACACACAGCTAAGGTTACATATCAGTAGCGACCTTTACGGTCAGAGTTTTGAGGTATGCACAGTTAACCAGAAAATCTTTCACGATATCTGGATAATTCTGCGGCACCTAGGGAACGTGACTCTACGAAGTCACAAATTCTTTTCACTTGACTGATATTTCAAAATATGGAAGTTGGAGCTGGCGAGGATTTACTGTATGTTATATGCCTGCCAGATGGCTACAATAATAGACCATGCAACACTCACCCAAATGGCAATTAGTAGCCCGAGGAAACTCAAAATTGTTGGACACCAGCACTGGAATTTTCTTTCCCGAGATGGGGTTGAGTGCATAATATTTGGCCTTTCCTGTAGCACTGCTAGAGCAATTTTCGATGGACAATGCCATGCTGTGGTCTGGTGAGAGGGCCACGAATGTCACTGCACCCAAGAACTCAGGCTCCTCAGTCCACACACGCAAAAGGTCTGAATGAGGGTTCCCACTGTTGTCGATGACACTCCATTCAAATGAAAATCCTGTGCAATCTCCAATCCAGCCACGCTGAAGGGGACCCACCTCATCCCAATTGTTACGTTCAGAGTCACGAAGACCCAGGAGAAGGTCCTGAAAGCAGGAAGGTATTAGAAGATAAAGGCTTTGAAATTCATAAAAGGTACGTTAGCAGAATGCATTGTTGGGCAAGCTGGGCAAGTTGTCCCGTCTTCTTCCTTGTGATCGTCTACAAAGCGCATCCAATCTTTCTAAATATAAAAGGCACAGCTGGCCAAATTTTTAGCTGGCTCGTGCAAGCACCGATTTTCTGTAGGCCGGCACCTTAGGACAGGAATCTAACAGATGACCCTCCTATCTGATTAAGCTTTGGGAGGATGAGCCTAACTTTGACTATTTCGCAATCCCACTCGATCGTAATGTGCTGGAAAGCAGAAAAAGCGGCATGCACATGAGCTAGCTAAAGGTCTGACCAGCTGCACACAAACAAAAGTACTCCGAGCCGCCCTGCCATACCCCACACCATTTAAGTACTGCATGCGCACATAGAGGTTGTTTGAAGTGCATGAAAAATTTGAATGGGTCATGCAAATGTGTATACCATTGCTTTACTTTTTTAACAATGCATTGAGCCAGTTATAGTTATGGAGTGCACACATGGAATGGAGAGATGCATCCTGAAGACAGACTCTCGATCAGCCATTTTCACTTTTCTGTGACATAACATGCAGCATAGATTCCTAGACCTTTCACTTCAGTTTCGTGACAGCCATGTGTGCTGGTCGTATAGTACTTGGAGTGGCAAGCCATTGCTGCTGTATACTTGCACACACACCCAGCAAGTGAAAAGATTGGTGGCGTTGCAAACTCAGCGAAGAAAACCTGTATGCGCTGCATACAGCACAGCTTTGACCTTCATGTGCTGAGGTTACAGCTGCAGCCTTATCCCCAGCAATTAATTACTAAGCAACTAATTGACAAGACAATGCACGAAATGGCTAATCCAGGGACAAAGAAAGGCTGTATTCAAAAGGAACGCAGAGCTAAAGATTACTAGAGAGCATCTGTGATTCCTTATGTGAACGGAACAGCTTGAAGAAAATAGACAAAAAGCTATCAGAATGAACTGTTTGAGCCAGAATAACAGTGCACAGGGATGACAGAACAGAAACAAGAACACTGCTGACTAGCACCGTTTTCTTTATGTTGTCTCTCTATAATGTTACGCTGGCCAAACCAGTCGATGTGCACCAACTAGTCCAGGAAAATGTCAAAAATGTGCATTAGGACATCTCCAGTGGCCAAGGAAGAGAAAAGGTGTGGCTTTAAACACTGCAATCGATAAGGTGACTGTGCACAAGGTGTGGTTATGTAGAACTGCGCTCTCATGTGGCAGCGTCTAG
The DNA here is from genome assembly GCF_038994185.2 of Dermacentor albipictus. NCBI lineage: Eukaryota > Metazoa > Arthropoda > Arachnida > Ixodida > Ixodidae > Dermacentor > Dermacentor albipictus. Next base: position 173,019,185 of record NC_091821.1, read on the forward strand.
GTGGGTCAAACCAGTGCGATCTCAATGATTACCTGAAAAAGCATAAAAATCAAAGTATTAAAGGTATAGATGGCGAATTAGTTGATCGTTGCCATGTGTACCCCTGACTTCAATATTTTTTAAAAATGGTAACGTTATATTGTGACTTCATCCAGTATAATAGGGTCATTGTGGAGGCCAATGAAACTTAGCATGGTGACCTTGATCCGGTTAAGCGCACTGTCAATTACGTTGACAGAACAACACAGCATTTTCTCGAATGGCAACATGTGTGATCATGTTTGTGCATATGTGAGAGGGGGTATGCTATCTCGGTGCATCATCATGTGGTTTTGCAATTAGTGTGGTTCACAAAAGTTTCATTTACCATATTTTATCATATGTTTTTTATGCTCTTTGAGCTATTTCTGGTTTGTTTAGTAATAAAGGGCTACCTATATAACAGCCAGCTTGCTTTGCAATAAACAGTCACTGAAAGTTGCATTTGTGTTCGTCCATATTTGTTTCATCCTTTTCTTGTTTGTGCTACACACAGCTACAGATTTACACTAACTAGCATGCTCGCATTGCTTACTAAAGATTTTTCGCAATTCAGTTGTGGAGTTCAGATTGGTTGACACAATAAAATTCACCAAAAACTTCAAACTTTTCAGTCTGCTTTGATGCTGCCTGTTTTTAATTATGCTGAAGATGCAATATATGTTGTAAAAGAAAATGTTCAGCAAACATAATTTGGGCCTGAAAGGGAATCGCACACTCACATATGAGTCAACTCCTCCTTTTCTATTTCCAACAGTAAAAACAGGCCTGACTTTTTCTCTGATACATAAATACACTAGAACTTCATTTTAGACTCAAAGGTGACTGTAAAATTATTCGAATAAAATGGAGTTTAAACTAAAGACAGTCCCTATTATTATAGCGCTCTATAATGGGTACAGAACAGTTTGCAATACCGTATCTCTGAGCACTAATGCAGGCGTTACCATGCATTTTTGGAAGTGCTGTCTCGGAAATTAGACATCGCCTAGTGAATGCAGATGGAGCACCTACAGTAGGCATTACCAAGTCATGACTGACAGCTTACCACAATCCTTGAAAAGAAAAGTATACGATCCTTACATACTGGTACTTACAGACCAGTACTTACATATGCAGTAGAAACTTGGAGGTTAACAAAGAAGCTGAAGACCGCACAAAGAGTGATGGAACAAAAAATGTTAGGTGTGTAGCATTAAGAGACAGGAAGACAGCGGTGTGGATTAGAGAACAGACTGGGGTAGCCGATATTTCGGTTGAGATTAAGCGGAAGAAATGAAGTTGGGCAGGAAAGTATTGTGTACGGAAGATAACTGGTAGTCTACTAGAGTTACAGAATGGGTGCCAAGGGAAGGAAAGCACAGTCGAGGATGGCAGGGAACTAGATGGTGCAATGAAATTTATAACTTTACAGGCATGGTGTCAGCTGGTGCAAAACAGGGGTAGCTGGAGATCAGTGGGAGAGGCTTTCATCCTGCAGTGGACATGAAAGAGCCTGATGATGATGAGTGAATATGGCTAATTTGATTTGGGAACACAAAGAGAAGGTCAAGCACACTGGTGTGCACCTGTGGATTATGTATAGTAACCTATGGTCATAATGACAGCTGCCGGTGGCCACTGTGCTTGATTGCATAACACGGCAGTGCCCCAGGTCACCCATTTCAATACAAAATTCACTCTTATTACTTGCTCTCGGTCATGACAGCAGGAAATAAATGGTAAAATCACCCATCGCTTACTTCCATCTCATGCCAAGGATAAAGTATTAGTGACAGTTTGTCATCACTGAAATCAACCATTTGTTAGGCTTAAAGGGACACTAAAGGCAAGTAGCAAGTCGATGTGGACTGTTAAACTACCATTCCAGAAACCTCGCAGCACTTGTTTCATGTCAAGAAAATAATTAGTTTAAGAGAAAATTGTGTCTGAAGAAAAAACTGAAGAAGAAACTTAGAAATTTGGCAATGGAACTGCCGTGGGTACCGGAGGAAGAAAGGGCTGCTGACACAATTGATCGCCCATTCCTCAAAGCCACCGGGGGTCATAGCCCTACAAGAGCCCGGTACCCGACCAACACTACATGGCTACGAAGAATACCACACAAGTCAAGACGACAAGTGGAAGGTAGCCACACTAGTAGACAGAAACATCACAACCATACAACACAAACCCATAGACGACGTGGACATACTACGTGTACTTCTCGAAATAATATACAAAGGCAACCAGAAACGAAGCGCCTTCATCCTCAACATTTATTGCCCTCCCAGTCAAAGGCGGGCAAACATAGGAAAACTCTTTGGGGACACCCTCCGCCTCGCTAAAGACAGTCCCCTGGTAATCATAGGCGACTTCAACGCTCAGAACACGCTATGGGGGTACCAGAGGCAGGATTGGAAGGGTCTCCAGCTACAAACACTAATTGAACAGTGTCACCTCACACTCATCACAGACCCGAACATACCGACGAGAGAAGGGAACAGCGTAACACACGACACCACTCCCGACCTCGCCTTCATCACGCAAACCACGCGAGCCGAATGGCTAAACACACTCGAAAACCTAGGCAGTGATCACTACATACTAAACATAACACTACAGACTGGACGCCTACGCAGGCAGATCGGCACAGCTAAACTCACTGACTGCCGAAAAATCAGGGAAGCCCAAGAACAGGACACCAACACAATCATGAACCTGGAAGACTGGTGCGACAATCTCCGTCGACATAAACAACGCAACACAAAGGAAATCGCCAGAACGGAAGAGACCCCAGAGGTGGATCCCCACTTACTACACTTGTGGGATGCCAAAAGGGGCCTTACCCGCCGCTGGAAAAAACAGAAATATAACAGGAAACTGAAGACGCGCACAGCACAAGTAACAGCGGAAGCAGAAGAATATGCCATGCAACTCGCCTCAGCGAACTGGTATAGATTCTGTGACTCCTTCGGTGGCACACTGGACACGGCCAAGACGTGGCACATCCTCAAGGCCATCCTGGACCCCACCAAAACCAAAGGAGAAGGACACAGGGCTCTGGAACGGTTACTACACACCTACCCAGGCAGCCAACAAGACCTCATCGATGCCATCAAGACCAAGTGCTATGGAGATCCCACTCCCACACAACCATGTAGAACACCCTACACAGGACAACCCAACCCACTAATGGACGAACTTATCACCGAAAACGAATTGAGAGCAGTCATCGCAGCCACCACCCGTAACACAGCGGCGGGCATGGACCAAATCACAAATTCGATGATCAGGAACCTGAGCGACAAGTCTATCTCCGCGCTCACGGCCTTTCTCAACCAACACTGGGAACAAGGTACAGTACCGGTGATGTGGAAACACGCACGAATAATCATGATCCCTAAACCGGGCAAGAAATTGGCAATTGAAATCCTCAGACCCATATCGCTCACGTCCTGCCTCGGCAAGGTGTACGAAAAAATTATAAACACGAGACTACAGAGACACTTGGAAGATAACAAACACCTGCCGGACACCATGTTCGGTTTCCGCGCAGGCCTGTCCACACAAGATGTGCTACTTAAAATCAAGGAAGAAGTCCTCAGTAACGTTTCTCGCAGCGGCGAACATGTCATCCTAGCAATCGACATCAAAGGGGCTTTCAACAACGTCAGCCACCAAGGAATCCTAGAAGGGCTGGCCAACACCAACTGCGGCGAGCGAACGTACAAGTATGTTCACAGCTTCCTGAGCCACCGCACGGCGGAGCTGAAGATGGGAGAGATCCAGACTCCAGTGTACCACCCTCCCAACAAGGGCACACCACAAGGTGCTGTCATCTCTCTCACGCTGTTCAACGTCGCCATGATCGGTCTCGCTAGCAAACTGCAGGACGTAGCAGGTCTTCGACACGCAATCTACGCAGACGATATAACGCTCTGGACCACAACAGGGTCCCTCATTGAAAAAGAAGAACGGCTGCAAACTGCAGCAAAACTCATCCAAGATTACATCAGCCAACGGGGTCTACAATGCTCCCCCGAGAAATCTGAGCTCCTACGAGTCTGGCGAGGCCGGGGTAACCACACAGTCCCCACAGACCCAACAAGAAGACTCGAGGTACGCCTCAATGGGGGCCTCATACCAGAGAAGCCATTGCTGAGGGTGCTGGGCATGTGGCTGCAGTCCAACCAGCGGGCCGCACACACCCTTACACTCCTTAAAACCAGTGTCAAGGCGATATCACGCATTATCTCCCGCGTAACATCCAAGAACAGAGGCATGAAGGAAAGGGACACCCTCCGACTGGTCAGTAGCCTGGTGGTGAGCAGAATCACATACAGCCTGCCTTACTACCACCTCACACAGTCCGAGACAAAGCAGGCCGACACACTTTTGAGGATGGCTTTGAAGACCGCTCTCCGCCTGCCGATGAGTACATCGACTGAAAAATGATTGGCGCTAGGGTTGCACAACAACCTCAGCGAACTGACAGAAGCCCATTACGTCTCGCAACAACAGAGACTTGCGCGGACTCACATGGGCCGGCAGGTTCTACAAACCTTGGGGTTCCCAGCAATAACAACACGAACCCAAGAAACCTGCTTGATACCTCGTCACGTCCAGGACAGGTTTCACGTTGCCCCGATACCACGCAACATGGACCCTAACCTACACTCCGGCAGGAGGAGAGCAAGAACCCAGTACATGGAGAAAGCGTTCAGGTTCAGTACAATGGCCCGTTTTACGGACGCCGCCATGTATGGGACGAGCAACAAGGGCGCAGTTGCAGTGGCATGCGACCACCGAGGCCACGTTACCTCCGCGGCATCGACTCGCCCCTGCACGATTACGGAAGCCGAAGAGCTGGCCATCGCATTAGCCATCCGCGAGGGCCTACACGCAAACCAACCATTGACGATCCTCACGGATTCCCAGCAGGCCTGCCGCAACTTCCTACAGCGTAGAATTGGAAGACCTGCTGCACAAGTCCTAGCCGGAATACTCAAGGAAGACTCTGAGGACATCACCACCCAAACCATCATCTGGATACCGGGCCACACTGGCATCACGGGCAACCTGCAAGCCGACAGAGCAGCTCGAGGATTTGTACATAACCGAGCACTCATCATGCCGGCTGCAGAAGACCTGGACTCTGTCGACCTCGAGTATTCAGCCATCCTGAACTACCACAGAGGGCGTAGCTTGCGATATCCACCACCCCACCGAAACCTAAAGACAGAAGATGCCGCTGCCTGGCGTAGGCTCCAGACAGGCACTTACACGAACCTGCACATATTACATCGGATACACCCCACAGCCTACAGGGACGAATGCCCATGGTGTGGGGCCACACCAACCCTATACCACATTACATGGGAGTGCACACTACACAACATAGAACACCCAGAAATGAACACAACGAGGGAGCAATGGGAGGCACTGCTGTCCAGCTCGGCCCTCGACGACCAGCTCAAGCTGATTGAGAGAGCTGAGAAGATGGCAAGAGCTAGCGGAGCCCTAGACTAAGGGCCCCGACCATTAGCAGTTTTTCTGATTATTCTTTTAATAAAGTTTATCTATCTATCTATGTCTGAAGGGTCCGCATACCTTTAGCACAATTTAAATTGCCCGTCCCTAACGTTGCATACGCGATCACTGCCCTTTACTGCCATCAGTGAGCAAAATGGTGCCCAAAAGAGGGCGCTACGGTTTTCTGAGCAAAATGCAAATGCGCGGCCTTGGAGAAACGGAGCCAAGACAGAGTGTTGGCTTCGCCACTGCAGCTGCTCTTGGTCAAGTGGCGTGGACCCTTTGGAGTCCCTGTGACATCACATGGAGGTAGCATTCTCTTCTACTTGCAGTTTGTGTGAGTTTCATGAGCCAGGAAAACCAATGCAGCACTATGCAACAACGAAACTATTGAAATGCAAAAGCGCGGCTGATGCAGATTGGAGAAAACGAAACCTCTCGACCACCTGCATCGTTCCTAAGGGTCAGCGAGCTTTTTTTTCTAAAAGATAGAATAGAACTAGGCAAGTAGCATTTTCTTTCGTCTTATAAGTCAATACAATTATTTTTTATTATGAATGGTTGAGTACTAGTGGCAGAAATATAATGAGGAGTGCCTTCGTCACTGGTCTAGTACTTGAATGTCCAGGGGGTCTCAATTCATGTCCTGCATTTACCTTGATTTCTCTATTACTAAAGCCTTGTTCGCAATAGTATTGACGCCTTAAACGTTCTTGAGCACTAATCTATCACTTTAGCTTGGCTTAATATTTGCCTGTAGTGTTCCTTTAAGATGCCAGCGAGCCTTGAATGTGTTTCGATTTCTATTTATCCGATGGCGCCACAATACTTAGTGCTGGTTATATGTTGACAATGCGGAATGCTCTAAAAGCTAATCCTTAATTCACTTTACTGAAGCACAATAGGCAATGACAGCATGCTAAATCTATTGTGGCACAACACATTACTTTAGTAACAAATCACATATCATGGGCCTAATACATCCCCTATCAAGGTAACATATCACGTAGTGTACAAAGCTAAAATGCTAAATTTCCATGATGTGCAATGTTACAATGCCTAGCAACGCATCGAACTTTGACCTCTGGCTCAGGTCTGTAGGAAAGGCAGTCCGTGAGACATATAAATTTTGTTTGAGATAACCATTCCATAGTTTTTGGAGTCCAAATTTAAGGGAGCTTTTCATTATTAAAATACATGAAAATCTGCATGGTCAACTGTATAGTTTGAATTATCTGTAAATTCATATTAGGAGATTTTGAATTAATGGGATTTCACTGCATGCTACACTGTCCAAAGGCACAGCTTTCTCTTCAGAAGAAATTCAGAAATAATGCTAATAATCTTGCTGGGAAATGTGATTGGAACAAATGCATTGACTTCACAACAGCCAGCAGACTAAGACTGCTTGCAAGCAGGAAGCCTTACGCAATGAAACGAGTTAATAAGTAAATAACATACCTTGGAAAGATAGGTAGTGCGAATGAACCACTGCCGGAGGTTTTTCTTTTCCACTTTGGCACCCGAACGCCAGGAGCGGCCTTCAGCATCTACCTGCTCATCTGCCAGCACTGTCTGGTCCACAGGGTCCCAGTGGACAACCGCCTGCACCATTAAAGGGCCCTTCACCAGGTCTGGCCATCTTGAGCTGACAAGCGCAGAGCATACAATGCGCGCTAACAATCGTGTTTGCAAAGTATTACATTGCTACGTGCCACAGAAAGGTCTGAAATTTCAATCCGAACGCCATTTTCTCTTTCTTTCACGGCAACCGCACTCCAAGCCGGACAGCGACGTACTCGTGTCCCTGCGTGTACGTACTCATGTCCACAGTGTGACGTCAATCATTGAGACACGTGACGTTGAGAATTATTCAAGGCAACATCTGTTATTTGTGTGATCTGTTGCTTGAATTGACGAATTGAAGTTTAGAGAAATAATAAAACACACGAACGGAATGGCTGCGTGTTTTTTGTTTTCCTTTGCACCGAAGCAAGAGAGATGTACTTCCGCTTCGTCTGCTTGTTCCCACGGTTGTGCAGTCACATGCGTAGGTACCGAAACTATGCGCTTTTCTACCGTGTTCCAGCGCGTGATCATGCTCTGCGATCCGCTTGTTCTGCCTCAGTATTCATGTAGCACGGAATTATACCGCTAGTCATGTGTCCTTGTGCACAGCACGCAAAATCGTGTGCTGGGCAAAACGAGACAATCACAAGAGGTCACGCAAAACGCTGTCAGCGGAAGTGCGCAGCGCCGAAAAAAAGAAAAAAAAAGCGACAAGAAAAAAAAATGAAGGCGGGGCCCGTGACGTATGCAACGAGCGATCCTCGAGGTCTGGTATGGCAGAACGCAGGGAAGGAATTTCGCTTGCGGAGGCCAGATGGGGCGAGTGGAGAGAGTGTCTCACTTGGCAGTGGAGCCCACCTGCTGAAATCATGAGTTTGCAGCACTGAAATATTTCCTTCTCGACTATTAATGAGCCGATTTGAATTTTTTTTTCGGCAGAACGCTCCCTAGAGCACATGTAACAACATCCAGCATATAACCAAAATTTGCAATGGGGCCTGGTTCGGGGCCCCTAAAGTTCAGTTCAGTTTACTCTACATTTTCCCACAAAAAGCAATTATGAGTTAGGAAATGGACCAATCCTGTTCACTTGTCACACTTATGCATGGCATAATTTAATGTAAAGAAAGATGGACTTGGACACCATTGGCATCTTAAATTAAAATTAAATTATGGGGTTTTACGTGCCAAAATCACTTTCTGATTATGAGGCACGCCGTAGTGGGAGACTCCAGAAATTTTGACTAGCTGGGGTTCTTTAATGTGCACCTAAATCTAAGCACACGGGTGTTTCCGCATTTTTCCCCTATCAAAATGCGGCCGCCGCGGCCGGGATTCAATCCTGCGGCCTCGTGCTTAGCAGTTCAACACCGTAGCGACTAAGCAACCATGGTGGGTACCGTTGGCAACTTCAAGCAATTTACTGCGCAAAGCAGTTGATGGCGCAACACTGCCGTGATAACAATAGCTGTCATATGACAATGGCAGCAGGACAAGGACAGCTCCATGATGACAAACATAATGACAACAATGCAACAATGAAAATAATATGACAGCACAACCAGGTCATGCTGCCAAACAGCAATCATGTCTGCATTCTACTGCTGCCGTCCCACCATTGCACTCCAGCAACACCGACTAGTGCACTATTCTGCTCTCTGTGTTAAAGAACTGCATTAAATACAAAACATTCATACTAAATATAAATATATCCACATTATTAAGTTTCACGCTAACATGTGACTTGCTTTTGCTTGCATTAATGTAACAAAAAAATGTATGACACATTATAATTTGCAACACTGCTAGCACAGCTGGCCATTTCCAGTTACAATATTTGCAAATGTTGCAGAGCAATAGCATAACTTTTATTTTAAGCCCGCACTGAAGTAGTCACCTTATTATTGCACTTAACCCTTAAACTGCCACTCCCGAGATAACTTGGAGACTCACCCTCGCACACTGCCTGCTACCCCAGATTAGACTTTTTCACTTTAAGTGCATTCCCAGCCTCTATCAAAGTAACTCATGCACAAAATATTATAAACCCATTGTGCAATATGTGGAGAGGCCAGCTAAACAAATAGAACTTGTAGATTAAATTTCTGACAGTAGGTGCAGCACATGTCTTGGTGCTCTGTTGCTTCATCTCAGCAGAGCAGTAATAGTGAGTCAGCATTATGTATGTCTTCATTTTGACAAATGAAGAAATTTATAAACTGTTGATGAATTCTGACTCGGCTGAAAGCAGTGATCAGGAACCAGCATCTATGTTCACTGAACCAACATATGAAAGAAACCTGGCACAAGGTCAGCAGCAGCCATAGAAAGCCCCGGCAGTCATAGGGTCAAGTACCCCTACCCCAAATCCTACTCTAGAATGCTTACTTCAGAAATGTACATGAGCAGCCACAAAGTGCATGATATTGACAAATCACAAATTTACGGGAGCTATTAATATATTTTTTTATTATACAACACGTGCGATGGTAGTAGGCACATTGCCGATACTACTATTTAGAACTCCAGCTTACATTCTGCAGTTGAAATGTTTTTTCAACACTCTACAGTTAAAAGAACATTGATTTTGTCAAGCCATAAATTATTTTGTCAGGCTTCAGTGAATGTTAATCACCAAAACCCTAACTACAGAAAAAGCATGCCAGAAAATTTTTCGCAAATTTAAAGCATTATCTCACTTCACACTAGCACAAATAGAAAAGTAAACTACTACTGGGTTTAATACTTGTGTGATCAGAAAGTGCCTTCAAATGGCTGTTGGGGGAACTTTAATGGGAAGCATGCATTTGGTCAAATATGATGAAACAAATAATAAACTATGTAATGAAAGAGGATCACAAGTAAGAGGAATGCAAGAGGGGAACATGAGGAAGGAGAAGTAAAGGTGAGCTCTAAGGGTAATGAAGAGACAATGCAGGACAACCATCGGTCCCTTTCAGTTGATTTGCTCTGCTCATGCACAGCACTGCTCATGCTTGTGTGCCTCTTTCATTACAAATATAATGTTTAACTTAATGAACGATATGTAATTTAAGATATGTGGAAGCTTATGCTGATAAGAGTTAGTATTTAAAATTCCACATGTAAGTTGTTGCATAGTGCAACACCTGTAACAAAATGGCATTGTGACTTCAGTAGAATTTGTCAAGACACCGCATTTTCTGTGATAGTATGCTCTTCAATAATGCTTGCTGGGAATGCTATCAACTTACATTATTTTAATGTCCCCGGGCGTACAACATGAACTATAGTTATCTGATAATAAAATTAAATGACGAGTTTTACAGAAGCAGTGAAACAAACATTTGGTCAATTGAAATTCTTCTCATCATGTTGTACTTGCACCCAGAAGAAAGCACTGAACTGTCATTCTTGAACTACCAATGCAACAGTAATGTGTGGACAGTAATGTCTTTTAAAGGGAAGAACTGTTCTGGAATACCAACTAGCCCGTACTCAAACCTTGCTGGCAGTCTAAGCCCAGCTAAACCTGCTGTCATTATGTAGATGATGCCAGTGGCTGACAATCTTCAAGCTATTGGCAGTAAAGGAAACTTACATATGGTACATCCAACTGGTTCCTACGACGCTATGGCTCGGAGTGAAATGATGTGGAGCACAACAGAGACTAGAGCCAGAGGAATCTTCCAGCAGGTAGTATTTCAGTGTGATGCACATGAGCAGACTTACAGACAATAATAAATTACCCTAAATTGCCCTTTGACCCCTTTGTGATGTTCCCACTCCTTTCTTCATGTTATGGACACTGGAGGCTGTGGAGGCGTATGCGATTCCACCTAATAGTCTGCCCTCTAGACAATCACACGGTGTTGTTTCTTTTTCCCATTAATAATGCTTTGGTCACTACTTGTGGCATTGGCATAACGACTTGATAAACCCAGATTGTTTCAGTTAGCTTACAATAAAGTTGGTACAGCATTCATGCAGAACCCGCCCCAAAATTTCTTGAGCTGACAGCAGTAGCGTAACATTCAGCATAGTGAGTGGAGGGAGTACCTTTTAGTGAAACATGTCGCAATATTAAGGTACTGCCTTTCATAGCTGATTTAAGTGTATATGTCCTGCTTGAGCAGAATGAATATGCGAAAGTCTTTTTACATAGTTGGACAACGAGGTGCTTGGACAACAATGGGCCATAAACTCTTGCCACTGCCCAGGCGGCACGTTAAAGCAAAAACTATCAGCACCTTGCGCGGCAAGTTGAGTCAACTCTGGCACGGAGGGACCAGTCTGCCTACGTTGTGCTAGCGTTGAAACTGCATGTGTGCTCTTGCTTAGAGCAACAGAAATGGTGCGAATTTTGCTTTGTGACTTCAAGCCAATAGCCAAATTATTCGCTTCCACCTGCGACATATGCTGTACGTAGATGGAGACATTCTTGGCATGAAAGAGCGTGCCTTTTCTTTTCTGCTAAAGTAGCAACATTTGAAGCGATGGAAACACACATCAAGTGTTTCTTGGGATGTTGCCACACCATATGTGAAGCTATGCTTTGACATAATTCAATAGACTCTACGAGCACGACTCGGCTCGGTATTCGAGTAGCTGGTTCTTGTGTGGCGCTGCTTCAACACTCTTGTGAGCCCTTAATTTTCACTTACATTAGTGTGCTCAAAGTGATTAGCCGCTTCTTGAGCTAATGCACAGAGGTAATGATGAAGTGTGCCCATTACATTCACGCCACTGAAATATCTATGCATTTTGCTGGATCACTGCTACTCCAGCCACACTTTGAAGATAGCAAAATGGAAAACTAAGATTCAGGGCCGTGTGAAGGGAGACATAAATTCAGATTTTTGTAATACACGCTGCCTCACGGTGGACTTCTAACGCATTATTATCATGCATTGCAGCGCTATCGCAAGTCGGTGACAGGCGTTATGCTAACCAATGGTAATTGAAAAATTTAAAAGGAATTAACTCGTCTAGAGTTATCGTCTTGAATGAATCGGCCCAATTAGCCAGACAGCTCCTCTCTAAGTGAACAGCACCTCCAAGACATAATATACCTTCACCGGATGCTGAAGTAACAGGAGCCTGCCCTGGCCGCCAGCGTGAGAGCAGAGAGGCAGTGAAGCCTATGAAGCATCGGTGGGGGGAACCGAGCGAGGAATCACATTGCCCGGAGAAACAATCTAGAGAAGACATGTATTTTATGTTAATCTTGGTTTATTAAACACTTTCTCGCCCTAACATGGCAACAAGGACATCTTAACCAAGCCTCTTCAGACAGGCAAAAGAATGATGCAAACGTCTGGCAAGGCCATTAGGAATGTCAACGTACAAGCACAAAGAGCACAGTCGCTTGTGATTTGTGGACTGCCAAATAAACAAGGCCCACGACACGAAACATGTGTCGCCTCACGTTTTAAAAAGATGCATTCTGTTATTGAACACATCGATACCATGCTCTGCCCCAGCCAGTTTCAAAGCCACAAACTGCACTGTCTTACAAGGTGCCTACTGTCCCATAGTTGAGCTTCTACTGCGACAGGTGGTGCAGTCCACACCTGCAAACTCCACTGTTAGGAGCGTATAAGCTTGGTCTGGCTGTACGCATCCAGAAAGGCTAATGCTGGCCTTCATCTCTTGTTGATTGAAATGTCATCCCATTTACAAGAAGCCCAAGTAGATAGCATCATGAACAGCTATGCAGATGCTGCCCATCGCGCTGCAAGGGCACTTGCCAGAGCTTGGCATGTTGCAGCACTCAATTTAAAACTTTTATATTGATGTGTTTGCTTCTGCAGGCCACAAATGCACATGTGCATCAAGTTTTGTCCTCATCTTGGGCACTGTGCTTGTTGAAGTGTGTCCCACAGAACTAAAGAAAGATTAACACAGCACTTCTACTGCACATGTTAAAATGACAAACCTAGAATAAGCTATGACAACCCTTCTGCCTGCATTAAGATAATTCCAGGCACTTTAGATAATTTGCAGGCATTACCACACAAGAGCACAAAACCAAAATTTCAGCAAAACTTTAGTGACTACATGATCCTGCACTATGGATGAGTCCACACAACTTGAGCAGATGACAGTCACAAAAGAACAAAAGTGCAGAATTGAAAATATATTTTGCTTTTCCAGGCAGTGGTATCTTTATCTATATTATATAGGGTCAAAAGAATGATAGCATTGGTAATGATTTCCTTGCATTTTGTTGTATCAAAATAATAATTTCTCATGATGTGGTCATAATTTGACCAATAGTTGTACCATGTCCCCAGTACACTTTCAGGTTCACTGAAAGATGCTGGGGATTTGAAGAAGCCTCAGCGAAGCATGAATAAACTTTAAAGCTCTATTGTGCATCCTCTATGCCGCACAACTGAGCAATAGTCTACTAATATTTGGCTCGGGTGTTCATCTAGTATGGTTTATTTACCATGTTCCAAAAATGTTGCAGGCCCCATTGAGTATGGCCTTCATAAGAAATAGGTCAAGTTTGCAGCATTTCACTTTATGCAAGCACCAACCTAAAGTGAACAGCAATATATAAGCTGGCCAGAAATAAATGCAAACAGGAGAAAAACAAACCATACCACACATTTCACTTTTCACCATAAACCGAAGTGTATGACATGGTCATCATTCATTAAAAGGTGTTAGTTTGGGAGGTTAAACATGTTTAACGGGCAGTTATACTTACATGCCACAATTTTATTTTAAGCAACAGACTCTTTTCCTAATTCACAAGTATGAGCCTTGAAATTGACTTCAGCCAAAGTAATGGCGACTTAATTATCTTTAAACAGGGACAAAGTGCCAACTGTATTTTCTTATGTTTCAATGATGCACCTCGTTTCATAATGGGAGCCAAATTAACACTGTCCACTTTATAAAACACACTAGCTGCACACATAGCCCATAATTTAAATATTGGCATCAGCTTGGGAAGCTGCATTGCAAGAAAGCTGGCTTAAAAGTTAGGAAAAGGGACCTATTACACATGAGCGGTGTTCTAATTTGTTTACTGCCGGTAATGCTTGATTCCAGCCCGTCTGAAGCCAGAGAGATTAATAATCAGCATGAAATAAAATGTGGACAGAGAAATGTTAATAAAAACAGCTCTCACTTATACTTAATGGGGAGCATGACGACATAGCAATGCCTCTAAGATGGCTGCTTGACATGCTGTAGCCCCCAAATATCAAGTATGAATATGGTTCGGACCAATGTCAAGCTCCCCAGCAAACAAAGAAACGAAAAGACATGTTCAGCTTTGTTCTCATTTCTATTTTGCTTATTATAAGCAATGACATTCCCTGTCTTCATAATTGAAACACTGCAGCTTATGCTATAAAATAATGCAGTCATATCACGAGAAGCCAACAAACAAAGACAGCAACAAAAACATAGGGGAAATTACTTGTACTTACTAATTGAATTCATGAAATGATTTCACACATAATGTGAAGACATGGGATCATTCCCCACCTGCGGCAAGTTGTTTTTTCATCCACTTTCACTGCCATTATTTATCATTTCTTTAATTCAATTAGTAAGTACAAGTAATTTCCCCTATGTTTCCCTTGGTGTCTTTGTTTGTTGGCTACTCATGATTTGATCAATAAAAATCGGGCCCCTCGGTGAACGCCCTTTCTTCTCATTCTAAAATAATGCAGTGAAACTTTAGTGCTTGCGTGGCTGTTTGGTGAGGAGTTTCGCTAAACCACAGTATGTCTTCAGCTGAAATCGCTGACGTGATGGCAATGCTACGCCAACGCCACAATGATGAAAGCCTTCATCAAGAATAAAAAACGACACATCTGTTTTCTTTCTTTTCTTATTATTTTTTCTACAGCACTGAACGAAACATAATTTAAAATCTGTACACAAGCATGGGACAACAATTCATGGTTAACAACACAAGTTCTATGCTTACTAGAAAAATTTATGCTGTCTTCATATGCATTCATTCTTGCTCATTTTACTTTAAACAATGTTGTACCAACCTGCACAACTTTTTCAATTTATCAGCACATGGAACTCTTGAGGTTCCACTCTGAGCCCTCCAGTTTAGTTTCTCTTTTAAAACCTGCCTTCCTTCTATACCATGATTTTTTTTTTCTTATGACTATACTATCATGTTGGCAGGCTGCATACAAATGTGCACAGCCTTTTCCAAAAGTTTCCAAGTCACCACACATTTGACCAAAGCAAACTCCAGATCATGCTATACTGCTGGCATTTTCTTCTGAGCACTGCAAAACTCTGGAGGGTGATGAGTACTGTTGTTTTCACTTTCTATGGCTTTAGCCTTCCCAGACCTAACAAAATCTGTGACACAATACCTTTTGAAGTCAGTTTATACTGTCAACCAGTTTCTTATCAACCTGAAAAACTAGTACTTGCTTGATCAATTTAGCACCTCTATGTATGTGGACAAAGAGTCAATTTCTTCAGTTCACATAAAAGCGTATTGTTTATCTAAACACACCAGATTTAACATCAAATCACGGTTCGTTTCATTGGTTTCACTTTTCATCCTGAACTCCCACAACAACTGGTATCATTTCAAATGCACGACACATTTCTTTATTTTTTTGTGTTTGATGATGCACGGTATGTCTCATGTCGAATATCAATTTTCTTGAAAACCAGTGGCAGTTTAAATGCGTGTCATTTAGTTCCACCTGCATCTAGCTTAATGTTACAAAAGAATATTTGAGCATATCATGTCTGGTTTAATTTTGCAAAGGATGAAAGCAGATGTCCCACAAGGGTGAACACTGGGTTGCAGCAGGTCAGATTACTTGGAGTGCCACATGACAATCACTGCAAGTACCAATAGCAACTCTGGGCTGGAAACATTTGAAAAGGGCTCTCTGGTGCAGTACAAAAATAAAAAAGAGGGTTCTCACATTTCTACAGTAAACCAATCCTTTCTCATAAAGCTTGAGGAAGAGGTACTGGGTCCACTTGTAGTATTTTGGATCACATGTTGACAGCTCCTGTAAAAATAAATAAAGTGCTGCTATGTTAGGCACAACCTAGGGACAGGCTGAATATCTGTGAATAAAGGGGGCACTATGATGCGGGATGATGTTTTGGATGGATAAAAAAGAGCTGATGAATACATCATCCACTTCTCTATCCACTGCTTTGAATGATCTTTGGCCACACCCTCTAAAATTAAGAACTTTATCTGAATCAGTCAGCTTCCCTTCAGTGAGCAATGAGCTTAATAACTGAGGTGACAACTGCAAGAAAACCTAGTCAGACAAGATAGAGACAGACATTCAAAGGGACCTAATGTATAAACATGTACACAAATGATGTGCACAGAAGTTGACACATATTGACACACCTCACAATTCCTGGCATACCTTACAAAGGTTATAACAGGAGCATTTCAACTGTGTGTATGAGACTGGCATGAAATACAAAGCCCTCAGCATTAAAAAAAAAATTTAGGGTTTTAACATTCAAACACTTAGGTGGGTTACGAGGAACACCGTAGTGGACAGCCCTGGATTACTTTTGACCACCTGGGATTCTTTAATGCACACCCAATACACTACACGAGCATTTTTGCATTATGCCCTCATTAGAATGTGGCCGCCATGACCAGGATTGAACCCATGGCCTCTTGCTCAGCGGCACAAAGCCACAGCCACTCAGCTACCATGGCAGGTCTTCAGCATTTCCTATTGTTATTTCATGAAAATTCACTGTATACAGTCTACGCTGCTTATTACAATGTACCCACGTACAACAGACTTTCAGATATAACGGACCATATTTCAACCTTAGTTTGTTCTACCTATTTTATCAATGCAACGAAGCTCACTTTTAGTGGACCACGCTACAACAGACTATCGGCTACAGCGGACGAAATTAGCGGCATTTTTTTTTCAACATCGGGCCTATAAAACATACTTTTGCCATGTCGACATGAGGTGACAATTGACTTGCGAGGGTCAGCCAACGATGTGGCTCAATATAGGGCGAGGGAGGAAGGCAGGGCAGAAACCCACCCTCTTGCGTGTGAGGCAATAAAGGCGGGGGGGGGGGGGGGGAGACGAAGAGAGTGGGGCTCTACTGCGGCGGCTGCTGCTTACAAAGCGGCCACTGTACCTTGAAAGCAATCTGCGACGTGGACAAAGTGCGCCCGGTGCCGGTAGCCTCGTCTGTGCTTTCGACGTTTAGTTCGTGTTGAAGTGAGAGACAGCACAAAGGTCAATTCGCTCACTGCTGCTGCTGTGCTCATCTTACTTATTTCCTATCGCAATCGATGCTTCTCCTTTCAGACGAAACTATTTTTTTACTTTGGACGTTCGTCACTCACTCTTTGCAATAAAGTTGTTGGACATCGTCACGAGTTTCGGAAGTGAGGCGTTTCGGATATTGCGGACTTCGGATAAAACGGACATTTCTTGACGGTTTATCAAGGTCCATTGTAACGAGAGTCGACTGTACATACAAAAAAGGAAACACGCGAGAATGCTTGCAAACAGTTTCAGGTAGAACGAGAGATACAGAGAGTGAGATATATAAAAAGAATGATGAGACAAGTTATATAACTGGGCATCATGGTCCTGAAATGTTATGTTTTTTTGATGACGGTCTAATAAATTTGAGGTGCCTCATATATGTTTTTGATTTCCTTTTATTTTTACATTGTGTTACAAGTTAATATGTACTTTCTGTTAGTGGGCTGGCAGAATAAATGAATGAAATGACACTTAAAAATCCAAACCTACAATTTTTTTTTCTGCCAAGTGTATATAGTATTTTGTCAGATTTGTCTAAAGATGCAAAACCCTAGCTACAGGTATACCAGTAGTTGAAAGCTTCATCTGTGATACTGAAAACTTGCCTTACTCCAGTCAAAGTTGAAGTTTAGATCCTTGAGCTGTTTTTTCATTGACTGAATATTCCTGAAAAAGATGAATAAAGTAAAGCAAACACCCACATTTCATACAAATTTATAGTTACTTGGGTTATATCGAAGTGGAGCAAAACATAGTTTTAAGAATTATCTGAGCAGCTGGATAGTCCTCACTCAAATATCACACAAACAGACAAAAAGACTCATTTACTTCCTGTACAGTTGAATACTGAGTGCAGCTACAGTACCAGCCCAACTCTTACACAATGGCTATTAATTCTGGAATGAATAAGGCAATGTGATCCAAAGACAACTACTGCACAGCAACCCATAGAGGTATACATCTTATATCGCTGGATGCCATCTCTATAAGAGAAGTCGCATCAAAGAACAACAACTTATTTATTGGTTGGAAGAATTATATTCTGGAATTTTATGTGCCAAAACTACGATTTGATTACAAGGCACACCGTAGTAGGGGGACTCCGAATTAATTTTGACCACCTGGGGTTCTGTAATGTGCCTCCGATGCGCAGGACACGGGTGTTCTTGCTTTTTTTTTTTTGCAGTGTTTTTGGCCAGGGTTTGATCCAGCGACCTCGTGGTTATTTATTTATTTGTTACAGTAGGATCTCGGTAAACAGAATTTGCACTAAAAGCAATAACAGCCTCCAAATTTGTTAGTTTTGTATTTGGGTAATGCGAATAAAGATTTTGTTAATTGGAATCCAAATTTTTGCAAATCTCTGTGAATGGAATCACTGGAGCAAGCTTTGAAAGATATTTTAGAAAAAAGCATAATTATTATTTTTTTTTGTCAGCATCTGTTTTTTATCAAAAATAAAAAAAGTCCTTAGAAGCGGTGGCAAAGACTTGGTTAGGCAAAAATTTGATAGATTTTAATGCATAGCATGACCAGACTTAGACAGCTTCATGGCTCAGACATGCCTCATAGAAGAATCAAAACAAGGACAACCGAAATTTCGGACACCTTATAGTGCACCATTTGATAATTTGGACTCTCCATGCACAACCATGCATTATTTGGCCACCCACTAGAGCAATAAGATGTTTTTGTTTTGATACATCACCAGCACCCCCTCGAAACCAAAACTAGCAAAACCAAAATTCAGTAGCCATCAATAGCACCCAAACCGTGGGGAAAATTATAGCTGCTACATTCACTACTTTATGCTTAACATATGTAAATGTTAAGAGGCTGTACAACATATAGTGCTATACCTCTGTGCATCTTTCTTAGCAAATGGAACTCCTGGTAATCAGAAGATATTTCTCCGGTCCCTTGAAGTTTCATTTAACAAGATTCTACTTTAATTGCCTATAACTGCAAAAGTTGAATGTTCTTTGTGCAGATATTTTGATGAAAACATGGTATCTAAATGCCATATGGCCATATAGTAGATATACTTCAAGCTTTACATAACACTGTACAGCCACAAACTCTAATTTTATTTCTTGTTCAGTAAGTTTACACCTACTTGTCAATGATATCCTGCACCGATTAACGAAATGTATACTGCTAGATGCTGGAGACATATGCAAATGTTGAACTCGTAGCTTGTGACATTGAAGACATGCTGCAGGATGTCACATAACTACCATTCGCTGTAACGGCGCTTGGAAACTAAGCAGTACACACCCAACACCACAATAGTGCACCAGTGAACCCTTCCACACAATTGTTTTGATGCCTGGTAGGGTATGATTCTTTCTCTTTCATAATTTTACACACCTAATTTTAGACAAAGTTCCCACCTTTCTGTCCACACTCTGGGATTCTCATTTCTTTCCACAGCTGCATTCTCTGCTGGCAAGCCAAAACTGTCCCAGCCCATAGGATGGATGACCTGCATCCAGGAAAGCAGTTTTCCAGGCTTAAAGCACGGTAGAATCATAGTTATATGCAAACAAACTCTAAGGCAATAATAAAACTGTGTTTACATGAGCACAGTGGATATATTCACAAATGTTAGGTCACACTTATTTTTAACTGGAGTTGTTGAAAAAATTTCAATCCATTATTATTTTAAACTTATGAATGAGTGTGCTCTTATCACAAAAGAAATCAGTACAATATGTACAAATTTGGAAAAAAAGCATTGTTAGGGAAGTGTTTTCTTTAATTACAGCTAGAAAGCGACGAGGCATGACTTCCTGCAAATTTTGAATGACTGTTAGAAGCTGTTTTGTATGTTGCGCATTCGCCTGCATGTACATATTGCATGTGATACAACAGAAAATAAACAGTCGAAAGTTGGTGCTCCCCTTGTTCCCTTCCATCCATCCTTGGTTTCGCCAAAGCGATCATATTTATGGTCTACTCAGAAATATGAACCGACTAGCCCAGCAACATGTACTTCTGAGTTGCCCCTTCAGCTGGGCCCCTGTGTGTCTGCCAGGATAATAAGATGTCGACTGCGATCTGCTAGACTGAATACACAGAGACTAGCAAAGAAAGAATTTGTGAGCAAGAACTGGACTTCCAGCGTAAAGTGGATAAAACAGCATGACAGCTGGACCCCTAAGCGACAGTAAAAAGTGGTCTAGTCAGACGAACCTAAGTCTTCTCTCTTCTGGAGTGATGGGACTCGTTACGTGCGATGTCTTAAAGGGGCCAAATTTTATCCTCAAAACATGGACGAATAAGAATGATGGTGTGCAGCTTCTTCTCTGCTCATGGAGTGATGGCACAATGACTGAGGATGTGTACAAGAACATTGTAGAAAACAACAATGATTTCATGGGCATAAAGACATTTCGGCTGTCATTTTATATCACAGCAAGAAAACGACCCAAAACATACAACCGCCATTGTGAAGGTTCAATTCAAGAAGAGGAAGGTGAACTTTATGGACTGGACAAGCCAATCTAAAGATTTCAGCCCTACCGAATACTTTTGGAAAGAATTGAAATGCTGCCTGAAGCAGAAAACCATGTGCTACGCCGACAACAAAATTGTTCAGCTGCATCAAGAATGGTCCACGATACACCAAATGGTCGCTGACAATTTGCTAGAATCCATAACTCGTCATTGTGAAGTAGTAATTGAAGGAAATAGCTTTCCTACAAAGTACTAGCCATGTATTTTTTTTTTTTCAAATTTGTGCACTTATCATAAAAGGAGTCAGTGTAAGACATTAAACTAAGTTTAATTCACTCATAAGTTTCAAATACTAATGGATTAAGATATTTTCAATAATTCCAGTTAAGAAACCATGCTACTTAATAATTGTGATAATATCCACCTTTCTCGTACACACACAGTGTTCTGTACTTATCATATAGTTTAATTTTGTATATCATGTTTCTATCACGATTTAAGACCAAAAATGCAAAATATCGTATCTTTTTGTCCACCACTATAGCTCTTACCTGCTAGTTTGGAAACCTGTACCTTTAGTGACCATGGCGTGAAGTGATATACAGATTATTTTTCATGCAAGGCTGCATTCTCAACCTAGCACTGAATCAACTTTACATGAAGCAAAATGAAATGTACAGTATAACTGCACAAATTATGAAGTAATGTAATTTAAAACAGTCATAGCATGAGCTCTACCTTGAAGAATGGGTGCTATTCATTGAAACCCACTTGTGAGTCTTACGTCATGAACCTCAGGTAAGCCATGCTCCATCAGCGAATTGCCCATTGAGAACAGACCTAACATCTGTATGAAGGGGGTAAGAAGCTGGTACACTTCTATTCATATGAAGGAAAGCAAGGGGCTTATTGCGAAAATGTCCACTTACCTATAGCGAGTTTTGTGCATACCTACGAGTATTAAGCAGTGACACACATGCAGAAAAACCTTTATGAGAGTTTCTTAGGTGGCTATCACAGATGCCAACAGAACAGTTAAAGCTTCCATGACAGCGCATGCACAGCAGCATGTCTTAAACATTATGAAAACATGTATATGAATACACTTTGCCATAAATAGTGTTACACTAATATTTTTACATGTGCTACTGTTTTACTCATGGGCAGGTGCTGTGATAGCAAGACTGTTAAAGCATACTATCATAGAGCTTTAGCAAATTCATTCATGACATGCAGTCAAATATTGATGAAAGTGGCCAGCATTCCAAATTCAGTGAAGGTATTTTTCACCTACAGCAACTGTCACAGCCAAAATACTAGCTTAGAAGACAAAATTCTAACGCTAACACTTTCTGTGATTTCAATGATATGCCACCTATCAGCCCTACCTGTTTTCCGTGCATGGCATATAAGCGGGCATATGTGTCGCTGATGGTGTATACACGAACATGTCCAAGGTGCAGCTGTCCAGAGGGGTATGGGAACATAGACAGAACGTACATTTTTTTGTCCGGATCCTGCAGTGCCAGAACAAAAGCACAAACACTGTCAATGCAAGGTAAATATACAGCAACACAATAAATACACTCAAGACAGGTCATGCTCTATTCAATGGCAACTAACCATAAAACTTCGCCCCTTCACACAGATGCACAATAAGCACAAAGTCAGCTAGCTGCTGCTTGGATAATAAAAACATTACATCTACATATGATTTGTTCAGTGAAGTTCACATTGAACATTTTTTACTGTGACAACAGTTAAATGCTCGAAGGTGGGTTTCCTGTGTCCATCTGTCTGTACTTTCCATTATACCATTGTTGTTTTGGTTTTATCAATGTTATGGTGTTGTAAAATGACCCCATCAGTTTTACTATCATCATGTGGCAAAGAAGAAGAAAACTTTACCCACAACCACTAGTGATTGAACTGGTGCCCCTGTGGCAATAAGCAGTAGGGAGCCAGATGTGATAACCAGAGCTATCCCGCAACATTCACAATTGTGCCATGCAGACTCTGAGATGATAGCATCTGTGCATACTGTAGCAGGAGGACATCCGCTTCGCAAAGGCAAAGTTGTTCTTGAGCAGATGGTGGTGTGGACTGTAAGAACCTGTTGCTGTCAAAGTAAATAAGGTCAAAGCCAGATTCTGCTTATTATCTGGAATTCTTCTATAGCAGACGACGCGGCCATTTGTCAGCACTGTATAAGCCTCACCAGTTCGTCTAACCTCACTAAGGCCACTGATATCCCAAACAATGTCTGATAGCTCCTCAAAAAGTCCTGCTGAGCTATCACTCAGAGTTCGGGTGTTAAATGTTGCCAGGGTCAGTTTCCATTGGTGGCCTGTCCGGGTCCAAATATTCTTAGCACCCTCTGCTGAGTTACAGGTATGACCACCACCTTGGTCAGGTGCACCACAGCTTCTGGGGACTGAGGGCCATTGGTTGATCGAATGAGTCATTTGGGAGGGGGTGGCCGAATACTGCACCGGGGAGGCCAGTTCCTGTTCTGGTGAGGCAGTGTCTTTTTTTGAAGCTTAGTGGGTCTTCTTAATTTGGTTGTACCTTGATTAGCATAGGCCCACTGGCTCTCTGCATTTTTGCTGGTGTCAGGCGTCACTCCAAGACATGTCCATAGCTTAAACAAGATATAGAATGCAGGGAGCAGGACTATCTCAATAAATCAAGAAACAGCATTTCTTCTTATGACGGCATCACAGAAGGCATGCTTGCACACTTGTTTTATCATTTTTGTCATTTTATACACCTCAATCATTTCTCTTGTAACGTTAGTTTGGGGCCAATACAAAATGGAATAATCTTCAAAGAGCGGAATGCAGCTGCATTTTTGGCAATATATGCCTAATGGCCTGAAGTAGTTTTTGTCATGTGTTGCTCCTTCAACTTAAGCCTGAACTGATGGTGTAATTTTTTTAATGAGAAGCAAGAAAGAAAAAGGCCCTGAGAAAAAGGTCCTTTATGTCTACAAAAAAATGCTCCATGGCTTTTTCTGTGGACATAAGGGACTCTTTTTTATTCTCTTCTGCAGATTAATTTGATGAAATTAATTTGAGCATTGACAAACTTGGAGCAGTCTAATTTCAGCATGTTTCTGGGTTTTCATGTGAACAATTTCTTTAACTACTATCTTTTTACCTAACTCAACATTTACAACATACAATACAAATATCGTCAAACAAAAAACTAGTGTGTGTATTGAGTCCTGTGTTGCACCCTAAGTGACCTGTACGTAGCTATGACCAAGTTCTTGAAAAGCAGTTGAACAACACTGACGTCACCACTGTATTTAGGTTTGTTGATATTTTAATTTTTATGAATACTGAGTCTTGTATTCTTTACTTAGTCATTTCGAAAAACTTGACCCTGTTCACTGACTGCTTGTCCTGTCTGGTGACAACACACCAAGTGTCGATTGGCAATATTATCAGGTATTTATACTTAGGTCTGTACTTCTCAACGCCACGCGTTTTCTGGAGCTATGATCTGAGAGCAAACGAGCCAGCGCTTTCTATCATGTCTGCATATTCAACACTTGTAAAATGCACCTAGTAATACAACATAGCCTCAATGATTCTTCGTTGCAGTCCTGTAACCACAAAGTTGAAACCAATTCGTGGGGCAAGGTCAAGCATGTGGTTGCTGCTGGTTACCTCTAGTGACTTGCGACTGTTCACATTGGTAGCAGAAGGGCTGAGCAAGAAGAGTCACATCGAGCAAAACAAAAAGCTCAGCTCTGCTAGAGTGAAGAAGGTTGTGGTTTTACCTGACATACAGAGCATTTCCTATAATCTCAAAAGGATAGCAAGAAAGGCCAGAGTGGATGTAGGTTATCCTGCCCCTGAATGATTGCAGAAGCTCTATACAAGATGGTTGATGCAGACAAAAAAGAGATGAATGCCTGCATTACACAACATCGCAAACAATTTGTGGATTAGTATTGGAAACATTATTTACTCAATACCCTTGTTGTGCATAAAAAGTGTATATATTGGTCAGACAGTCCTGTGCATTAATCAAACACTGAAGGAACATCATTATAATCTAATGAAATACTATTTCAGGCCATTTAGGCATGCATGGCTGAGAATGCAGCTGTATCTTGATCTTTGATGATACTTCCATTTTGAATCAGACCCAAAATAAAATTACGAAAAAAATTACTGACACATACGAAATCACCAAAATAAAAGACGGGTGCATGAGCATGCCTTCAGTGTCACTACCAGAAAAAGAAATGCTGTTTCCTGATTTACTGCAATAGCCCTGTGCGCTGTATGTTTTTATTATGCTGCAGACAACTGTATGGTTCTATGATGTGTGCCTATGAATGTATGCTATTCTTGTTGTATTTCCATTTAGCTGATATGTATATACAGACCTGCCAACCTTAGAACTTGAAAAATTACCTTTGTAACCAGTAAATACTAATATGTAATGATTACTCAGGATGTCACCTGTTTATTCAAGATTTGCAGGCTCTGCACTGCTTTAGGGATGCTGTCAAAAGGCACTTTATTCTATACAGTCGCAATCTGCACCACAACTGTTTATGAAGAAAGAGAAATATTGTTATCTATTTGAGTAGCACAATGCTACAAAGGCTATGAACAGCTGCAAAAATTTGATGTACATAAGCATGAAGCATTAAACTTTAATGAAGTGCATTCATGAAACATTCATGTAACAGTGACTTGAATTTCGGTAGCCATTATAAAGTGGTTTCATAAATTGGCGTTGTGGCTACATGAGCACGTCTGTGTAATTGACAGGTCTGAAAAATCAGTCAGTATCTCTATTTTGATCTGTTCAGAAAAGGCTTTACTATAAACAAGGTGCAAATGAAAATTTTTTATATTATTTCTGTCAATGTATGTATTGTAAGTAATGTAGTATAATGTAATGTAATGTAGTCAATGTAGGTACTGTAGTAATGTATTGTAAAATCTACCATTTGACAATAAAATTGCACAAGTTGGCAAGTATGTATATATAGAGCGTCCCAACTACCATGCACCAGGATTTAAAATATGAAAATGCCAAGTAATGTAGTTTGCCGTTAGTCAAATTGCATAATTAGTCTGAATTAACTAACTTCTCAAATGCTATAATTAGATGAAAAGTGTCAATGAGGAAATCGTAGAGCAACATGAAAAACTCCCCGTACAGCTTTCTGTTGCTGAATAGGTGCTATATAAATATGTTTTTTTCGAGCGTGAAAACAGCCCGCGAATGCACGCAAAGTTCCTCTAGCAGCAAGTCACATAGCAATTTTGGGTGTATTTGCAGGCTTCTTTCATGCTCGGAAAAACACTTTCATGTAGCATGCATTGAGCAACAAAAAGCTACATTAGTGGTTTTTCATGTTGGTCTACAATTTTCCAATTGGCACTTTCATTTAATTATAAAATTTGAGAAGCTTATTTCTCAATTAAGACTTATTATATGACTAGAAAGAATGCAAAAAAAATTTAATTTGAGTATCTCCAAGCGACAGCAAACAACATTACCTTAGTTCTGTCCAGCTACGTGGCAGTTGCATATGTTTAAATCTTGGTGCATGATAGTTGGGACACCCTGTAGATTGCCTACTTGTGAAAATAAAAATCTGTAATTGAAAGTAACATGTGTGTGTCTTCTTTCTCTGTATTTGTTTGGTTATGCTGCACATTATAAGCACAAAGAGTCATAGGAATGCGTTGTATCACACTCTGTATTTGTTTAACTCTGTCTTCACGCCTACTTTGCTGGCCCTGCTATTTTAATTAGTAAAGAAAGCCAGCAAGAACACACACTCACTTGCACATACAGCCATATCCACTTTGTTCAACTATAGTTACCCAGCATAAGAAATTGATCAATTTAATTCATGGTATTTGATCTGCTGCCACACACCAATTTGGTGTGTGTGTGTGTGTTATTTTCACTGCTTCTGAACAACTTGAAGACTGCCTTTCAGTTTCAGTTTTGTGTGTGTGTGTGTGTGTGTGTGTGTGCGTGTGTGTTATTTTCACCGCTTCTGAACAACCTGAAGACTGCCTTTCAGTTTTATTTAAGTTTTGGTCACACTTGTCTTTTTCTGGCCTTTTCAGAAAGCTGTAAAAATGAAATGTCAACTAAAGGCACCACTGTACCCTCCAGTGCACCATCAAATTTTCCAAAATAAATTATGCAGGTGCATTCTGAAAAGTAAATAA
This sequence comes from Dermacentor albipictus, assembly GCF_038994185.2. Lineage (NCBI taxonomy): Eukaryota > Metazoa > Arthropoda > Arachnida > Ixodida > Ixodidae > Dermacentor > Dermacentor albipictus. Next base: position 173,046,249 of record NC_091821.1, read on the forward strand.
ATAAATGTATAAATAAATAAATGAGCACCTCAGCCACTTCAGCAGCGCACATTTTTTTTTTATTATGATAGCAGCAGCAAAGACTGTAGATTGCATCCAGTCAGCTGATCTTCAGCTCAAGTACAGCGATACACAAAGATGAGCTTTCTTTTGGCATGCTCAGATCACCTTTCATTTGTGTTCTCGTTTGTTTCTACTTAGTTCTCAAAACACCTTAAGGGAACAGGGTAGGCAAATTTTCCGAAAAAAATCGATTTTTTGTTTTTGTGTAATTTAAAATCTCTATTCTTTCCTTAACATGACCCAGTGTTTCATTTGCGCGCACGCGAAATATCTACCTCAAGATCAACATTTTTCGAAACCTAGGCAGCATCCAGCCACGCCCCCTTTGACACATGCTCGGTAACTTTGCCTCTCCTAGACTGAAAAAAAAAATTTTTTTTCACCGCCTTGTTTTTGTCACGTTTAGTAGAATGGCTGTCACTCAACTGGCAACAGTGAAAACCTAGCTACCATATTTCACTTAGCCAAACGAATCCAAAGACGCAGCTGGATTATTCGCAACGCGCGGCGTTTTGCTCGTGCTTTGGCGTGTTTTCGCGGACAATCGAATTTATTTATACCTTGGTGCTGGTTATTTAGCGGTAATGCAATGACGAAGCCAAAGCGGTGCTTCAAAAACGTATCTTAAACGGAAACCGGCCTAGGTAGACCTCCAATGACGCCAATTCTCCGCAACACAATCCAGGAGTGGGCGCCGTGGCCACCACGTGAGCGTCTGCATCGAAGCTTTCGCGCTCGGCGGAACGCTCGAAGCGGAACGCCGGTGTTTCAGCAGCTCTCAAAGCCTGAGCTTCTCCGGAAATGTCTCCATGGAAAAACTCAGAACGCGAATGAGGCGCCCAACACCGTTGTATGGGAGCGCGCTCCGAAGAATGTCTTTCTTGGCCTCAAGACGCTGAAAATAGCGACAATGGATGCTGTGCTAACTTTTAATGACGCAAGCATTGCTAGATCCGTCATTTTGAGGTCATTCGGAGTTTCTCCAGGACGGTTCACAGTCCAGTGGTTGCGCGAAGTTGACCGCCGTCAACTGTACTTTGCATAGAGGGCTACACGACTGGTAACTAAGGAGGCCCGGAAAACAAGGCAGCTAGCACAGAAAACAAATGTTGACGATGGAGGGGACTACCAGGCTGGTGGCTATAGAAAAAATGTGCCAGAATTTGTTTCTGTATTCCTATATTGCAATAAAGCTCTTTCTTCCACTTCAAAGCCAATTATCTCAAAACACCAAATTTTGCTGCATTTGACCCTTTTTTTTAGAAACTACAAGAGCTAGGGAGAAAATATCTTCCAGATATTGAGTAAACATTACAGAAAGTCTACTGAACCAGGATTATAAATATCCTTGTAGGGGAATTTTGTTTACAGGCTATTTACTGCAGATTTTGGCTTTAAAATTTGGTGGGTCCAGTAAAAAAATGAAAAGAAAAAAACTAATTTTTAAAAAGAAATAATCCTGGTTCAGTAACACTGCCTAACATTGCTGATTACAATGCCACCAAGTTTAATGTTCTAACCCCAGCAGATCACGAGAAAAAGGGTCACAAACATAGCCTAAAATGCATGGCAAGAATAGGACCTACCCTGTCCCCTTAAGAGCTTTAAGACGCTTTGTTAAAGCAGTGGGCATCTAGTCCTAACAGCATGCTTACCACATGTTTGGGTGGGGTGCGATTAATCTTGTCCTTCCAGAAATCTTCAACTTTGATCCTTGTTTCTGCATTTATCTTTGGATTCTGGAACAGTAAAAAAAAAATATTTACAAGAAACAGACAGATAGATGCATTAATTTTTGAGGGATGTTCTAAACATATGAAACATTTAAATAATAATTTTAAAAATTTGACTTCGCCAATTAGTCTGCAGTTTAAAGTAATAAGTTGAAATTCATTGTTACAAAGCTGCATCTGATGCGGAAATACATTTGTTATATCCTTAATATAAGCATATATAAACACTGATCTTGGCTAAGAAGATCTCAATCACTGCATGGTCGCAGAAGCGTGTCAGTCCACTCATTTAAATTGTGTCAGGCCTCATTTAAATCAAGTCAAGCGTAGGCTTCAAGTTAAGATGCATTTCTGAATACGGAGCTTAGGGTTAAATTGAATTTCATGACACATGTATGCCGCTTTCTTTCATATATAAAGGCACTATTTGTTGGTCGCAAATGCAAGTGGTGATCTCTAGCCTTCACAGAGTTGCATGCTAGGTATGAAATGGTGTACAGTGATGCAGATATTTGAAAGTACAGTGAAATTAATTTATGTGCTGAAAATTGTGTACGTGATATAACTTAATTGTGAACAGTAAACACCTAACAGCTTTAAGATGTAACCACACACAAAATCAAACCAATTTAGTCTATACATATAGGTACAGAAGTATTTGTCTCTTGTTGTAACAAGTACACTGAATGAAATACAAGCTGTGATCAATAAATATGGTGAATGAATTGCTGGTGTGTGGTGAAGTTGGTACTAATCGTTGATGGTCAGGTCAGTGAATCCCACAAGTTCTGTCAGTCATCGTTCACGAAGCCAAGTGGTTCTCCAGACATGCAGTTGGAAGGAGAACGGTTTTCAGACATTGCTGACATCTAACGCAGTGTGAACACTGAACTCAACCAAATCTCACAGAGACTGCCTTCACTAAAAGTATGCGAGATCTCTACATGTGTTCTCAAAAGTGCATAACCACGAGAGGCGATAATTTTGTAGGACAGTAAGCTGTATTCCTGCATGCATGTACCGCCTTACCTGCACATAAATCATGATAGCAATCATTCACCGTATTTATTGATCACAGGTTGTCTACTGCAAGCTTTATCAAACTCGTTATGGAAATTTGTACACATTAAGTTAGTGCTCTTGTTTTTAACAATAAAGTCACTGCCCATTTGGCTTCCCGTGTAGGGGTTAAAGGATGGACTTCGGGATGAAAACCAAACTTGGGAGTATTTATTTTACATTATTTACAAGGAGGTGAGAGACAAGTAACAGTCGTACAGTCATTACGGGCCGGCAGCAACTCGGACGCTGCGGCCCGCGGCAAGAAGTTCGAGAGAGGGGAATCAGGGAATGCTCTGGTCTCTCTGGAACGCTTCTTTTAAACCCTTCGAGGACTGGAAGTCGCGTCATGTTCGACCAATGGGAGAGTCCGCTCAGATGACGCCACTTTCAGCCAATGGTTGGCGCCCGTATCGCGTTGTCACACCCGGCGGCTCTCTGCGGTCTTGCCTCGCAGACTTGTAATGCGCTTCTTCAAAGGAGGAGAAGTGGGGGCGCTCATGCTCCATTGTCCGAAGGCCCACCTGCTCCCGGTGCTACGGCCCCGCAGCGGTAGCAAATGTCTTCTTCAAAGGCGAAGGGGGACGATTGGGCTCCATTGTCCGAGGGTCCCTTCTAATCCCGGCGGCGTACGAACTTGTTTGCAAGTGTCCTGCCTCAGGAATGTGGCAGCCCTGCTTCTGCATTCCTCAATTAGCTGTGCTGCGATTCGAAGTGGTTTGGGGAACTCGAAGTAGCCTCAGGAAACGGCGCCATATCTAACACCCCGGAATATTTATTTTGTTTCTTCAGGTGACATTTCAAAATTTTCGGTCTTACATCCAAAAGTATCACACGACCTATGAAAACGCTGGAGTGGAGGAAATAATTTTGACAACCTCAGATTCCTTAATGTGCATCCAAATTACAGTACACAAGTGTTTTTGCATTCTGCCCCCATCGGAATACGACCGGGAATTGAACCTGCAAACTAGTGCTCAGCAGCAAAAGTCTGTGCATTTCCCACCTACGGGTTTCTACGTGCAGTACGTGCAGACATAAACATACTGTCACATTATTATCAACTGATTTTTCAAATATTTTTGCATGTTGCATACTGTATAGACGCATAACGTTGCAGGTGAAACATGCACCTGCAACGTACGTGCAGGTGCCACAGGATAGAGCCGAGGTCGATCGCAGGTCAGATGAACTAAGTGCCCTCAAGCTCGTTTAAGGAGCAGACCTTTCAATTCTAGGTAAGCCCAGGATTCACGTAAATGACGAGTGCGAATCAGCAACCTTATTCCAATCATGGTATACAAAATGTACTGTACGGTTACAGTACGTGAACGAGTAAAATGAATATGAATGAAATCTTTAAGACATTACGGGAGAATAAAATGAACATGAATAAAACCTTTAAGACATTACGGGAGAAAGGAACATACCAGACATGTTGTTTTGCGTAGAGATAGAAAAGAAAGTATACGGAAGGTTCTACTTTGTACATGGGAAAACTCAGGAAGCGAGAACAGGGGCAAGGAACAACTTCAAGGTGTCGTCTACTTTCTTGTTCCGTGTATCGATGCTATGAAACCTGCGTGTCGGCTGCTTCGGCCGGCTGCTGAGCATTACCGGGTCATGAAAAGTATGAATGCAGGGTGCACTTACCCATACTGATGTAAGGCTAAATATATGTCTAAAGTTTCGCTTTTTTCGATTCTTTGCAAGGGCGCGTACAATTATATGCATACTTTGATATCACAATTGGAAGCATTTAACCCAAGAGAACACGCTGCAAGGGAACATGCGGACCGTTTGCAGACCGTGCTAAACTGACTTGGCTTGACTGGTGCTTTTGCTCACATGCAAAGACAACACAGGTCACACACAGACGGAAATTTCTCAAAGAAAGCATTAGTAAGTTCCTACTGCTCGTTAAATTGCCGTCACATGTTTGCACGTCACAAAGTTTGCCGAATAAGGTTACTCATCGCAATTATACAGTCACCGGAGCGAAAGTTGCGATAGGTAGAGTTAATGTGCACTTCAAGTCCTTCAAGTGCAACTATTAATTGTGCAACGTATCAATACTTAACGCACACACAACTTAACCAAATTTTTGTACAATAAATTAACAAATTTGTAACTAAAGTAATGTATTTTTTATGTTTGACAAAGTGCTGCACAGAATTTTGCTTCAAGGGTTCAAACTTTGGACATGGACACCATGTGTCTACGTCATTCCCACAATACCATTCGATTCTGCTCTCCTTTTACCTCGGATCGTGGCTGCTGCTACACGGTAGGAGTTTGTGTTTGAGTTGTAATCTTATTGAATCCTAAAATATTATTCAGATCGACTATTATTGTTTTGTCTATGCAGTATGTGTGACCCTCGATTTGTGTTGTACGCAGTATTTTTATGACTGCTTTTAGCAATGTCGAGAAATATTGTGGTGCGGTAAGGTGCGAGTTGTGTTGCATGTTGATCGTGTGCAGGTTCATTCGAGATGGCTCCTAAAAGGAACAACATGGTCCCTAATGGCCATTTTCATAAGGACTGGCAACGCTACGTGAAGACGTGGTTCAATCAGCCGATGCGGAAGAAACGCCGTCATGCACACCGCGTGAAGCGGGCTCGAGCCATCGCACCGAGACCCGTCAAGGGAGCCCTCCGACCTGTTATTAGGTGCCCGGGTTTCAAGTATAACACAAAACAACGTCTGGGCAAAGGTTTCACTCTTGAGGAGCTCAAGGTAAATATATGTGCCATTTCTATTGCTACTTATAACATCCAGGCTTTTCACGAAAACTTCCGAAACCTGGGAGAACGCGCTTGCGTTTTGGCAGCTTCTGTACAATAGGCTGCAACAAATAAAACAGCGAGGGCTGAACATTGATGTTTATCTACTTTGTTGTGTTACATTACTGCTGCGTTTGTGGGGCATTTCTCTTGGAACATACTTTCATTGTGGCAATATTGATACAGCTCGCATTTGGGCAATGAATATTTAGGCTCTGCTTAGAATGTAGCTATTATGCTCCACTAATTTGTAGAAACTCATCGGGCTGCTCGCACCGTTTTTTGCTTTAAGCGTGCTACGTCTGAGCTTTAGCCTTGTGACCTCCATGGATAAAGCTCATAGTAGCATTTATGTGAATTTCACTGTATGATGCGTTCGTTTTAGGAGAATTCAGCTGTTATATCTGCAGCATCTGTTAAGTGTAATTGGCTTTGTGAAAGACCTCTTATTCTGCAGGTAAGCTTTGGCCAAGTTCGAAGAAAATATACTGAGTCCTAATGCAGTTTACAAACAGTACAATGTTCAGAGATGTCACAGCTGGGGCTTATAGGATGTTTTACTGCCATACCACAAACTGGTGACTAATTGTTGACGTTTTGTTTGCATACCTCAGCATGTAATGATTAGCTGTTGTGCAAGGGGCAAGCCTGCATTTTAAAAACGGCCATGCACAGAGCTGCACTACTTTAAAGTCGCAACTAAAGGGTCCCTCACCAGGTTAGGGCATTGCCATAGACAAGTGCGGTGTATAGATTAGTGACGATGGTCTGCTGAAAATGTTGCACTGCACACTCTTAAAACAGCTGAAAATTAAAAGCTGCTCACCCCTTCTTGGAGCCATTCTGTCCTCCAGCATATATGGTGCGCACAGCCCCTGCAGCAGCCCACCAACTTAGGAACTCCCTTCCACAATACCATGAAAAGTCACTCGTACCATGAGAAGCCAGAAAAAAACAAAGCAAACTTGTGTTGCCATTTTGAAGTTTCTGCACCAGCTTGAAGGCTAAACCCCATAAGCGCGATTTTGTGCGTGACAGCGACGAGCGACGGATCGGGCCGTCTCGTGAAGAGATCGCTCGGTTCTGCAAATCTAGAATTCGTCGCTCGTCGCCCGGAAGTGCTATGAGTGACTAGCCAGTAGCGCGAAGCCAGAACTGGATGTACAACTCAAGTACTTCCGATTGTCGCAGGGAACGAGCAAACGATTGAATTTTTATACGTGCAAGGATAAGAACCTACTGCAAGATTTTCAAAAATATTTTATGCTGCTTGTTACAGTAAAACACATCAACTTAAGGTAATAAAGCACGCTTCACGCTGGTTTCGGCGCCTATATTGCTGCCCTCATATCGGCAACACTGGGGAGACGTCGTTCGAAGTCATCGCTCGCATGGGGTGCAACTTGTAGGCGACGAGCGAACGTGACAGCCATCTTCATTGCGTCGCTTGTCGCTGTCGCGTGCAAGATCGCTTGCATGGGGTTTGTACTTGATGTGATGTCTTGGATTTTGAATGGGTCTGCTCTAACCTATTAATTAAAAGAAGCCAAAGACAACTTTGCAATTCTCAAGAAATATCTTCTCCAGGCACTGTGCACATAGGTGCATGTCATGATTGCGCATCAAAAGCAATAGTGCTAAAGAAATTAATGGCACTTGAAGCATGTCACAGACATCGTGTAATACTGCTGGTTTGACATGCTGGAAGTTTGAATATGTGTAATGTGCTTTAGCAAAACGAGTTGGAAAGCAGACGGCGCATGTTCGTTTACCTTGTCAGACAAGCATGCCTTCATATAGTGGGGTCATTTCTTTGTTTTTCACACTTAAAATATTTGGCATATTTTTCTAGTAGCTGAATAGTTTCTTCCCAAGTATGCTAGACATGAAATGGTTGTTCTCGTATAGGACGTTTATGCAGAGAGTTCTCACGTGGAGTGCAAGTTATGTAAACTTGACAAAACGCACTGAAGAACTGAAAATTCTGTTTTGTAGATGTATACTTTTCATAATTCTGAAGATACAAAAAATGTACTACAACTGATGGAAAACATTTTGAAATTCATGACATCACACTTGCCTTGTCTTTGTGCTTAAAGGGCCCCGAAACAGTTCAGACAAATTTTGTAGATGCGTAGGGTACAGCTAAAGTTAATCACTCGCACCACAATTTGTGTGAAACATCTCATATTAAAAGAGCTATGGGCAATTACAAGTTACCCTCCTCCATAGTCATGAATTTTCTCCAACTCGTTCGCCGAGTGATTGGGGCTAGGCTCCGCCTTCGCTTGCTCTACATCATGATAAAGTGTCGTGACGTCGACTTCCGGTTCTCTAGAAGTGAGCGCACAAAGCCTCTCCAAACTCTCTGCCAGCGGCTTGGCAGTCGACCTCAAGTGAGGGCTATCGAAGCAGCGCGCGTTGCAGGCATTCTGTCTCAGCGCCGAACTTGTCTGATATTCCGGTAACCACAGGCGAGCTGGGCATTTCAACGGAACGGTGGAGGCATAAACTGAAGCTGATGAAGGAACCTTAGCGTAGACGTACGTGAGCTGCCCGATCGGTCTCCACGGTCCTGCCACCCATTGGCACAGAGCTTAACCAGCCAAACAAAGAGCTAATATTGCTCTAACCAAGTGTAAAACATTTTAAACATTTACAAAAACATGTTAACGATTACACTCCTGTGAAAAATTTACACCAGCAGCAAAGACTACATTTCGTTACTGCTACTGTGCCACCAGGCGGCTGCACCTTGCAGACCATTCACATCTGCGCCTCTGCTCATCCCGTGAAACAACACGGTCAAACGGCCAGGCCCTATCCCCTTGCGCTTGCGTTTACCCTAATATTGGACTCTTGAAACGCTATTGCCTTTGTAATCTTCCGGTGTAAAGTGACAGCCACAAACACACAAATCCTGGCGCCGATTGGATAGCGGCAGTCGGATGCGCAGCATCCAGTCCGCTTGTCTGCTGCCTTGCAGGGGGGCATGATGTCGCAGCTTGACATATTGCCAGTCGCTACGTTTGCAGTCCACAATGCAGCAAAGTCTAATCGTAGTGCTCATGAAAAGACTGAGACTGACTCTGACCGCAGAGCTCTCGTCAAAATGGAGCACGTTGTAACACAAGCAGAAGACGCTTGCTGTGTGCTGAAAGTGCTTAAGTATAGTGAGAAATTGTTCTTGTGCATGCATTCTCTTTCTGTTACTTTCTTTTTATAGAAACAAATTAACTAACATTCCAACTATTACGAACATCATTTGTTCACCATAAAGGTGGAAAATTTTTCGATGACTAGCCCTGGGCAGCCAGTCGAGTAGCTCGCTCTACTGATACAATTGGGTGATTTACGTCATATGGGTAAGGGCAGCTGAAAATTCTACCAAGCAGTGTGCTGCGATTGGCAGAGATGTACATTTTTAAAACCTTATAATAAATTATACGCTTTACGCAGAGCACTTCGATGTGTCAATTAATGATCAGAAGCACGTACTCTTAACTCAGTACGTTTGTACAAAATCGTTTAGGGTCCCTTTAATAAGTAGCTGCTGCTGCTCAACAACTTTGTGCTTTTTGCAGGAGCTAATAGAAGCGTTTTCAGATTGTAAACATTTGATAAAATGGCTATTCTATGGTCTTCTATGCTGCTACATAGGACCTCACATAGAGTAGCAGCATAGGAAGCAACCAAGCAAGCCGGATCAAGTGCACCAAAATATTGTAATGTCCTGTTCACATATTACCACCTTCTGCATCATAACACTGTCACCGACTGAGAAGCGAAACTGAAACAGGCTGCAGAAAAGCTATTATTTAAAGCAATCGGAGGCTCACCAGTATTTGTCTCGATGCCCTACACCTTCATTTAATGCAGTAGATTAAGTTATGAAAATATGTTAGTTCTCCTTTAAATGTGGGCTGTGCTGTACAGGTGTAGACACCTGGCAGCGAAATGGTTGCACTTTTTTTTGTATTGTTTATGCTATATACAACTTCGGCATGGTGCATACTGATTGAAAAATGGGAAATGCGGAAGCGACATTTATCACCTCCATGCAAGGTGCACACCAACGTAGTGCTTAAAAAGCAAAAGCTCTAATGAAAATATTTCAAACTTATGTCACTATGACATCTTGTAGCGGGTTCACTTCCTTTGCCTTTCACAACGTTTACTTCAGGCAGATTTTTCAAGTGGCTGAATAGGTGCTTTCCAAGTATAATAGACATGGAGTAATGGATGCTCATATTTGATTGATATTCCTGTAGAAAGTTGTCGCATAATGTCCACACTCTGTAACCATGACATAAATATCTTTTAAAAAATCAAAATTCTTAATCTGGTCTGCAGCTGTATGCTTTCCATGATTCTGAAAATTCAAGAAATGTGGTGAAACTGAATTTTCAATAGACAGAATTGGTGCCCGAAGGGGGTATGTGTTATTGTGCTTGATGTCAGCAGCAGACTTCATAATAATCTTTGAAAATCAAAATGATGTGTTCAAAGCCCTGAAAGCTTGTAATTATGATTTATAGCTGAACGTAGCAAATTTTGTTGAGACATCTGGCCACTAGGTTGGTGCAAGCTGCAAATCAAGCTAGTCCAGTTTTGTTACTTAGTAGGAATATAAGGTAACTATTAGAAATTGTGGAAAGTTCATTTCTATTAAAATGTAAGGGATAAAAGCCTCTGGTGAGAATGACTGATGCAAGTGTGGGGACTGCTCTGAATAATTCAGCTTCTTTAGAAGCTTCAGAGTTGACCAGACGTCCAGTTGTGAGTGACATTACATGCATGTATCAAATTATATAGATAAGCCCCCTCCCCCCTTATTTTTCCTTGTCAGATTTTGTGCAAACTATGTGTTCCTTTGTTTAGAGATAAAAAAATATTTAATATTCAATTCACCATTCGAACGCCTAGTTACTAGATTTATTGGCAGCGAGGACTTACGAGGTCGCCATCTGTCAAAAGCACCTCACTTGCATAAGTATGAGGGATAATGTGGCACGCTCCTCACGCGTTTGGCTGTCGGTGCTCAAGGAAAATGCCAGGCGGGAGCCCTCCTGGATATTTCTGTAAATACTCTCAAAACAAAGGAAGTTTTTTACTGTCAAAATAATAATCTTGGACAAACAGAATGGTTTACAGACTTATCTCTACCGAATACGTACCGTGAACGCGCACTACGTGTGGTTACTGCAGTGGAGTCCCCCGAACCGCTTTATTGCCTGAAAGGTAGGCACTCACTGAGAGCAAACTATGTGAAATATGTTCTTGTAGTGGGCTGTCTGTATAACCAAATGGAGCATTATGGAATGAAGCCTCAATGCAGCGATCGCACTGGTTCACAGCCACCATGCATGTCCGTGCCACCGTGCTGCGAGCTTTAGACTGAAGCATGTGAGCATTTGACACAGTACACAAGCAATCATTGTTGCGTGGACGCTATCTTAGCAGTTCAAAAATAATTTTGTTCTAACTAGGAGCTTCGGCGCATATGGCAACTTGCAACGTGTGCAGATGCGACGATTCATTTTTTTTTTTTCAAATAAAGTCTTAAAGGTTTTAATATCATTATTTTTCAAGTTGCATCGCACTGTATTTTTATCAATCTCAATGAGCAATATCCCACAGCTTTTTCTTAATCCAATACATTCATGGTTTCGTGCGACACAAATGTGAGTATATGCCATGTTTGTGCTTCTGACTGTTCCAGTGCCAGTTAATGTGCTTCTTACCATTCACTTTCCTTTCCAATGAACTTGCCAGTATCTTGCATCAAGTCCATAGACCAAAGCTTAATGACATAAGCCGGGCAGTGAGCGTGGGCAAGCGTCTCAGTGCACGCTTTCTGCTACTCAACAAAGATTGCGGGAGTGCTTGCTGCACACCCAAGATGTAACCGATGGCTGCTTGCCGGTTCTAAGTTTTGCGATCCAAGCTTCATGTGAAGGCTGACACCAGGCTCCGTTGCGTACATCCAGTTCTGCAGCACTGTATAGCCTACCATGTTGGACGCCTTCAAAGGCAGCCACTACCTATTATAGTGCTTTCAAATTTTTCCCAGCAGACACCCGAAGTGGGAAAACCTCCCCACTTAATCAGAACCGCAGCGCAGGCGGGACTTTAAACTTCAGTTTTCAGCTTGCTTCCAAAGCAGCCAATGCGGCTGCCGTGTCCACGTGATCCCTCATACCATGTCATACCGACGGCGGCGCGAGCTTTTGCAGTGGTGGAGCTCATTGCCAATAAGGTTGAAGGTGGTCAGGATACATTTGCTGGTTAAATCGCTGAGCTTTTCTCACGTACCATTTTTATAGTGTGTAATAAAGAAGCCTGTTGTTGGAAACAGTGTTACAATGTGTCCAACATGGTTATTTTTTAGTCCTTCAAAGTGCTTTGTCAAGGTATAGTCAAGGTGAAAACTGCTACAAATTATAATTGCTAGTGTTTTTCTCAAACCTGAAAGAAATGTTTTTGAATTAGGCTGCAGGTATTGCCAAGAGGGTTGCCAGAACCATTGGCATTGCTGTGGACTACAGGCGTCGCAACAAGAGTGTTGAGAGCTTGCAGCAGAATGTACAACGCCTTAAAGAGTACCGCTCGAGGCTGATCTTATTCCCACGCAAGGCTTCCAAGCCTGCCAAGGGTGATGCATCGGTATGTTCCTTTTGCTCCTTTACTCATTGTGCCTTGGTTTTGCATGCAGTATTGAACTAACTCAATCTCTTATAACTGCTTGTAATAATCCGGTATATAGGTCGAACCCTGGTTTCAACGTAAATAAAGTTGGAAAAATAAACCTTCAATGCTGTTGACTAGAGAGAGCATCCTTTGTTTAATATACCGTATTTATTCGAATTTAGGCCGATAGTTCTTTAAAATCTTATACCAATCTTTAGAGTCGGCTTAGATTTGAGGATTTTAAAAACTCCACTTTGTAAGTGAAAATGATAAATATGATGCATAGCTAGCGCCAACTAGAAAAGTCAGTATTGCAGCCGCTACCAGCCGCGCCAGTGGCCAACTGAAGTACAGAGACGTCGCCATTTTGACCTGTATCATAGCATGCGGCGTGGCATTATCGTAATGGCACCATACAGGCGATGCCACTATGCTGCCACTTTCAAACGAAAAGTTATGCTAGTTGCAGAGTTGTACTAGCCGATTACCAAACATTCAAGCCAGACCGGACTTCAGCATAGATAGGAAAAACATTCATCGTTGGCGGGGGCAATGGGAGACACCTTTTTGGTGTGCCGCAATGAGGTCACAGCAATTGGGAAACGCGCGATAACAGAGGAGCTGTTCACTGAGATCGCGCCGTGTTTAGACGCATACGAGCCGTGCCCCACTGTCTGCGCATGCATGGGCCCATAGGCGCAAGCTTGCATGCACCCGCAAGCGTACGAGGCTAGCAGCGATGATGAGATAGTGTGAGGTCAGCATGTTCATATTTAAATAAATGCCGTTTTCCTTTTGTGAACGTTGTCCTCACTTTTTCGGCCTACATTCGAGGGAAGTTTTTTTTATTTTTTCAGGCTTTGGACACTTGGGGGCCGGCTTAGAATCGGGGCCGGCCTAGATTCGAGTAAATACAGTATACAGTAGAACCCCGCTGTTACGTTCCTCACTGCTGCGTTTTCCCGGCTGCTACGCCGTTTTCATCCGGTCCCGGCATAGCTTCCATAGGATCCAATGTATAAGGAACCTCGCTGTTACGTAGTAGCTGTGAAAACGTTCCCGCATGATGCGTCGCAATCCGAACCCACCTGGGCTAAAGTAGGCAACGCGCTCCAACCGCCATTTCGGCTTTTGACGAGTTTTGACCGGGCTTGGCTATGGAACTGGCTGCAAGAAGCCGCACGCCAGTTCGAGAGGCCGCCACTAGGTGGCCATTCGTGAAAAATGCTCTCACTATCATCACTGTGATCACGGTCGCCGCATGGTTTGTTGGACGGGTCGACTCGCGGAGGAAGGAAACTCGGGAGAGGCCCTGACATCACTCTTTGCGAAGCTATAGCTAAAGGGAAGCCGGAAGTTGGCGTTGCTCATGGCGTTGCTCCGCCTATCAGGCCAGCTCTCCTCTCTTGTTTACATTTCTTGCGAAACCACGCCGCGCTGCGCAGCAATACTAAACAATTGTTAGCGCGTTAGCATGATTACGCCAAAGAGGGCAAAATTTTCCGTGGATATTCTTTCGTCCGTTGCCATTGCCGTGGCGCGGTGACGAGGAGCATGAGCCGCATGATGCCGAGGAGTTGCCAAATCCTAGCTTTGGAGAAGCCGTCACGGCTCTGGACCTCCTCCGCAGGTACGCCACACCCCACAGCGACGCTGACAGCAATGCGGCCTTCCAGGCTATTGAGAAACGTGTGGTGATTTCTGGCAAGCCACCATTCTAGACTTTTTAAAGTTCTAAGTGTGTGGAAATAAATTGTCTCTAGTTGAAGCTGCACTTTTTTCATTCATTTTCGGAGCTTTCCTCACTGTTGCGTTTTCCCTGCTGTTACGTTTTTTTCCTCGGTCCGGTGAAAAACGTATGAACGAGGTTCCACTGTATGCCTGTTTGTTGTCTGACAAAAACCGCATGCGAACTCTCAAGATTTTCATTCAGGGACAGCCACTAGTCACCTATTACATCCTACAGCACATCATCAGTCATGTCCAAGGCATTTGATATGCATGACTAGGCACACCCAGCACTGTCATCAGGCAATGATTGGCATGCACTGGGCACCTGAGGTGTACGCTGATCACTGACTTGTTTGATGGTTTAGTTCCCATTGATAGCAGCCTTGGGTTTTTTGTACCGTTCACAGGCTGCGGTGTCCAACTTGAGCTCCCTTCTGCGATGCCAATTTGTCCTATCTGATAGTTGTTCTTCCGCCGCAATGTTATCACAAAGCACTAAAAGCTCATCTGCTTTTGAAAATGCTGTTCATCCAGTGAAAAGCTAAGCATTTTCACTTCGTGAAGCAGCGCACTTATGAAGAATTAGTTCATTAATAGTGGAGATAAAAATATTTGAAGTGTCGCAATCCCATGATTTCATGAGGTGAGTGTCACTGCCAACATGCACACACTGCACTATCTGTCTACCCTCCGCAAGCGAAATTCCTTCCCTGTGTTCTCTCATACCGGTGCCGGAAAATCACGTAACAGGCCTTCTCTCTCTCTCTCTCTGTTGCATTTTTGCTAAGTGGCGCACTTCTGGTGACAGTCTCTCATAGGAGCTGTTGCATTTGGCTCATCACAGCACCCCGCAGCTACATGCAACTACAATGTTTGCTTTGTGCGTGACAGGGCTAGAGCTTGCACTCATACGATTTGTCTGTCTGTGCTATGTGGTGCGAACTGGCTTTGTCCTGCCCCAGTTTGATCGACAGATAGTAGCCATACTAACTTGTGCCTTTTGAAGCGCTATCAGTAAATTTGCCAAGACATCTAACCAGGAGCAACCAGAACTCTTGCCATCGGTGTGCAATGGCAAGAGTGCATGTCATCTGACCTTAGGTTTTGCATGGTTCAAGGCTAGTTGAGTGTTCAAAACTAGTAGAAATTGGCAGGACCAAATCGCTACAACACCTAGAAGCAGGGTAGGCAAAATTTATTTCTGAGCAGGCAGCCGTGGCAGAGCATGAGCAGACTATAGTCGGCTTCTTCCAGAATTGCATAATTATAGATATCCGAAAGCATATTTTCACTTAATTCAGCCTGTTTATTAAACTACATCAATAAATATACAAGGTAACAGCAGGAAGAAGCGCACTCATCCAAACACCCTTCTTGACTTATGTAAGCTAGTGGCCAATAGCAGTCGCATATGGGAATCTGCAATGTTACTAAATAATGTGTCCAGAAAAAAGTGAAGAGCAAGGTTCTTTTGAGAAGAGAGCGTTTGAAAGAAAGGTGACTTCGCACTCCACTTGTGAGATCCACACGCCACACACGACTACAAAATTTGGCTGATATGGCTGATGGCACACACAGAAGCATGTGCCATCCACGGACGGTTTTTTCACTATGCCCGAAGGGTGGTTCAGGGCCCCTTTGAAGGGCCCTTCACCAGGTAGTGCCATTTTGAGCTGACACGCGCACGCTAACGATTACGACTGCTAGGTATTGCATCCCTGTGCGCTACATAAATAGCTTAAATTGCAACCAGACGACGTTTGCCCTTCTCCTCACGGGCGCCACGCTCCCAGCTGGAGAGTAGATGTACAGTCGCCGACCGATTTTCCAGACTCCAAAAATTCGGGCATGCCCGATTATTCGGTCAGCTTCGCGGCACCGCCATTCTCCCCATAGGCCATAATGTATAACAACTGCCGAAAGTTCGGGCACCTTGCAACCTCTCGTCCGATTTTTCGGACACTCCTTGAGCCAACTCGATCGAGGGCATCATGCACCAACTCTGAAAGGCGCATACAGTCGCCGACCGTTTATTCGGACCTCACGGGGACTGCGGAAATGTCCGAATAAACAGGTGTCCGAAAAAGCAGATTAAGAAAAAAAACAATGAAATCCTTTATTTCCACGCACTTATTCGGGCTCGGCAGTAGGCTTGAAGAAATCGTGAGTGCGCCGTTGCACGCTGTTCCGTTTACGCGCAATCAGATAAGCCTGAATCTCGGAGAGGGTCGTACGGTCACTATGAGCGGCTGAAAGCACAGTCGCTGCTTGTGCACGCTCCGCATGCGACGGCAGCGTAGCACATGGTGCGTCATGTTCCGACTCGGAGTCATCGTCCGGCGGTGCAGCAGAAACCTGACGAATGATCTCGCCGTCGTCGAGTTCTGCGCATGTCAGTACAGCAGTGTCAGCACCTGTGAAACTGTCAAATGTCCGGAATCGCAATGCAACCACTGCGCAGGTCTCGGCAGAACATTTTCCGTGTCAGTAGGGAGCACATCGGAAGGCGACAAATCTTAGGCCTCCCGGCACCCGCTTGCCGGTATTCCCCAGCGCAGTCTGCGCGAGCACTGTCGGCGCCATTAGACGCTTGACGCGATGTTTCCGTACGCCGCGTTGGATCACCGAAACCTCGACACAGCACACAAACACCACCGTGCCGACACCAGTCGCGCAAACGAAAAACGTGGCCTGCTCGCAGCGTCGTGCGCGAAAGAAACAAATCCGCTGCTGGATTGTCTTGACATGGCTTACTAAGCTGAAACCGGAACTGCTGTACGGCCCCTCTATCGAACCAGGAGAAACGATGATGATGAGCGGGGATTTCCAGTAGCGCCACTTCGTGGGGCAGCAAGGAGGCTCCGTTCAAAACAAAAACGGCGTTCAGGAAGTCGAACTAAGCGCCGGTCAGAGTCGGTGCATGATGCCCTCGATCGAGTTGGCTCAAGGAGTGTCCGAAAAATCAGACGAGAGGTTGCGAGGTGTCCGAACTTTCGGCAGTTGTTATACATTATGGTCTATGGGGAGAATGGCGGTGCCGCGAAGCTGACCGAATAATCGGGCATGTCCGAATTTTTGGAGTCCGGAAAATCGGTCGGCGACTGTAGTTCGACTTGCTAAACGCCATTTTTGTTTTGAACGGAGCCTCCTTGCTGCCCCACGAAGTGGCGCTACTGGAAATCCCCGCTCATCATCATCATCATTTCTGCCTGGTTCGATAGAGTGGCCGTACAGCAGTTCCGGTTTCAGCTTAGTAAGCCATGTCAGGACAATCCAGCAGCTGATTTGTTTGTTTTGTGCCTGACGCTGCGAGCAGGCCACGTTTTTCGTTCGTGCGACTGGTGTTGGCACAGTGGTGTTTGCTTGTCGAGGTTTCGATGAAGCAACGCGGCGTACGAAAACATTGCGTCAAGTGTCTAATGGCGCCGACAGTGCCCGCGCAGACTGCGCTGGGGAATGCCGGCAAGCGGGTGCCGGGAGGCCTAGGATTTGTCACCTTCCTGTGTGCTCCTTACAGACGCGGAAAATGTTCTGCCGAGACCTGCGCAGTGGTTGCATTGCGATTCCGGACACCGTCTCATTTGACAGTTTCACAGGTGCTGACACTGCTGTACTGACATGCGCAGAACTCGACGACGGCGAGATCATTCGTCAGGTTTCTGCTGTACCGCCGGACGATAACTCCGAGTCGGAAGATGACGCACCATGTGCTACGCTGCCGTCGCATGCGGAGCGTGCACAAGCAGTGACTGTGCTTTCAGCCGCCTATAGTGACCGTACGACCCTCTCCGAGATTCAGGCTTATCTGATTGCGCGTAAACGGGACAGCGTGCAACGACACACTCACGATTTCTTCAAGCCTACTGCCGAGCCCGAATAAGTGCGTGGAAAAAATTAATCTGCTTTTTCGGACACCTGTTTATTCGGACATTTCCGCAGTCCCCATGAGGTCCGAATAAACGGTTGGTGACTGTATATTGCACAAGTGTGCCTACGTACGTGGCAGTGCTGTGGCGTCTCTCATAGTGGCATGTGACTTCGAGAATTATTCAAGGCAACAGCAGTTATTTGTTTGATCTGTTGCTTCAGTACAGGGTTTGTAAAGTAATGAGACTGCCTGCCGCATGGCGCTGCAGTTGCCAGTAGTGCGCTCCCCGGAGGCGGGATTTGTGGTGGGGGTTCTAAGCTAAGTAATGCACCGGGCGGCAGTTGTGTCCGAGCTCTGATGCAGTGAGGATCTGAAGTGGCATACTAGCTGTTTAAGATGGGGGCATTTCCCCCCTCCCTTTCCCTCCCATCAAAAAAGAATGCTTACCCATAACACTTCCATCAATTTGATTCCAGCCAAAGGTCGTGGCCAGCGCCCATACATTTCTATGGGTGCAAACTTTTATTTTGATCCTGAAATTGGCCTTTGCCACAGAATTCGAACTTTGCTGGTCAGCATGTTTGCACATGACCCCAATGGTGACCTTAGTGGTGACTCAATAGCGACCGCGTCTGTCTTGACGGTGCTTGTACAGTGATACAATGAATGCATCGAACACTTCATCTCCAGTTGAA
Source organism: Dermacentor albipictus (assembly GCF_038994185.2). NCBI lineage: Eukaryota > Metazoa > Arthropoda > Arachnida > Ixodida > Ixodidae > Dermacentor > Dermacentor albipictus. The sequence continues at coordinate 173,064,876 of NC_091821.1, forward strand.
AATGCCTATCTATGGCCTGCCACAGGAGGATATTAAAGGGATCATGGTAGTTCCACAATGATTTATTACACCATTTGCCCAATTCAAGTTGCCCCCCTCCCTTTTTTTGTGCACGTGTGTGATGGCATTTCTATTGCATAGTGACCATGAACGGCAACAAACTTCTCGAATAGCATAATGTGCCGCTTTCAATCTGTTTATGATTATGAAAGCAATACAGATTAGTTATTTGACACATTAGGCTAGCGGCAACAAGTCGTATCACTTGTTCTTGGCATTCCGGAGCATTGCACGTGTCACAGGAAAAACTTAGCAAAGTGGTTAGTCTAGGCATGGGCTGCCATAATGTTGGCGATTGTTGTTGAGTCATTTGATAAATGCTGAATATCAGACATGCAATGGACAGTACAGAGGACCACATATTGTGGTTCTACATAGACAACAAGAGTGCTGTCTGGAAGTGATGACAATAGACATTGTGTGAATTAATATACATTCTGTGAAGGTAAAGTTTGCTGGTACATGTATCATATTTTTATTATTGCCAGACTCGAAAGCATGCTACGTTTTGCTTGCTAATAGTTGGGTATGCATTTTCTTTCTACTTTGTTTAGAGGCTTTAATGTCATTTCTGCATTAGATATGAGCTTTGAACCCACTTAGAGTTGGTGCACATATGATTTGTGGGCGTGTTAGAAAGTGTGTTTGGCCATTTTATTTATTTTTTCCTGCCTCTTGTTTAATTCAATCAATTTCATCACTTCTGTCATGGTTGAATTATGAAGTTGACTGTATTCCGGTTCTTTAGGGCTAAAGCATTTTTGCACATGCAGGTGCTTAAGTGCTGCGGCTCCTATGGTATCCTGTGCTCCTCCTTGTTAGACCCCTTGCAGGGGTCTGAGGCCTCTCCCAAAGATCCATGATTACCCCTGTTGCCTATCATTTTCCTGCAAAGGTTCCCAAGTTGCACGGAGCAAGAAACATTTAGGAGTGGAAACTCCGCTGTTTGCGGCGACCAGAAAAGGTCACAAGCCCGCGGAGCCGTTATCGTGCTGGCGGCCTGGAAAGAAATTACCGCCGTTGAGAGCGCGCCGGAGCAACGCCGGAGGCGCCTGCTCGGGCGCTACGATTTTTTTTTTTTTTTTTTTTTCCCCGCTGCGGCTTCTACGACGTGCCGCATGGCGCCGCCACTGTATACGACCCCGTCGGCGCATACAACAAATGTGACCTTATCTGGTCGCCCGCGCTCGCTCACGCTGACGGGAGTTTCACCTCCTAAATGTCTTACTCCGTGCAAAGTTGTGATAAAATGAGATATGCATGGTTTGCTTATGTTCATTGCTTTTGTGTGTGTGTGAGAGAGAGAGAAATATGTAAAGATATTGACATGACGCACTTGAGCATTTGTTCTTTTCCGTTACACAGGCGGAAGAACAGAAGCTTGCAACACAGCTGAAGGGAGTGGTTATGCCACTGAGGAAGTCTACTCACCGGGAGAAGCCTAGAGTGCCAACAGAGGAAGAAAGGAAATACTGCGCCTATGTGCATCTACGGCAAGCAAAGGCCAAGGCACGCCTCTGGGGCAAGCGTGCAAAGAAGGCTCGTGAGGCAGCAGAGAGCATGGAAGCCCAGGCTGTAAAGAAGGCTTAGCTCAAATTTGGCGTCTAACAGTAAAGGAAATTGTCCACATGTGGTTGCCTTCCTTGTGCCCAATGGGAGGGGGGAGTGGTCTGTCTACAAAGTCAAAGGGGTCAATACATGGCAGCCTGCACATTTGTAGGAATGCTTGCCAATTGCAGACATATGCTGTTACATGGTCTTGCATGTGGGTGGAAGTAGAGTATTCCTTGTTTTAATGCAAATGCATTATATGCCTCATTATGCGAAAATCCGTCAGCGCTGTGACCAACAGACAGCACCAAATATGGCCACCAGTGCAGAGTAAAAACATATGTGCTCGGATTGACATCAAATTTCTCGGGGAGGTTCCTGTAAGCAAAGTAAATTAATGGCATTGAAAAAAATTGGTACATTTCTGTCTGGGTGAAAATGAAACCTGGGCCACTATTTTATAGAGATGCTTTTTCCTGATGCTAATGCCTTTTGGCGCTTTTCGTGTTCGTGAGTGGCTGCATTTGATGCTCTGCCCAGGGTGGAGCGTCTCTCGACCGCTCACAAATGCAAAAAGCACCAAAAGGCATTAGTATTGGAAAAAGCATCACTACAACATCGCGGTCCTGGGTTTCCAGGCTGCCTAGTGCATTCGTCATTGCACATATCACATTGCCACTATCTGCCTGACCAAAGCTGTGGCCTAGTGTGTGTGTCGTTTGGCACGTGACAGCGTAGCCTATGGGAAGGAGGTGGCGCAAAGCCTCAAGCGTGTAAAATAAGCACACTGCCTCCCGCACGTCATTTGCACTTCGATTTAATCGATGTTGTGTCTACTAATGGACTCTCAATGCCACGTCATGAGTATGTAAAACAAGCCATTCTGTGGCCAATAATTCATCACCAGAAAGAACTTTAATGCATGTAGAAAACATTCGAAAACATTTCGCCAAAGGGACTATTCCCAAGCGTGAGTAGTTTAAGTGGCTCTGCCACTTTAAATCCCACTTCTCTGAACTCTCGCAGTGTTAGTTTTGATACATTTTCAGTTTACTTTAGCTTGTGGCAAGTACAGCATCAAAGATTTAATTTCGTTTTTAATTAAGTGGTACTCACAAATATTTTGTATCGTCTTTTTGCTTTATCAGATAGCTGTTGACCCTGTAGCTAGTGTAATGCCGGAAATACATATAAAAGTATTGCCAAAAGTATTGTAAAGGGGGGTTTATATGGGTCGTAGAGAAGCAGCGACCAACGCGGCAACAGCAGCTAGGGTGCAGCCAGTGAATGAACTAGGTATGAGCCACGCGATGGCAACGGGGCTTTTTAGCCTGCCGATCTTCTTCGTCACACCAGTTATACCTTCTTTAAAGGTGGCCCTTTCATAATACATGCCAAAGGGAGCTTAGCTTCTTGCGTAGGGCTTCAAGATCTTACAAAGATCTGAGATGGTGGTCACTAACTTGTCACCCACACTGGTCAGCCGGGTCCAGTATTCAAGCCACACAATGATCAGGACTTGCTGAAAGCTGAATGCACGCTGCATAAGCTTGCCTTTCACTCTGCCCTTCTCCACATTGCACACAAATAGTAAGCTCAGTACCGTGCTTTCAATTCTGTTTGGATACACAGCACCCTTTGTGTGTGTGTGTGTGTGTGTGTGTGTGTGCGCGCGCGTGCGTGCGCGGGTTCTGTGTGGCCCCCTACCCTCCAATTTTTATGACATTGACGTTGCCCTTGTACTCACACCCTACTATAAGAAAATTGTGCATGTTTCACATTTGTCTTATTAAAAATCTTGTAATTCGCGATTTGCTGCGTGTTCACGAAATTAAGGGAGGATGCACATTTTGCATCGTAAAAGGGCTAAAGTTACATGGGTGATCAATCTTTTAAAAATCAAATTTTCAATTTGCATAGCTTTTTCTGTTTCTGAAGTAGCTTCTCCAAATACCACATAAAAACTAAAAAATCAGCCAGGGTGGCAAAAAGACTTGCAGAAATTGCAAAAGAGCTTTTGTTTAAGCCATGATATCTCTAATGGCGCAACCGAGTAATGCCACCTTGCAAGGCCTCTCAATGGCCGTGCCTGCAACGCAACTCGTGTGCTTTGCGATTGGGCTCCTTTGGGCGATCTTCACAGGTGCGTCTGCTACATGCAACTCCTGACATACCTGCGCGTCACGTTTGTCTGCATCTGCGGAGCAATTTCGGAAGCTAATTTCATTGGTGATATGCGCTTCTTAAGATCTCTGCTCACCGTGTTCATCAGTACTCGCAGAGCATAGCTTCAGAAGCTGATTTCACTGGTGATTATGGGTTGGCAAGCGAAGTTCATCATCATCAGCCTACTTTATGTCCACTGCAGGACGAAGGCCTCTCCCTGCAATCTCCAATTACCCCTGTCCTGCGCCAACTGATTCCAATAGCGCCCGCGAATTTCCTCATTTCATTGCTCCACCGAGTCTTCTGCCGTCCTTGACTGCATTTTCCTTCTCTTGGTACCCATTCTGTAACCCTAATGGTCGAGCGGTTTGACCTGCCCAGCTCCATTTTTTTCTCCTAATGTCAATTGGAGTATCGGCTATACCCGTTTGCTCTGATCCAAACTGCTCTCTTTCTTTCTCTTAACGTTACGCCTAGCATTTTTCCTACCATCGCTCTTTGCGCAGTCCTTAACTTGTTTTTGAGCTTCTTTTCAATCTCCAAGTCTCTGCCCCATATGTCAGCAGCAATAAAATGCACTGATTGTACGCTTTCCTTTTCAATGATAATGGTAAGCTTCCAGTCAGCAGCTGACAATGTCTGCTGTATGCGATCCAACCCACTTTTATTCTATGAATTTCCTTCTCATGATCAGGGTACCCTGTGATTAGTCGACCTAGGTAAACATACTCCTTCACAGACTCTAGAGGCTGACTGTTCCCTTGCCAATCTATTCATCATTATCTTTGTCTTCAGCATGTTAATGTTCAACCCCACTCTTGCACTCTGTCTGTTAAGGTCCTCAATCATTTGTTGTAACTCGTCTGCAGTGTTGCTGAATAGAACAATGTCATCTGAAAACCGAATGTTGCCGAGATATTCACCGTCAATCCTTACACCTAAGGCTTCCCAGTTTAATAGCTTGAATACTTCTTCCAAGCCCGAAGGGGATAGCATTGGAGAGATTGTGTCTTCTTGTCTGACCCCTTTTTTTATAGGTATCTTCCCACTTGTGTAGAATTAAGGTAGCTGTGGAATCTAGATATTTTCGAAGGTATTTACGTAAGCGGTCTGTACTACTTGGTTACGTAATGCCTCTATGACTGCTGGTATCTCTAGTGAATCAAATGCTTTTTTGTAATCTATGAAAGCCATATAGAGAGGCTTATTGTACTCTGCGGATTTCTCGATGACCTGATTAATGACATGGATGTGATCTATTGCAGAGTATCCCTTCCTGAAGCCAGCCTTTTCCCTTGGTTGAATAAAGTCCACTGTTGCTCTTATTCTAGTGGAGATTATTTTGGTAAATATATAATACTGGCAGTAAGCTAATGGGCCTATAATTTTTAAATTCTTTATCTCCCTTTTTGGGGATTAGTACCTATAGTGTTTGCATTCAATCTTCCAGTTTTCTGGGACCCTTGCAGTCAATAGACACTTTGTATAGACAGCCGCCAGTTCAAGCATTATGTCTCCTCCATCTTTGAATAAATTGACTGTTATTCCATCTTCTCGTGCCGCTCTTCTTTGTTTCATGTCTTGCAAGGCCCTGTTGACCTCATTGCTAGTTATAGAAGGAGTTAGTGTTCGTTACTGTTTCTAATAGATCTATCCCGACTCCTATGGGTACTGTACAGGTCAGTATAGAATTCTTCCGCAGCTTTTACTATTCAGTTCAACACCGCACATACTTGCAGCACTCGTAAGCAAAAAAGACTGCTGGCGAAAGGATGCCTACACGTATCTGTGATTTTGTTCAGGAACCTCTACTGAGCACTTCACGTGTGGACAGAACTCTTATGAGCGTCAGCGATTACGTTCAGGAGCCGCTGTTGGGCACTTGCACATAGCCAGAAGCATCCAGCAATTGCAACTTGAATTCTTGCCTGGGCTTTTCATACAATGTTGCCATGCCATCCACAAGCACCAGTGGCACCATTCAGGTGTGCCTGAAGCGACATTTTGTATCGGTGGAAACATCTCAGGAAGTCGCTGCAAAAGCACCAGCAAAGTTAGTAAGTTCCATGTGTGCGACCACACGGAAAATAGTATTGACTGGTGAGGGTGTGATGCATGCCATTACGGAACAAGCAGACAAGTTTGTTATCGTACAAGTCACAGCTTTGAATGCTCTTCTCGGGGATGCTCAGTGGCAACAGTCCTCCCAACCAGGACATTCAGTTCAGCTGGGAAGAAGACGGGTTGGCAGTTATACTCGCATGCGCTTTCTGCGGTGCCATCACGAAGGAATGGTCATCGCCACGGATGGAAGGTAGTAAAATTTTTTATGTAAACATGAGGGCTGTACAGGCTGTTAAACGCATTCGCACAGGCGCAACAGCTTTGTCCAATTTCAGGTCGGTAATGTCTCCCGTCGGGGGTTGTGTCACAAGACCTCATAAACATTTGCAGTCAGAGTTCAGACATTCCAGCATGTCAGTCGGTGCCAAGGGATTTCCCCCCCCCCTATTTTTTTCCTTGGTGCTGTGTCAGCACCGTGCAGTGTTTACAAGATACTCTGCTTTCAATAATGTCACAGTGGTCTGATTGGATGTGCTTGGCACGTTGCATGTCCCACATAAGTGTCGACACCGTCGCTGAATTTTTCGCTGGTGGGTGCTCGACTAGTTTTGTCAAACCGGTGCCATGGTTTCACAGTGCCCCCTCCAAAAAAAAATGTAATGGAAGGTTATGAGGATTGGAAGGCACTAAGCATAGCCACCAAACACGCAGTTTTGCCGCAAACGCACTCACCGTCGCGTCGGATATACATGGGACGCCTGGTAGCCTCCAGGGGTTTGTAAGGCTGTGGCAGTGAAGGCTGGTGCGTCATTTAGCAACACTGCCCACGTAGAAGTCTCGAAACAGTCTAATCACCAGGGTATTGGTGATGAATCATCACTAAGCATAGCCACCAAACAGATGCAGTTTCGCCACAAATGCACTCACTGTCACATTAGATATATATACATCTGATGCCTGGTAGCCTCCGGGGTGCTTACAGGCTTCGCGTAAAGCCCCTCCATCCATGCACCACTGCTGCTTTTGCTAGTCGGCGAAAACATGTATAGAGGGGCTTTAGCTTCGCATGCTTGCTATCGTTGTCGTACATTCTCAAAAGCAGTGGCAGCTCCACCATAGCCGTACAAACTTCTAGCTGGCCTCCGACGTGGAGCCGGTCAAACGCGACGTGAGAAACAAGAATTACAGATTACTGGCTAAAGAAGGTCTCGTAGTGTGAGGGATACGCAATACAATTTTTGTTATAACCTTTGTTAATTAGGTTTCAGAGCAGAAGTATAGTTTTTTTTTTTCATGTTGATTTCTTGACGTATATACGTACATGTGATTAGCGCACATGATGAGGGAATTGAGCTGTTATAGTTTTTATTTGTGCCAGTTTATGGTTGTCAAGCTTGCTTCTCTCAGTTTCCTCTGGTCTTTGAATTCTGTTGATAAAGGCCATATTATCCAACTAAAGATAAAACAGTTCTGAGTAATCGTGCATGCACCACCTTGTCTGTATCACCTTTAGCTCGGAGGCTCCTTGTTCTTGTTCCCTAGTTAAATGGCGCAACCCACTCTGGGGGGATTGGCAATGAATCGGATGGTGAAGGAACTGTTAGCATCTTTTTTTTTAGTAAGGGTGAAATGAAATAAGTATCTTGCAAATGGGATTTAAAGTCTACTGTTATAGGTGTGAATAATCAATTATCTAGATATTTTGTGAACATTTGAGGTATTTAGAAAAATTCTAACAATACAGTTAGGTTTGGCTTGCGCAGAAAGATGCAGAGGGCTTCACAAATGTTCCTGTGGCTGTAACTCAGGGCTGTAGCCCCATAGGAAAGAGTTACAGGAAGAGTCAAATTAAAGCCAAGCTTTTGGAAGGGTTCTTCTAAAATCTTTTCTGTTGAATAATGAAACGGCAGCATGTCAAGAAGTGTTCCAGGAATTCACTCTCATTGCACAAAGGACACATGGGCGATATAGCCAGACCAGATCTGTGGAGGTATAAGTTCAGTGGGGGGGACTCTTCACAGTAGTCTTGTAATCGTTACTTAAATTTTTCTAGAGGAGCATCATTTGTTCCAAAAAAACAGATGCGGGAAATCAGATGTTGCCAATGATAATTGCGCAAACTTTTTTGTAATTACTGTATTACATATATAAGACTGTAAGGACATAATTACTGTATCTGGGACACTAGTATTCAGGATACCTCTGGGTAAATTAACTAAATTGAATGGGATGAGACCTGGAATAGAGATGTCTATAGCTAGAATTTCGCTTTCTGAAGTCGTAAGTTGGTAAGCCATTTCAGCCCAATGTGCACCTTTTGAAGCGGTAAAGATAGCTAAGCCGCCACCACGAGAGGGACGGTCCAAGCGAAATGTTTGGTAATTTTTTAGATCAAATGCTTTTTCTGCTGATAACCAGGATTTTTGCAATGCAATGATATCTGGTGAGTGTTGGCTATAGGTGTAATATAAGTCAACAGCAGCGGAATAAATGGAACGGCAATTCCACTATAATACTTTCAACGTAACTATGTTTTGCCAAGACCAGCCGCAGAAACTACCTTGTCGAGGATGTTATCCTTAAAAAATATCTTTTTTGGAAATATGCTCCTTCTGGCGCTTTTTAAAAAAAAAGTCTCATTGTAGATCCTAGCGCGACAGAAGATGCGCGCCGTTTAAGAGCACGGGAGTCGATCTCCATGTACGTTTCTTGCGAGCCATAATCTGAGCTCCAATCTGATTCCTGTTCTTCATGATATACACAGGAGAGGTCTCGTTAGGCCGAAGTTTAGAGGGGCCTGGGTTGGATGTTTTTGCATAATTCACATTTGAAGGCACTGAAAGTTTAGAGGCTAGGTACGTGGGCAATCACCTGAAGGAGTTGAGTCATTTGGGTGGTAACTATTTGTGCTAATACCCCGATAGGCTCACAAATAGATCTACCATTGCCTTCTGCATTGCCCTATCTACTGCCAAAGCTATGACATGAGGAAGTGGGGAGTGAACTGCATAAGATAGTCTACTTGCTGCACTGGCATACCCGCGAGATCATTCTGCAATGATTGAACGAGCTTCCTGTCCTGAGCATCTCTTTTGTTCAATTATTTCTAAAATTTCTAATTTTTGTGCTCTCACAGAGCAGTTAGTATGGTTAGCCGAGTGAGAACCACTGCAGATACCATAGACACCGACTACGGGGGGTGGTTGAGCCCCCTCACCTGAGGTGCCTTTACCAGAGCTTTGCCACCCACATGATTTGAGGTTTCTTTTGACTTTCCTCGACCTCTTCATTTGAAATTTTACTAGGGCTAATAGCTTACTGCATCATCGTTGGCGTGGACGTGCACGGCTTTTAATTCGTACCTTCGCTTTATTTCTGCAAATGACACACGCATTAGAAGCACTAGCGGCGGCTGCCTCGTACGTATTTTCTCACTTCAACATTCTTTTAAATTTTTACTATAAACACCCTACACATACACAACATATTTAAGTATACACACTGGACAAAGTTTATTATATTTTTCAAACACATGGAGGTAGCCATGCAATGAGAAATTATTTCTAAAGGTATAGATACGCCTTGAGAATAAATATGTTGCTATATGTTCACCACGCTTCAAATTATTTTATTTATTTATTTATTTATTTATTTATTTATTTATTTATTTATTTATTTATTTACACAATACTGCAGGCCAGTAATTAGGCCCTAGCAGGAGGGGTGCTACAAAGAATACATACAATGTAACGAACATCAACAACAAAAATCAATAGAACACGAAGACCGTAGCAATGTTCAACCATCGAAGTTACAATATGAGATTCGGGCACCTTCATAAAGTCGGCGGATTCAAAAATCTGTCGGGGCAAATTGCATTGCATGCTTTTTTTTTCTCATAAAAAAAAAGAAAAAAAGAAACCTATAGACTTCAGTGACCCCTTCGGCAGTCTTTTATCAACGGTGTGTGTGAAATGCACGTGAATGTTGTTTGTCTCGGTATTGCTTCTCTTTCCAGTAAGCAACGCTAACGACTCATTAAAAAAACATTTTAATAATTTACAACATTTACTAGGGATTGAAACATCGTCAGTTGCACACAGAGCTCATAAATATACACAGGGTGTCCCAATTAACTATCATGCACCAAGGTTTAAAAAAAAAGATCGATGCGTTACTCGAAGAAGACCTAGTGCATATTGTTTACAGTACAGTGGAGTAGCTGCCAGTAGTCTTTTAGTTACAAAGATTTAATTAGGTAAGTGTAATTAATAAACTCGAGACGTACTATCCTAATTATCAAAGTGTCAATGAGGCATTTGAAGGCACAGCCAAGGGACATCTAACCGGTATTTTCAGCGACTTACTAATTGGGTACCAATTTTTTCCCGACTGATAAGTAACCCCTGCGAAATCTGGAGAATACCGCGTGACTGCGCTCCCACCCGAATTAGAGTCCCACCCGCAGGTAGCTACGGTAGCATATACAGTAACTCTAACCCGGATCGTAAAGCAGCGCCCTCAAACAGGCTTCCTCTGAGTAAAGGAAATAAAGAAAACATCGTGATGAAGCTGGTGCCTTATCCGCCGCGCCCCTGGCTGAAGTAACACGTCGCGTTTGGTATTAGTTGGAAACAAACTGTGATAGCTGTTGCCATAGCGTAGATAAAGTGCACGGATCTTTCTTTTTTTTTTGCCACAAAATATCGCGTCGCAAAAGTGCGATGGTTTAAAAGTATACTAAAGGCAAATGCTAATTCGACGTGGACCGCTTAAGTACCGTTGCAGAAACCTCGCAACACTTGTCTTGTGCCAAGAAAATACTTAGTTTACGAGAAAATTGCATCTGAAGCGTCCAAATCAAAGACTTCAAGAACGGCAAAATCACACCCAAATACCTCAAATGGATCCCGGCACATGCGGGAGAAGTAACCACGAATGCCCCTCCCAACCTCAACGAGAAGGCCCACCGAACCGCCTGAGAACTAACCCACCGCGGCTCGGACAGTAACGGCCCAATCCACCGCAACCCCCGGGGAAGGGAGAAGGACTGCGGCGGAGGCGATGGAGAACACGGAGGAGGCGACAACGACGAAGTAGCGATAAAAGACGACAGGGATAGACTGGTCACGTACCACGATATACTGACACACTATACGAAACAAAGAGAAGCATACCCACAACCCCACAAACAACTGGGCAGGTCTCAAGAAACAGATTGGAGAAGGTTGCAAATCAGAACGTTCCGAAACCCAGCACAGAATAAATTCAAGACAAAACCCAGACGCGAGCTGGGTTTGTCTGCAAGCACGAACACGCAGACATGTCACACATCTTATGGAAATGCACAGAGATCAGATCAATATATGTATAGGACAAAATAGAACCGGACATTCCCGAGGAGCGATGGCTAAGCGCTCTGACTAGCTCGGAACTACACGACCAACTATGGGCAATCCAGCGGGCCAGCGAGCCCGGGCAGCGGTGGAAAGGCTATGCCTCACCGCACATAATGCCCGGGTGGCCTGAGCCCGGGCTGGCAACCTCGCAGGTCCTTTTCTCATAAAAATTTTTCGCCTCCGTCCGTCCGAATACCTTTTTCGAAGTTCAAGTCTCCCGCCACCCAACCGGGGGGAGTGGTGACTTTGCATACGCCATCACCACCCTTTTCTGCCTTCGCTGGGTAAAAATGGGACCCGGCAGACGGCGGTGCCGAGCTATTTTATTTAGGGGCATTACAGGATTCGCCGCTGCAGCTGCTTTTTGGTCAAGAGGCGTAGACCATTCAGGCATGTCGCGACTTCATATGGAAGTTCACTTCTCT